>NW_025335661.1:14863200-14924043 GCF_004798865.1 Varanus komodoensis | reverse complement strand
ATCAAATACTTTGGCCACCTAATGAGAAGGAAGGACTCCCTGGAGAAGAGCCTAATGCTGGGAACAATAGATGGCAAAAGAAGAAGGGGACAGCAGAGAATGAGGTGGCTAGATGGAGTCACTGAAGCAGTTGGTGTGAGCTTAGGTGGACTCTGGGGGATGGTGGAGGACAGGAAGGCCTGGAGGAATGTTGTCCATGGGGTTGCGATGAGTCAGACACGACTTCGTGACTAACAACAACAACAACAAAGTTCTAGTATTAAAAGAAAGAGAACACACTCTTAACTATCCATATCCTCAATCCATGCAGAATTGTGTACCCCTTTATTAATTCCTCCTTTCTTTACTCACCATGTTTCTCAGCTAAACAGAACTTTTCCTCACCATGCACCTATGTTTAAACAAGACTGTTTAAAAATGGGTTGTGGAGGTTAGAAAGAGATTCTATCTAGGTGTTTCAGAAAATTAAGCCAAACTATTTTCACAGGTTTATTTGAACAAATCTATCTACTAAATATTGGCATTCCAAAGCACTTTTAAGAGAGTATGATACAGTGGTTACACTGGCCTAGGACACAGGAAATTCAGGTTCTCACTCAGTCATGGATTAAATGGATGTCACTGACTCTCAGACTAATTTACTTGACAGGGTTTTTGTGGTAGAAAATTGGAAGGAGAAAGAGAAAGACAAAAGCCATTTTGGGTTTCTTTCAGGAAAAGAACAGAAAACAAATATAATAAATAAATCCTTTCTTTTAAAGAACAAAACTTAAGAAATAATTTGTTTTTGTTATAGTTCTAAGACAGAGGATGCTAAATTCAGTCTTTATTATAAGATAAATCTATTACATTAATATCAAAAGACCATTGTTGGAAAGTAGATATTTTAGCCAGCTATGCTAGTTCACCATGCTCCTTCCTTCCCTTGAGTCATTTTAAAAATTATTAAGATGCCAGACTTCCTTGTAAAAACCTCCATCAGCCAAGTTGAGGTATTGAGAGAACTGAAACCTGAACATTCACAAAACAAACTTCTGAAACCTATTACAACGTAACACTGGAAAAACTTCTTAATTGACTTAAATGTGTTAACTGAAACATTCAAGGAAGAGAGATGAGTCCCACTCGTTCCCTGCATGTTTTGTCATCCTTTACTCATGAAGGGCAACTTTACGAAGATGCAGGTCTCCTGTACCACATTTATACTCCTGTGGAGAGCCCTGATAGATACAGGAGGCACTAGAATGAGGCACACCCAACACATTCCTTCTCTTCACACAAGCATTCTACACACATAAGGAATGCATGAATAGGGCTCCTGTGGATTGGAACCGTAGTTCCGCTCTTAGGTTTCCTGAAATTAGCATTTGGGAGACTGCAGCTTCTCCTCCTGGCACCTTCCACACATTCCCTCCAACTATTTACCATATTTTTTGCTCTATAAGACGCACTTCCACCCCCCCTCAAAAGTAAGGGGAAATGTCTGTGCATCTTACAGAGCGAATGTGTGTGTGCCCAACGCCCAGGACGCTGCCGGCCACCTGCACCACGTGGCACCACCTGGCCGGCACGCGCTTGGCGTGCCCTGCTCCGCCCCCCCCCCGGCGCAGGTGAGAGCTGTGCCACTCAGGGGGAGGTGTGCCGAGGAGGAGGAGCCGTGGCCTTTAACCCGCCGGCCGCACGGAGAGCACGGAGAGACGGGCTGCTCACCCCCACCACCCAGGAAGACCTGCCGCCGCCACCGCGCCACCCGGAAGACCATCGCCAGCACGCTGCCGGCCGCCTGCACCAAGTGGCACCACCTGGCCGGCATGTGCTCGGCATGCCCTGCTCCGCCCTCCCTCCGGCGCAGGTGAGAGCTGTGCCGCTCAGGGGGAGAGGTGCGGAAGAGAAGGAGCCGCAGGCTTTAACCCACCGGCTGCACGGAGAGACGGACTGCTCACCCCCACTGCCCAGGAACTGCTCACCCCCATCGCCTGGGAAGATCTGCCGCTGCCGCGCTGCCCAGAAGAACACTGCTGGCACGCTGCCGGCCCCATGTAGCACAACCTGGCCGGCACGCGCTCGGCGTGCCCTGCTCCACCCCCCTCCTCTGGCACAGGTGACAGCTGTTAATCACAGGTCGGTGTGTGTTTTCAAATGGCAATCCATCTTTTAATGAAGCCCATGGGGAAGTGATGGGGAATGTGCCTGTGATTATCAGGAAGCTTTCCATGGATCAATTATCTGTTAGTTGATCAGACACATTTTTTTTAGGATCAGTGGATATTTGAACAGCATTACCTTCGTGTATGAAGTTTATTCTTCAAAGGTTACTTAGTCTGCTGTGCGTTTGATTTACCATACAATATCTCATTTTTTGTCAGAAGTTTTTTTCTATTATTTACTAGTAGGGCAGCGTGGACAATACTAGCTTTTTTAGATTTGTTATTGAATTGTCTGCAGCAGCTCTTTTATAACTGGTGTAGATTGTGGATTCCTTCAATAATTCCACTACTGACTAAGAAAGTTATGTCAGTGATTGTGAGCAACAGAGCTTCATAAATTCTGACTCTAGTGATGATGAGTTCTATGGGTTCAACGAAAACTAGAAGAGTACTCGAACTTTAAAGTCTCTCTTTTGTTAATGACAGTGATGATGGTTCTTAATGCCACTGTTGACTGCTGTTCACTTTACAAGGTTGAAATACGGTTTTACTGTATTCTGTATTTAGTAAACCATTTGATTCAGAATTTTTTCTTGTTTTCCTCCTCTAAAAACTATGTGTGTCTTATGGTCAGGTGCATCTTATAGAGTGAAAAATACAGTATCCTTTGAAATGTGAGGAGTATTTTGTCTTACAACGTTTACAAAGATCCAGGAGAGAAAGAGCTTAGGCATAAGTTTATCCATGCTCTGACTGAATCCTGTCCTTTGGTATTAGGCTGAATCAAAGCAAGCAGCAAGTCATTTGTATCTCTTCAATTTAACTGCCAAATCCAGCAGCTGAAGATTTGCACTAGGACTCTTCAAGTATTTGAAAGATCATTGCAAAGAATCAGTGTGAGCCAGTGTGGTGTAGTGGTTAAGAGCATGGGACTGGGCCTCAGACGGTCTGGGTTCTAGTCCCCGCTCAGCCATGGAGCCAACTGGGTGACTTTGGGCCAGTCACAGACTCTCAGCCCAACCTACCTCACAGGGTTGTTGTTGTGGGGACAAGATGGAGGAGAAGAATGATGTAAGCTGCCTTGAGCCCTTTGCAGGAAAACGGCAGGATAGAAATCAAAAAATAAATAAAGAAAGAAGAGTTATGTCCTCTGTTGCACTGGAGGACATTTCAGAGTTACAGATTTTGATTAAACACGAGGAGAACTGAACCTAGGGATGGCAGCTCCTTCTTTAGGCACAAGGTACACAGCTAGTTGTTCAGGATACTCTAACCTGTGATTTTCTCCAATGAGCAAAGAGCTGAACTAGATGGCTGTAATACAATTGTCATCTTTAGCAGTCTAGCTTTGTTTCTTAATTGCTCCCTAGCATAACCATATGAAACATTTATAAATTTTGGGATGTCATTGACTATCCAAAGTATTTTAAAACTTGAAATATTTCTGTCACAGGTGTAAAAGCATCTAGATTTGCTTGCCCCAACATCTGTATTTTTTGTTGTTAACTGTCTGGCTACCTATCAGAGCACTTCAATTTTAAAGCTTGCCCAAATTCCTGTTCTTGCAAAACAGCCAGTGTCTTCTTTCTATAATTAGGTGTCTGGTTAGTAGAGAGATGGACTGATAAAGCACACAAGTTACCTGTTGCTATTGTTTGACTCAGCCTACCTACCACTCGAAAGGTAAAATCTTGTACATCAAAATTCCACTGAGGGAAAGTAAACAGTAGTTCAACCGATTAAGAGTTCTAGCATTAGTCAATGCCTGAGGACAAATATAATACTGTTGCCATAGCAAAAGAAATGAATGCACTTTGCCATGTTACACCCTTCCGTATGTTATCTGTACAATAAAGTTGGAAGCTAGTTTCTGACAAGTTCCTTTTTCTATGCAAGTAGGTTTTTCCTCTTTCTTATGTCAAGGAACAGTCCAGTATTGGATTTCTGCAGATTTGGTCTGGTATGGTAAAGTCAGTCTGGCAGTAACCAGGGTCAGCCCTTCCATGAAGCAGAGTAAATCGCTTGCTCAGGTGGCAGATTGGACCTGACCTCTTTCCTAGGTGGCAGCACCAAGACTAATGGAGACCATGATCTACAGTTATCATAGAAACATAGAAACAGAACAAGTCAGACATTATCTAGTCTGAACCCTGGCTCCAGCTGGCTGTGCTCATGACATAACCATCATACCATCATTTGACTGTTTCATCAAAAAATAACTAGTAACAATGAGGTAACTCTATCAACTGCTCCTATCATATCTGGCAGGCAAAAGGAGCTGGGCGTTAACACAAGATCAAACATGAATTATCAGGTGGATGGTTCTAGGAAACTATTTCTCTTTACGTTTCAGTCTCCAGCCTGCAGAATCAAAGCAACAGAGTCATTCTCAGGATCAGTAAAAGACTGACATTGAAGTACTCTGTATACAGCAAGATCTTATAGAAATCATAATCCAGTATCAGCAGTCTAAGGATGTTGTAAGCCATGGATGGCTACCCAATTGGTACTAGTGGGCATATTTAGAAATTTGATAGTGTCATGGGCTGCCATAGCCAATTTATAAAAGGGAGAACAGGTAAAACTAAAAGAAAAATAATTTGTCCAAGGATTTGAATGTAAAGCATAGGTGAAGACTGATTTCCAAAACACTGGGCTGCTCTTTGGAATGTTTTCAGCTCTAATTTCCATTTTACAGAAGGAGACGCGGTGAGCCTCAAATTCCAAATCCCCTGCCAAGAAATTGAGAGCAAGGTGGATGTGGAGTCTGAACCCCAAAAGCCAAATCACATATTTGTTCATACAAGGCAAAGAAAATAGCTATTTCGCAGAAGGCAAACTGATAATGCTTAGAAAAACAAACAAGAGAAACACACATGCACACACATGGAAAAATAAATCCGAACACACACACACATACACACACACACACATGGGGGAGGAGGTAAGCAAATAAGATGCATGTGCAAATGTACACAACCCATGCAGGCACACATACAAACTCCCGACCTAGACAAAACACACCAACACATGTAAAAGCCAAAAAAAAGCACGTATTATACTGAAACCAATCAACCGACTGGCTGCCTAACACACCGCACCACCAAATAAAGTAAAATAATATTTTTTAAAAAACACCCAAAACACCAAAAGCCCATTGCTTTTAACAGTTTTAATTGTTTTCACTGATTTTTAGCAGAGGCATTCACGGAAAGGGAAATGATGCTGGAGGTCATACAAAAATCTGTAGTTTAGAGAAAATTTCACACATAGATAGCTATGAATTTTCATTCTTTAAAAAAGAAATTGCAGACTGATTCAGGAACTGGACAGAACAGACATGGATGAATGCATGTAAAACTGGCATATTAGAAAAAGACTGACTTGTGTCCATCCATGCCAGTTTGTTCATGGCTGCTGTGGGCTTGTTGTTACTATAATTGTTTCCTGGTTTTATTTTGTAATTGTTTTATTGCTACATGTTGCTTGTGTTTTATTTATATACTTTGATTGCGTAAACTTGCCCGACAGCCTTTGGGCTACAGAGCAATATAACAATGAGATAGATAGATAGATAGATTTCAAGTACCTTGGCTTTGTTCCTAAGGTGATTTTGACTTCCCCCATACAATCCCAGCCCTGTGCACCACGAAAATCTTCTTTGGCAGGTTGGGACTGGGGCCGGGGGGGACTGTTTCAAACAGCATGGGAAGTGGTGCAGGGGCTGAAGGAGGAAAGAGAAATCAGCAAACATTGTCTCCCTTCCCGCCCCTTTGCTTACAGAATCTCTTCTGTGAAAAGAAGGAAGGAATGCATCTGCTCATGGATGGGGAACTCGGAAGCAAGGTCCTTAGGCTCCTTGAAGGAAAAGATGGATATATAACAACCATGTTCAGAGCTTTGTATTGGAGAGTCCTTTGCTATTGTTTGAATAGACTACTTTCCTTTAGTTCTCTCTCTGGAGCTTTCAAAGAAAAAGGAAGATACAAATCTAAATAATAAACTGGGGAAGCAGTAAAGCAGTGCTGGTCTAGCAGAAAGAAAAGACAGAATGGGGAGATTAAGTATTCAGTTAAATAAGATAACAAAGCAGGCTGAGAACATCAGGCCACAAGCCAGCATAATACTGAGACAAATTACACCATCCAAATTTTAAAGAAAAGTCAATTTTTGCCTAATAGGCAGCTAGGTATAGAACCTCCAAACAATTGCCTTTTAGTTCATTAATACCATATAAGGTAATAAGGCTACTTCAAAGGAAATGGCAAAAGAATCAGCCCTCATTTTGTGTTTGTTTTATAACAGTTTAATCAAATTTGAAAATAGGGACATTAATTTGAATGAAAGCATACTGGAACACAAATAAAAAGATCTTTCAAGTTTCTCTACTGCAGCAACAAGCACTGAGCAATGTTGGGAAAAAATAGTTGCTGCCTTTGTTTTTCATATATTAAATATTATGACTAAGTAAAGATAGACCCTTCAGAGCCACTGGCAAGATTCAGATAAAAAGGCAAGGTCTATATAGCAGTAATTATCATATCTGACTGCCCTACAATGATAAGGGCTTAACATAAGCAATTTGTACAACACAGATATATAGATACATGGCCATGGCTCTCAAAACGTTTCATTTTTTAAAAGTGTGATTATGAAATTTTAGCAAAACGTAAGAGGAAAAGGATAGAGCTACATACATTTGACTATATCAATATTAATCCATGCATATGATAGATTGCATATGATATATACAGCTTTCCAGCATCTCATGAGACTGCAACAGAAGAAGATGATATGCTGCTTAGGCAGCCCTGTCAGGTTATTCAGTGGCATATAAATTTAAAAATAAAGAAATAATGCTAGGGAAAATTTAAGGCAGAGAAAGAAGAGGAAGACCAAATATGAGATGGATCAATTCCCTAAAGGAAGGCAAAACATCGCATTTACAATTGCTTAGCAGGGCTATAAAGGATAGGCCATTTTGAAGGTCACCCATTCACAGAGTCACCCTAAGTCGGAGACAACTTGACTGCATGCAGAAACAACAAGAATTATATACAGTCTTCAAAACAAACAGACCAAGGAACCTTCCCAACAATTTATTAAACAAAGCATTGCATTTTTAAAATATATTTCCATGTCAATGAAGTTTTGGAACTGACAAGCTGGAAAATATTTTATACCACTCAACTGGAAACCCATATGGACCAGCTGATTTCATTAACATCTTTCTTAATTTATTCAAAAGGCACAACAACAGAGAGAAACTCAAAATTAAGTTCTACTGTGGTCAACAGGGCTTATTCCCAAGTAAGACACTACACTCTTGAAAGTGTACTCTAACATATTATCTCCTCTAAAAGAAAAGAGGAGTAACTCTGGAGTAGAGTCCAAAGTTTAGAAATGCATGGAGATCCTCTCTCTATCTCTGCCTATCTCTCTCTCTCTGTTTCTGTCTCTTTCTCTCTCTCTCTTTCACACACACACACCACAAACACACTACACACAGACAGATACAATCTAGATGACAAAATAATGTATTGACAAACCATCCTTGAAACAAGAGCATTTAAAAACTCACTAATAATAATCTTCAATCACAGAAATGCAATCACTGGGTTCATGTAGTTTACCAGCCACTGTGGGCAGCTGGCCATGGTGAGTTGTTATTTTATCTGAATGCAGACTGCTTCCAGCAGTGTGCCGTATTTGCCAGCAACAAGCCACCAAGAACCCATAGATTGCTCTAAAGGCTGTTTGATCCAGAATGGGTCCTCACGTTGCATCATGAATTGATGGGAGCAGCTAGCATCAAGAACTGTTAGCTGCTCTTTTTGATCTCATGCATGCTGCTGCCAGTAACAGCCCCTCCATTGATGCCCAAGAGGCATTTTGGACTAACATCATCCCAGAAAACTGTGTGTTCGCTATTTTTAAAATGCTTGCTGTTGCTGTTGTTGGTCTTTCACATTTGTGTAAGTGTGTACTAATGGCCATCCATTATGTATTGTGCTCCCTTATTAATGGTCTTCTAAATTCCAACTATCACTTGGTTTTGGACTGGGATGTATACACAAATATAATAGCTGGGAAGCAAATGGGGATAAATGTGGATTAATAAAACTGATGAAGATGAGGCAATCATGGAGGGGAAATTTAAGCATGTGCAGTAACAGGCAGTTATTGTAGGTGTAAAATTTCCCCTTCATTTACTTGCCCATCATTCAATTTGCATCTATTCCCCACTCCAAAAATATGTATTTTTACAGATATCAGGAAATCACATCAGGTAATAACCATATCAGGTAATAACCACAGGAAGTGCTCCAAAAAGGAGATTGAAAGAGAAGACAGGGATGTAATATCTGATCTTTCTAGAACTGCTGGGTACTTGGACGAATTTGCCTATATGCAGTTCCACTCTATTAATTACAACATATGTTACTGGTCCACTTTTCTGCTCTTTTTTCTGCTTCTTTTGACAACTCAAACTTACAATATAAGATCACACCTACCAGATAGCAGGAAGTACATACCAGTGTGCCACTGAAAGACCAACAAAAAATGGTCTTTGTTGTGGAACATACAGTTCCACAATTTTGAGGGGTCAAAAAAAAAAAAAAGAATATGGTCCCACCTCTGTTTTTTGAAGCTCCTAAACATTAAAATAATAGCAGAGAAGAAAGAGAAGGAGCAATTGGAGTGGGGAAAGCAGGTTCTGCCATGAAGGACAGTGGGATACCCAACTAGGGGACCAAGGGAGAAGAAGGGGCGGGGGGACACAAGGCCCAGTGAGCCCAACTGTCTGTTGGGTGCACCATGGCTTGTTTGTGTACCACACTGCATAGCTAATTTCCAGAGTAGCTTAGCATGTCATGAGCACATGCCCTATGAGTTTAACTTGGATGTGTCTTCTTCCCACGCACCCCTGAAAGTTTGGAAAATACTATTTGTTTGATTTGAAACCAGAAGAAATATGGAGAGTCCAAACTACAAATGTCTAATTTGTCAACGTTTTTAACACTCTTCATATTTTGCAATACATTATCTGCCAACAAATTTTCTGCCAACATTTATAGCAACACAGCAGTAAATCTATTTTAAATGGACCTGCATAACAAATATGCAACTTTCTGTGTAAAAGCAATCTCTTATAGATCTCTAGGGTGAAGATATATATCCTAGTATGATTTCAAGCTGTAATCATAATAAAAGAGTAACTTTAAAAAGTTACATTTTTAGCTGTAAGCTACAAACCTGCAGCCAATAACACATTGTTAAGTATTACAAATTTCAACAGGTCTTAAGAGCATACAAGCGGGCAAATGGAATTAGCAAAAGGCAGGAATCCTAGAAACATGCTATTTCTTCTTGAGGGAAAGCTGCAGATCCTGATGCAGAAAAGACCAGCTGCTTCATTTTAAAATCACTTCAGGATTGCTTCTTTATCATAGAGGGAAAGCCAAGTTCCAGTTGCCTACATAAAGCACAATCCTTTCCTAGGCAGGCAAGCTACAAAGTATGCAGAGCATGCGGCTCAAAGTACACAGGCTTGTATACAGAGAAATCCCTTTATAAATTACCAGAGCCCTGTTTTCCCTCCTCAGCTCATGGGCAAAAAGTTCTTCAGGATAGTCTGAGAAAAGGAAGGTCTGTAAATGCCTCTCATAAGCCCCATTTAGCCCTCTCCAATTCCACTCAATCAAGTTACTCAGCCTCTCTAAATTCACTAAGTAAAAGGGATGGTTGGGTGTACTGGAGCTGCTTAGAGACTGTCCATTCTTCCTAATGTTTATGTTGCCTGCACAATGTTACAGACATTCAAGGAAGAGCTTTATTATTCCTATGAGGAATAATCTGGAATGAAAAAATACCATGTTCATAAGTTTTTCACTGGACACACACACACAAATTCTTTCCAGATCCCGATCATACAGACTAAACTTTATTTATCAAGTTAATATTATGAAAGATAATCTTTAGCAATAACATCAGAAAGGACTCCTTAGAAATAACATAATAGCAAAATGAGAATATATCTTATGAGCCGTCTTTTATAAGCAAAAACAAAACAGAACAGAAAATTGCATCATGTATGGCATGCTTAGCTTCATACTACGTCTGTATGTTTTATTCTTATGTCAGAGTGAGTTAAAGCTGCTAGCTATGTGTGTTTACCATTGTTGACTGACACAAACATTAAGGCTGCAGTTTATATACTGAGTATAAGTCACTGAATTCATTGACATGTACTTCTTAGGCATGAATAGGATTGTACGGTATCACACATAAAAGTTTTTGGATGCTTTGGACAAAAAAAAGTAGGAGAATTTGGTGAGAATATCTGTTTAAAACTTACTTCTTGCTTGCTTCACAGACATCAGCAATATTGGAAAAAAGGTGATGACTTTCTGTCTTGGTCATGGTAGAAGCTAGTTCTTTAGAGTTCTTAAACATCCGTATCAGAATCTCAAGGCTGAGCAAATATGAATGTTCTGAAGATATCACTTCAAATATAGCCTACACATTAGGCAGAAAAAGATAAAGACTCAATGAACTCAATTTTTGGGTTTAGAGAACAATGTTTTCACAGTAGCATATCTCTGGAATGGTATTTTGCACACACACCGTTGTCTTGAAAGAGCTGCTCTGGTATTGTTCCAGTAGATCACACTACACATTTCTCAAAAGTTTAACTGTGGCAGAACTAATTTCAATGGTCCACAGAAGAGTCCTTTGAGAACCACTTTACATGGTTAGATTTAGCATGTAGCTTGGTAAAAACAATCTTTTATCAGTATGTATACCATATAAAACAATATCTACAGCAAATGAAATTTGTGCATTTTGTGCAAAGAATTAATCCCATGCTTTCTCCTGGCCCATAAAGGGCAAAAAGCTTTATGCAAGCTGCCTTGAGTTCTTCAAAAATGAAAAAAGGGAGAAAAGGGTGGGATATAAATCTCATATAAATAAATACTGCAATATCAGAAGCAGAACTTAGTGAATGCAGCTGCTAGATGGTTGGTTCAATTGTGAAACACCCGCCTTTAAAGCTTTTTGTTTTAAATAAACCATAGCTGGATAAACCATAGTTTATGGGACTAAGAAATAGCAAGTTGCCTATGTAATCAGATCCTGGTTTCATTCATGCATTACATTTGCATGCCACCCAATAGTCAAAGCTTCCTGCACAGTTTATACAGATTAAAACTTCAAAATTGGGCATAATTTAAAAAAACATATATATGGGTAGAGGAATGTCTTCCCCCAGCACAGAAAACATCATGATATTCATGCCAGGCCGGACCCAGTGAGGAGACTGTTACTTAATTGGGGGACCACCAGTCCTTTCATATCCTGGTTTGTATATCATGATTATATTTCCCTTACATTACATTGTTCAGTTCAGAAAGCACAGCTTAACAAACCCCCTGACTTTAACAAATGCACAAAAGGGAGGAGAGGGTGAGTGGGCTTGTGGCTCATTCTCAGTGTAATAAAGGATGCTTCAGGTTCACATCATTACATCTGAACTGCACCAGGCTCTCACCTGGGCCAAGCTCTAACCTACCACCAAAGGTTTTTGCAAGAAAACAACAACAACAATTATTTAAAGTGCCTGCTATACCAACGCATGTTTTAGAAACCAGTAACAAAAGGTACAGCAATTCACTTTGTTCTAGAGTTTACCAGAATTAAAAGGCTGTCATTTCTAAAAGATGTATCTGTTTTTGTGGTCTAGGTAGAGGTAATAAAAAAGAAAGTGTGGTGAGGGGGTAGCCGGGAGGGGAGGGGAGGGAGGGGAGGGGGAGAGAGAATGAGAGAAAGAGCCTTGCATAAGTAGCAACCTCCTCCCTGCAATGAATGAACAGTCTTTGGGACAATAAACAATTCGAGATAGTGAAAGATTCAGATCCTTGAAAGCAGTGCAAACTGAGAAGCAGCTGTGCCAGATGCTATTCACAAAAGATCAGCTGGCCGAAAAGAAAAAGGGTAGATTTCCAGAATGCACATGCCGCCTCCCACGCAAACCTTCCCACTGCACTTAGTTCTTTTCTTCACTCTGCCAAATCATACACAACCCTGCATATATCTTTTCCCCAGCCTTTTCCCCTGTTCTCAGCCTCCTCAACAACTAATGTACCTGATGGCACAGTTTGATCCAAATGTATTTATTTGCATTATGTCACAAGTATGCAGAGTACAGAAAGGCAGGTACCTGATTCAAAGAGCTTACAAACTAAAACTAGACAGGGAATACAGTTTTGAAGTATGGCAGAGATGGCAAAACTCAAGGCACCCTTGGCCTCACATCAGGCCTTCTGGGCTTCTCCTAAAGGCTACATCCCCCCTCCTATGACCCCTTCCTCCTTAAGATATCCATAATCTGGTAGCTTCCTGACTTTTCAGCCATTGTCCTTCAGAATGGCTGAAATATCTCTCCTAAGTCTTAGTTATTGCAGTAAGAGCTTTAAAACTACAATATGCAGGTGGCAGGAGGGGGAGTTGTATTTTTGACCCCACTTCCTTTGCCTTTGCCCAAAACCCCCTAGAATGGGACCAAGTGCCCCTCCAGAATTGTCCCTGCATGGAAAGGGGCTCCCCACACTTGAAAAAGGTAAGGCAGAGAGTGTGGCTCTTTCAATTAATTATGTTTAGATTTGGGCACAGGGTTAATAAACAATGTCCACATTAGTAATGTCCTAAGGTGTATATAATTCTTAGGTACGATTGTTTTGCGCCCTGTGAAAGGAGTTTGACCTACGAGCTGGGAACTTGGTATAGTTTGTATTGCCACTGCCCTTTGAAGGATGCTGGTCCAGCAGTCTGTGGTATGCTACAGCTATTATAATGAACGGTCCAGGGTTGTGCTAGTTTTTCTAAGTCCTCAAGCTCCATCCAGGCACATGCAGATAATTTCTTGTATAAAATGAATGGAAAGGGCAAGACTTAGTGCTAATGACTTATGTTCCTCACAAATCATCATGCCCTCAATTTGTTCTACCCTCACAAGCAATTTGGTGCCGGAACCAAGCTGGAGGAAAGGATTTGCCTGACAAGAGCAGCAGTGTTCTGTGACTAATTGCTTCCAAACTTTGCATTTTTGTTCAGAGAAGGGACATAGGATTCCTCGTACTCAATACTTTTTAAGGACTCTTTGTTCTCAGTGCCAATGACAGACTTCACTGATTCATTCCAAGCTGAAAAATCCAAGGCTCTGCATTCCGGTTTTATAGGGAAAATATGATATGGGCTGGCCACTGATATCTGTTGTGCACCAACGTACAACAAACACATGTTTTCAAAGGACTTCAAAATGATTGGCTCAAAACAACAAAATGAGGAATGTCTGAGCTCACATGTAATTTAACAGACTCTAGTGAAGCTAACTGGAGATGGGGAATGAGTGCATATTTGGCCAATTACTATTTCTTACTCGAAATAGGTGACAGTCGCCATAAGTGAGGAGGTGAAATGGACAGCGTCAACAGCAAACAGATGCTGAACTTTGGTAGCCTATGAATACTTGGTGGAATTCTTTCCAGACCAGAAGAATACTTAAAGCTTTGCAAGCAATGGTGAAAGAAGCAAATACAGTCAAGGTCAGAATCTGTTCATGATTTAAAGAACCAGGTAAGGCTTTATTATTAATGTTTGAGTTTTGGCTGATCTATTTCTTCATGGTTTCATATACTGTTTAGCATGTTAAATCAATAAATTCCAACAGAAATTGCCCTAAACAGACACTATGCCCTTAAAAAAAAAAACACTTGGGAAGCAATTCTGAGTATTTTAGACTGAAAACAGGTTTATAGCTTCCAAAATGGAAGTTGTAGGCCTTTTGTCTCTATAAATACAGGTAATATTGCACCTTTAATAATGTCACCCTTTGCCCCTTTTAACAGCTGCCTATAAACATAAAGTTATTTTATTTATCCACTCAATATCCAGAGTTTTCAAAATCTAACAGTTTTGGAGCTTGAACAACCCATTCACACAAGAGAAGACTCTCTTTTGCATCTGGCGTCATTTGGCGGAGTGCAGGATTCCAGTGAAAAAACACAAAGTGGATCAGGCACAGCTGATACTGGCCTATCCATCTTCTACAATCCTTGTCCTTCTCCTATCCAGCAGTTCTTTCTTCAAGTACGAGTCACTACTACCTAGCATAACATGATCTTGTGCTCCTTTTGGCTTGGACCATAGCTGAAAAAATTCCCCTAATCTCTGGCTCTTCCCCTGATAACAAGATAGGTTCTGACAGTGCCATCATAAGCATGCTTCTTCAGAACTAAGATCCAGTGTATGAAGCCAGGCTTAGCCCTAGAAGTGTGTTTAGGATTATGAATTCCCATCCACCCACCCTTGGGCATTCCCTACTCTGACTTTATTCAGCTTAAATATCTGACTTGACTTACACTCAAAAGGCTCTTAAGATCCTTCCTTTATGCTCTTTCACTGAATTAGCAGATCTGATCTGAGGGACAACTCTCTTCAAGTGCTGTTCAAACCCAAAGGAGCTGGAGGAGATTATCCACATTCATCAACAGTACAGCAGAAACCTCCAGAGGACTGAGGAGGAGAAAAGAGGAGACTTTTAGGGTCACTCCTCATGATACATTTTAAGGTCACAGGAGTGGAATTCCGGTCATTGAATGCTTGTGTTCAGGGAACGGGAAGCAAATAGTCCTATTCCCCTTATACTCTGCTGCCCCTTGCACCCCCCCCCCCCCGCAATTCTGTTCTTGAGGAGTGAAGGATCTTCCTGAATGGCATGGAAATTCTGCTGGAGGCTGCAGCAAATCTGTCACTTCTTCCCTTCCATATGCAACAACCTCCACTCAGTCACCACCCTTTCTACAACTGCAAGGAGGACCACTGTGGATTCAAGCCTTAGAAGCTCTCTCACAATCACTCCCCTATCTGAAAATATGTGACATTTCATGCTACTGGCTTAGAAAGAAGGCTAGGTATTGTAGAAAAGTGGGTGTTAATGAATAAAATTACTTTTACATTCTGCTTAAGCCAGAGAATGGGCAAGGTCATGCCGTTCCTTGAACTAGGAACAGCCTCGGTGAAGCTAGTAGCTTTGTTTGTTTGTTTTGTTTTTAATCTGGGCCTTGCATCGTTAAACATGTCAGTGCAAAACAGATATGCTTTATATAGAAAAACACTTTATAATTTGGTTCAGAGAAAGGGAATAGAAAAGTGTCGAAATAGAATGCACTGAGGACATCTTCACAAAAGCAAGCAAATGAAATGCTCATATTAATGAATGAACTAAGCATATAATCATTAAGGTACCTCTTGTCTTTTTCTTTCTTCTTGGCTGATGGTCTGGGATAAGCCATTCCTCTTCACCTGAAATAAATTGTAAATAATTATTTTTATGATGCCCATAATTTAAACCTCTTTTAATTAATAATTAAGGTTTTTGGGGTTCAATCCCAACTGAATTAATTGTACCTATCTCCCACAGCAATCAGTCGGATAAGTTTGTCATGATGTAGGTTTCACTGATTTAAACAGAACTAAAGTTTGATTAGTACAGATCAAACCCATTAGTTATAACAATGAATTCTTACTAAAATTAGAACAAAACTGTAAAGCATTTTTCTTTCATAAACTATTTTATATCATGTAAAATCACTTCAACTCTTCCCATTCAAATTTTCTCTTTTTTCTTGCTTTTATCTGCTCATAAAATTCTGGTAAGGTGTGCAAAGTTGGTTTCTATGTACAGTGAAGTCAGACAGAAAAGCTGCAGAAATGCTGTATCTGTTCATCTAAAATAATATTAGTTACTGATATAAAGCTATTTACTTGAAACTCAGAAGTAAGTCTGAGTTTCAAAGGATCTAACTCTCACAGAAATAGGTACAAGATGCCAACCTTAATTATTCCAAGTGCAGATTATATTTTGTCCATTCTTATAACTCCTCAACTACCTTTTTAAGGAAGTTATGCAGCTGTATCCTAAACCATATAAACATCTATAGTTAGAAATAATTCCAAAATAAGAGATTGGTCTTAACAAACTGAACACATGTTCCAATAATAGGTTAATTAATCTAAGATTAAATGCATGACCCTATGACTTACACAAAATAGGAAATGTTAGGTTTACCATGGTTTTATTTTGTGCTCACTCAGGAAGAATAATACTTTGTTTACAATGCTCTACACTTTGTTTATATAGGAACAATATTCCACAGTGAGCTTATTTGAATTATTAGTGAAAGCATGTCCCAAGCATTTTATAGCTTCTCAAAGAAACAATATATTATTCTAATAAAAATGATTGAAGAAAGAAACACACATTTGCCCTGCAATAAAATATTACTGTGGAAAACATGACATCTTTCTGTTGAAGAAAAATGTTTAGGCCCCATGACAAATGTCTAGCAGCAATATGTTCGCTATGCAAATAACAGAAGTCCAGAAAGAAAAATTAGGAGCTAAGTTTGAACAGAGAAGTACATCCTATGAGGTCAACATGAATACTGTATTCTGTAAAATATACACATACAAATGGTATCAACTCTAGATTTGGGAGACCTTGGACAAGTTGTCCCTGGTGACCAACCCTACCTGAATTTACCCACTTTCTTGACAGTGTCACCAGAACCCACTTACAGGCCATATAGAAAACCAATCAATGCTACACAGCAGAGGATAAAGTGAATAAAGGCTGTCTTGCTGCCACTTGGACATTTGGACAAGATCAGTGAAAAAGCAGCAACAGTGGGAACAAAGGAAAGAAGCTCTCCCACATTGATTTTAATCTGTTTTTCATCTCAGCCAAACTCAAACAAGGGAAAGAAGACAGGCTGTGAGAAAACCAAATGGGGAAGGAGCAAGTGAATATGGAATGGGTCATGTTTACAATTTCATCTTCCAAATGCCCTAGACAAATGCAGGTGTAGGAGGCATCCTTGGCAGAGGCACTGTGCATTTTGACTGCAATTACAAAAAACAGGATGGGACAGGAAGGACGGTATCAGAGAAACAAGCTTATTGTAAGGAACAATCTCAAACTCAGAATTTACAAAGAGGAGCGTGCCTGTGCTGGTTCTGCAGAGATTTCTCAGCAGCCTTCAGTACTAGTAAACATAGCATCCTTCTGGACCATATGAAGGAATGGGGAACTGGGGCACTGCTTTGCAATGGTTGCATACTACTTCTTGGGCTGCTTCCAGATGGTGATACTTGGACACAACTGCTCCTCCAAGAAGAAGCTAACTTCTTCCCATAGGGCCCCATTTTGTCTCCAATGCTGTTTAACATCTATATGAAGCTGCTGGAAGAGATCATCTGGAGGAGTGGCACTGGGTGTTATCAATATGCTGATGACACCCAGATCTATTTCTCCATACCAGCATCTGTTGCTTCTTCTAGAGACAGCCTTTCTCCTCTGAATGACTGGCTGAAGCCGGTCCTAGGCTAGATAAAGAGAAACAAATTGAAGTGGAATCCAGACAAAATAAAGCTGCTCACTGTTAAGAGTCCAAATCTAGGATTCGAGGTATGTAAACCACTTCTAGATGGGGTCACACTCCCACTGGAAGACCATGTTTGCAGTTTGATGGTGCTGCTTGACCTGGCCCTCCAGATAGCAGCACAGATAGATGCTGTGGTCAAGAGCACTTGCTATCAGCTTCAGCTGATTCACCAGCTGCTTCCCTTCCTGGAGGAAAATGATCTGGACAGAGTCTTGCACATGCTAGCAACTGTTAGCCCAGATATACGCAAGGCTCTCTACATAGGGCTACCTTTATGTACTCCTAGAAACATCTCCAGCCTCTCTTACATGAAGAAAAGCTTCACCACAAAATTACCAGATACTTGAGAAAGCTGTTGAAGTCATTGGTTTTGATCTTTAAAGTCTTCAACAGTCCCATGTCCTGAATACTTCAAGAAACACCACCTTGATGATCCTCCCACACCAATTAAAATGGGCAATCCCCATTGTACCATGCCTGGTGTACCTATTAAGTTCAAGAACATCAGTTTCTTAACAGGAAAGAACAGCAATTGCCGTAGCACTCTGGAACAGGCTTTATGACTACGCGTACTTGCCATAGTTTTGAAGATTCTGTAATGCCCGCCATTTTAAGTAAGACTTTTGACTTATTACATTTGCCGAGACTGCTTGGATTGTTGTTGTTTACACACTCACACACACACAGCTGCTTATACTTTAAATTTGGTGCTCATCTTCATGTTTTATTCTTTGTTATTTTTAGAGTTTTATTTCTGAGAGATTTTTTTCTGCAAATGCCTTGAGGGGCAGGATAGAAATGTAACAAATAATCAGACTGGGTGGGAGATAATATAGATATTGTTGCTGTGATCCTAAATAGGTCTATTCCTCCTAAGTGGAACTGAGGTACACTTAATTCAGGGTTACTCTTGGGAGAAATGTAGGCAAAGGACAGCAACTGAAATCAAAGAAATATGTATCTATATTCTGTTTATTTCTTTGCTTTGCTGATTCATTTCAGTATAACAAACATTGGAAATATGGAAATACTTTGTGGCTAGCCCAGCTGGTCTAATGAAATTCTTTAAGCTTAATCTAAGTCTTTAGAGATTCAAGTTATCCATCACAATATCCTCCCATCCCTTTAGAATGTGAATGAGGCAGCACAGCATTTAGCTCTTCAGTGATATCTACACAGCTGTAAACAAAGAAAGCTTTAAAAAAATCTTAATTGTTTCACATCCCAGGGGGTCTACGAATTGTTTTCAAAAGACCTTCTGTTCCCATCTATTGCTTCTTTTTTCATGGAGTCAATTAAGCCGAGATAAGCAAACTAAATAAAATATCTTACAAGAAAGCTACAACACAGAGGCAAAACATAAAAAACCGTATTGAGAGGAATATAGCTATCTCTCACACATTACTCCTAAATTATAGATATATTCAAATAAATTTTACACACACACACATCTCAAGGATACACAAAGTTATTCACCTGCCTGCATGCACAGACAAAGCTTCTGATTGCAGAAGAAGGTTCCTGATTTCAACTCCCCTCCCCTTCCAGTTGCAGCTCTGTGCTCCATCCCTTTTTCCAAGCATCCCTTGATGTTTTCTTGGGTAGGGGGAAAGAGTGGGGAGGAATGTAGTAAACTACAGCAGAAGAGAATATGGACTGCAAAGACATGTTCTACAAGAGGTCCACTTGCAATTCCTAGCAATACATAATATATACAAGGTCAGATATAGCTGGTATATCACATTTTTCAGCATAACACGTGCTGAAAAATGACACAGAATAAACATAACATAGAATAAACTGCTCACTGGTTGCTTTTCCCATTCGTTCACAACATGAAGATGCCATTCAGAACAGAAGCTGGCCTACCACAATGGGGACTGGGGTTTTTAGTGGGTCACATAAGCCAGTTCTGTATTAACTATCAATACACCACCATGCTTTGATGGTACCTATGAAAAAGCGAGACTTCCTTTTCCATCCAATGAATATTGGGTACTGTATAATTTTATGGCAGCCTTCTCCAACTTGATGACCTTCAGATCTTTTGGACTATGATTTCAAATATTCTGACCATAGTCCATGCTGGCTGGAGCTGATAGAAATTGAAGACCAAAACATCTGGAGGTCACCAGGTTGAGGAGCTATTCTAGCAAAAGGAAAATATTATGTTGTCTACACACATACAAACACACATTCTTCTGCTAATCTCCTGAAATAGTGAAGGATCTGGTTCCAATAGTAGTATAGCTTGTCGCCCACCAAACCCAAATGAGTTCACCAGCCTAACCTGCCAAATCTCCTGGCTTTGTTGTTTGCCTGGGACTGTAAGAACAGGAGGGCTAACAAGCACCTTTCACACCAAGACACAACACTTGTGGGTTACATTTGGCTTAGTGAATCACAAATTGTGTAGGCCTGATTTATATACAAAGTTTAAATGATTCCAAGGGAATTAATTCAGCACTGAACCATATTCCAAGGATTCGCACAACCATATTCACAAAAGTGCATTTTCTCTGACCAGCCGCTCTTTCTAGCAAATGTGTTATACCCAGCCATTTAAAAGATGATGCACTAAAGTATAGCCACTTGTCACAATTTTTTTTTGTTTTTAAATAAATAATAAGCTAAAGATAATTTTGCAAATGCAAAAAAGGTTTTTAAAAGGCATAAGCATGCAGTTTTCTTACACTTGATGTAGGAAAAAAACCACTACAAAAAGATATGAAAATCAAATATAAGGAGCCAACCAAAAACATTCTAAGTATTTAATTGAATTTAGTCATATTGTTACCATAGCTGACTAAAGTACACAAACAAGAAACAGAACTCTGACCTGTTACAACTGAAGAGATTCACTGCTTAATTATTTCACTGTCTACGAAACGTAAATGATATCTGTTTCAAATAATAAATCTGCTTTTTTGTTATCTTAGTGGCATGGTCTCAAAACTGCTCCAGTAATATTAAGCCTGGTAGTATCATGTGGACAGGGGTTTATGTTCATTTTCCATAACAGCTCTGTCCAGTCCCAATGGAATAGTTTGGAAAGCAATTACATGAAAGAGGCAATCACACTTCTAAGATAAAAGCTCAGATAGGACATCAATGCCAAAGTTAACATTTACCTTGAGTGGCTCTTCTCACCTCTCCACTCCACATGCACCAAAGGATGAAATCAAAAACAGCATTATTTGCTGCAACATCTGAATGGATCCAAACTGTGATTACTTTGAACTATGGTTTATTAAAATGAGTCAAATCAAGCCATGGTTTCAGATCCTGATTATTATACTCAAGAATGGTTTAGCACAACCACATTTTCTGTTTTGGATATAACAATGGAGTGCAATTAGTTTAAAGGAGGAAGTAGAGCCTCCCTTTGGGGACAGGGAAGGGAAGTATGTAGGCTTAGGTAGATCTTGTTCATGTAGCACCAAAATATGGCTTAGCATTGGACCACTTTAAGATCAGGGCTTTAGAAAGTAATAATTCAATCATATAGATGAAGTTCATTCTAAAACTTTACACAATTTTGATGCTGTCATGGCATTTGCCAAAATTCTTACCCCCTCTCCTACAGAGCTATTTGGAACAATATCATTAAAATGAAACAATAAAACAAGAGAAGCAGAACAACAACAACAACCAATCACAGTAGAAATTAAAAGCATCTCAGAGATTAAGCCTCTTTACCTGGTATCTAAAATATATCAGCATTAGGCAAACCTCTCTGTAGAGTGAAATTCTACAAGCAAGGACCCACAACCAATAATACTCTTTCCCTTGTCTCCACCTGTCTCACCTGAGATAGTAGACAAACATGAGGGAGGACCTTCCAAGAAGATGCTAATGTATGTCGAACAGATATAACAGCTGTTCCTTCAGATACCCAAGTTCTAAGTTTCTTTGCCAAAACATTATTTCTCTGTTCCTTGGTCTCTTTCAATACATATACATATGTTAGAAGCCCTGATTTGCATAGAACCACTGTTTAGCTCGCACTGCAATAATGTGAGACCAAAACAAACTATCTATAGAATGGTGTTAACAAAACTTTGTATGGCAATCCATTATTTTCACCAGTATTCCCCATCTAGTTATTTTATTCCAAAGGCTCCTCACACCAAAATAAAACTGAAAGACAGGTCAGTGCCAAAGTCCTAATGCAGGTGACTTGTAGTAAGGCTGCATAAACTGTATGAATCAAAACAAGGTTAGGAATCCAGATGCAGCATCAATTCTTCTTTGTCAATTACAACTCTTGAGTATTTTCTGCATGTCCATCAGCAGTTTGGAGGGTAGTTTGAGGGACGCTGGGAGAGAAACAAAGCTATAAAATCTAAGTTGAAAAGGGCATCAGCAGATACGAAACTTGCTTTGAGGCACCACTGCTTTTCCATTTGTCTTTCGGCTAAATAATATTGTGACACTTACTGCAGATAACTGACTCCATGTTGATCTCAGAGGTTTGTATTGAATAACTATCTTTTCATCTGACTTCTGCTCTTTAAATTCCTCTTCTTCATCAGAATCTATATCCAGTGCTTTTTCTTTGTAGTTCTGATACAACACAGCATTTTCTACAATAATATGAAAAGGAAAGTGATTTTAGAAGAGTTTCTAAATAACATAATTATTCATATCCCTCTCAGACTTCACAGACAAAGATAGAGTCTTGTTCAGGATAGACAATGGGCTAGCATACGATGTATTACAGTAACAAAAGATCACTGTACCACCAAAACAATGCCTACCACCCGAATTCAATAATAGCTTGTGTTCTTTGTTAAAGAAAAACCAGAACAAGTGTTATTCTCCACCAGCTTGCTCTTGAGTGAATACAAACTGAAATGGTGAAACATGTCTGATATAACAGTTAATAAGCAAGGTTGTGTGTGTGTGTCCTTAAGCAGACAAGGAATTGAGACTCTCGGATTGTCAATTTTCATGTTGAATAAGACAAGTTTCTATCCCTTATGACTGCAAAGACAGGGCTGAAACATGTTTGGGAAGAGCCTTGCAACTCTTAGTATTCCCAGAGGGCAGGTTTTACTGCCATACACTAATGCTCTCCTTCATGCTTAATGAAAATATAACATGCATGGTAGCTTATGCTTATAAGTTATCTTTATTTGCTTGATTTGCATAATTTACACAGGTTAGAATATTTAGCTTTCAAGTCTTTTTCAAATGGAGAGTTTACACTTTGATTGAGCCAAGAATTTTATAATGCCATAGTAACATATTGGAAACCTACAGCAGTACTAGAAAATGAACTCAGTGTTCATTAATCCTACTGTTACTGAAAATGAAGACAAGTGGGTTTAGACCCCATCATCTACAATACTTCTCTAAGAATCCCAACTTTAGAGATTACAAACCCCAAATTTTGGCACTGGAATAAATGATTCAGTCAAATGGACATTCATGGTTTCATTTATTTTGATGGCAACTTCAAAGCAGCTTTTAAACTTGTTCCATTATTTTGTTAGGGACGAAAGAGGTTATGTTGAGATACAGAATATTTAGGAGATGAGATTTACAAGAGTGCTTTGCCCAGAAGCTGCACCTAATAAAGAAGGCATTCCACAGCCTGAAGAGTGGAAGCCTCTGCCAAGTTCTTTCAGCTCTCTCACACACCCAATTCAATGTTAGAGTGTGTACAAAGTCTTTCTGCCCCCAAGAATTTCCCATTCATTTTTATGGTCAGGCAGCTCTTAATATGCAAAAGAATGCACGTTCAGTTTTCTCTCTTTCATTGAAATAAACAAGGAAGTCCACATACACTGGAGTTCCACATGCACATATCAACAAACCAAAACTGTCTGGATCACTGTAAAGATCTTTAAACAGCAGTTGCTGATGCTCTCTCAAGCTTTCCATGACTGTGGAACAGCTAGATATGAGCTCTGTTTTCACTTCGAAAAGACAGGCTGGCTTTTATATGAATAATTAAACAGTAATTTAAAAGAATAAACTGTTCAGATATATGGAAACAAGTTCTAGGGAACCTCTAGTCCATCGGTGTGTGCTTCCCTCCTTCTTTCTTCCTCTTATGTGCTACAATTCTCATCCTGGTTGGTGGCAAATTACAATTTTATACTTCATTCTAACCAGTGCAATATGATTCGTATTTGCCTTGCAATCCAGGTCTACCTCCTGGTTTACTATTCTGCATAGCAGGAAAATGCAAATCACAGTTCGCCTTTTTGCCACATTTCAGAATAGGCAAGAGGACATTGCAAAGCATAAGATATGGAGGGAGACTACTCTCTGCTCAATAACCAAGATTTGGCATAACATCTGAACTACATTTGTCTATCAGTTATGGCATAACATTGACTAAAGGTGCTTATTTTACTTCTCTTCTTACTTTCCCTCCAAAAATTGAAGTGCAATATGATTTACAAGTCATAAAATCATAAACATCCAATAAAACAGCAATAGCAGAATGGTTAAAATTTATATTGAAAAAAATCAATATCCAGACAGAGAAAATTAATATTTCAGTGTGTGAAAGAACAAATGAGGTTTTGTCCACTGCCTAAAATCAAAGAAGAATGAGGATTTCTTGTTACATAAAACAGCACTCCTCACAAGGAAATATTAACTAGAAATTCCTGCCTCTGGTTTTAGACCTTCAGTACCAATGAACCATTCTGGTCATAGAACCAACTTCTCCACTCTGTGCACCAACAGAAGCTAGTCACATGGCTAGCAAGAGTCAATAAAAGTAAGTTAAAAGCACTTTAAACCACTGCCAGTTTAAAAAATCCCCTGAGCCTATGCTTTGGTTTCAAATGCTTTGTCTACAACATGACCGTGTGCAGCAAAGGATTCTGGCACCATGCTTTTTGCTGCCATCATTTACTAAAGCAGCAAAATATCTGAAGGCAGGAAAGAAAACCACATGCTGGACAGTTTCAGCTCCATCCTTCTTGGGGACATCCTATGGAACAGTGAAAAGTCTTCCAGAGGCCACAGAGACGTCAAATTGGGACAAAAGCATGGACAGTACTAAGTTTCTGAAAACTATCACCTCAACACTTTATGAGGCCAAATCCAGTTACAAAATATTGTACACGTTTTTGAGTTCTCTTGAATGCTTCATCAGGCTAGATGATTGTCAAGGAAAAAAGAAGTGGAGGAAAATACATAATCAGATGTTCAAGCCATGGCATTTGCATTTGGTTGGAGTCCTAGGAACGAAAATTGGAGTGATACATTCTGATTAGTGATACATTCTACATCAGGGGTGAGAATCCCTTTCAGCATGAGGGCCAAATTCAATTTCAGAGAAGTTCTCAGGGCCTTCATTCCACTTGGGAGCCAAGGCAAAAGGAAGAGGCCAAAAACAAACACACAAACAAACAAACAAACTTCAATATATCACAGCTTAAGTACCTAAATCTTAGAAGAGAGATTGCATCTTTTTAAAGAGGGAAAAACTGCTCAAAGGCAGGAAAGGACCAAACAAGCCATGGCTTGGGACCCAAGGAGGGCTGGCTTTGGCTCCTATGCCCCGTGTTCCCTACCCCTGCTCCACTAGGTTCATAAATAGTTCCAAGTTACGTATGAGACCCTTCCAAAGAAAGAACAAAGAAAACAAACAAACAATTTATGTAACTATAAAATCCTGCTGTTGCTCAAATCTAATCTCCATCTTCTAACCAAAGACATAGGTCTCTTGGCATGGACAGGGCAGGACTGTGCAATAAAGATAACCAAGGTTTTACACTTTACTTCACCATGAACCATTTGAATTAAAACAGAGAAGTCAACACCAAGCAACCAAGAGAAAACTATGTTTCAAATCTTCCATCCTGCAACATTACTCAGGAGCAAGCCCCTGTCTAAATTACTAAAATAACTAGTGCCTGAATATGGCTAAAACTGTGACAGAACCAGAGGAAGATATAACAAAGACAAACAGGTTGTTTTTTAATGGTTCTGAAAAGACAAAGTCTAAAAGATGAGTCTGATCGACAGAGTCAGGCCACCGAACAGAAGTACTGCCAAGGAACGTGACGTACGATCCGTGTGGTGGGGCAAGAGAGAATGGCGCTGGCAACCACATCTACACGGCTGGCTTCACAGAAAATGCAAAGTGAGCGGGTGATCAATGCAGAGACAGTGCACTACAAACAAGATGGATGGTTTAGGCTGCAATCCTCTACTCCCTTGAGATGCAATAAACAAGCAAGCATTTTTAATCATGTGGGATTTAACATTTTAATTATGAATCAGTTACTGTATGTTACTTTATTCTTAACTGCCTTAAGCACTTTTTTCATTCCACAACAAATAAGCAACTATACAATCTGACAAATGACAAATGAGATGACTAAACGGGAAAGATGCAGAAACACAAACATCTGTCTGGCACTTCTAAAACCACATATTTTATGATCATCATCTTCCTAAACATTCAGATTTTTCTGCTGATTTATGTCATTCCCTAAGGGGCAATCCTATGGCCCCTGAGCAGCATAGGAGGGGCCATGGGGTATTTTAGAGTCTCACGTGGAAGCGAGGGCCTCAGGAAAGAACAGCACTGCAAAGGATGACACTGGCTGCTCTTCAAGGTCAGGAAGACCAGCCTCCTTCCTTCATCCTCTGACTCGTCTCAGCTAGGAAAAGCTCGTCTAGTGGAAAATGCCAGCAAGAAGACAGGGAGGGGCAGGTTGCCTCACCACTCCTCCAGACCTGCACAGAATATCCAGAGGCCTCCAAACTCTGTGGCAAACAATCACCAAGCTTGCAATTCATGGGAGTGCCCCATTGCTAAATAAACAGCCTTGCCCTTGTAAGTTAAACCGAAAGACACATCCTCATACCTCGAAAGAAAACCCCACAATGAACGAAATCAGTTTGGTTGTATCTGGTACAAACTTTGTTTTCGAAGTGCAGCAGGACCACCACCCCATCCACTGGCTCAGTTATGGCATTTTTCGTTAACTGTGGTTGGCCTTGGCCAGAAAGAGAAGTTGCAAAGTGCTAGGGAGAAGTCATAAATAGGGAAAGAAAAGAAATGTATGACAAGGTAAAAACAAATGAAATTGTGAAAAAAGAAATGTATAATTTATGGAATAATAATAATAATCAATACATGTATTATTTATTATTTATGTATAATAAATTATACAATGCATATTTTTAAAAATATGTTTTTCAAATTTGAATTTATAAATGTATAATAAGTACAATATAGTGTTTGCTATTATCATTGGTTTCAGGCACCCACTGGGGGGGCTTGGAACTGATCTGTGCTGATACGGGAGTCCTGCTGTATAACTTATTTGGTTCATTGTATATCATTTTTGACAATTCTCATCAAATTGTTGAAACAACAGTACTTACCTTCACCATCGAAGGTCCCTTGTCCTTTAGGCATTTTCTTCTAAGGCAGATTAAAAGAAAAGGGATGGGGTAAAAGAGAAAAAAAAATGAAAATAGGAACGCACAACAAGATGCATAATAAAATGAATGTTATATTTTAGGGCACAAAATATTTGAATAAATACTTGAGTGTTAGCGGGTTGTGCTAGTAGCCACCACTTCAAAAGCTCTGTAATATTTGAAAAATTCTGGCCCTAAAATTCAGAGTACTTCATACTCCTACAAACAAGACAGGAAGAGATGTACACATGGATTTTCTGCTTCCATAGAAATTGATGAAAAGCAAAAAGTACATGGAGGATTTCCATGTACATGTCAGATTATATGACATGATGGATTTTAGCAATCAGTAATTTATTTCTGCATGGCATGGGATAAGTTATTTTCTTTTCTTTTCAAGGAGAAATGCAATGCAAGAAGAGTTTAATAAACATGCAAGTGATTTCATTAGCCTGAAATTAATGAAATCATCTTTCAAGTCTTCAACATTTGACCAAACATTTTCCTGGTGTATAACCTCCTGGTGTACAGAACAGTGATTTCCAAATGTTTTACAGAAAAATGCTTCACACGTATTTTGTTTAAATGGGTGTAAAACTAATTTTAAAATAGCCATTAAAATAATAAAAATCACACAAGTGTGGATTTTGCAGAGTGGCACGTGCTTGAATACAGCAATACTAATTATGGCTAGTTCCAGAGAGCTTTACTATGCAATTTTAAGAGGTGTCCTGTAGAAGGTTTAATCAAATATTTCATCAAAAGTATCCAGAGCCTTGAATGTAGGAGGCAACTAAAATTCATCTAAACTATGACACATTCAAACTATCAAAGTTTTTCACATCTTTTTAAACATTCCTTCCTACCATCATTATCCAAACACAGGCAATATAATTCGGATCAAATATTATAGAAGTAAATCCATTGCATGACTGAGCTGTAAGTTAACTTTTCAAAACTATTAAAAATGGAATTAAATAAGAGTTCTACTTTTTGCAAAAAGGAAGAGGAGAAAAATTCAAGTTTATCTATTTCTGTTGTATGTTTCTCTGCCTTTCATTATGTGGCTTACCTAACATTTGGCTTGGATACAGAGGCAAAAGTTGCAAAAATGCTGCCTTTACTATGATTTAATTACTTACTGGATCTGAAAGCTCTTGGAGAAATGCCTCTTTGCTTTGTTCACATGCATAAGGAGGTGTAGTAAATGGGACTACAGTTAATGCACCTGTCAGTGCAATGGGATTCAGCAACACATATGGAATGAGAAGGAACTTTAGACTCTTATTTTTATATAGAGGGTGGTCTTGAAGAGTCAGAAAAGCTCATTTAATAGTCCAAAGACAATGGAATCAGCACTACATATACAATCTGCACAAGAGGTTCATCCAGATGAAGTCTTTCTAAACACTGCATACAGGAGGCACAATATGGCCTGCTTTGCCTGACGGAGGGAATGAGCTTCTGGTTGTGTTGTCATGTATATCGTTCCGATGAAAGCTGGCAGAACCTCCACGGTAATCGTTTGCACTAGGTATCAATGAACAGAAGTTAGGCATGCTTCCAGAAAGCATGCGGACATTTCCAGCCAGTCAAAGAATAAAACCCGGACAATGGTTACAATGATGTAAGCAAACCATGGGTTAAAATCCCAGGTCACGCTTATTCACACATGGTATGTCAGTCATGTTTACCATGTCATCAGATATTTGTGATAATGAATATATAAAGTACAAGGAGGGGAGATATGCATGTGTGAACGAAGGAAGATGTGATAAGAAAACAACTGATAATGTGGTCTGCACTCCTCACAGTGCTAAGGGGCTCTGAGACATTAACGCCAACCCCGGAGAGGGAGAGGAGGGGATAGCCCCCCCCCCCCGCCAACACACACACACGCCATGCTGCAAGTAGGTCATTTCAGGCCCTGAACCTAGGCTAGAATCCAGACCATGTTAAGAAAGGAAAAAGACCTGGCCCTGCTAGCTGGACAATGCTGGGAGTTGCAACACTTTTTCTGCTTAACACAAACAAGATTGCACCGTAATGATCTTACAAGACTTTCCTTTAAAAGGACATGGGAAACACACAGCCAAGATTCTCCACCATTCCAAGCGTAGCAACCTGTTGTACATTCTGGATATGTTAAGCAAACAATTGCTGTTTTAATAATGGTTGCTAAACACACTCACACAAACACACATATTCTGAGCGTGTGCAGTTTTGCCTTCATTTAAATATAGCACCATCAGGACTACAAGAATAAGACTGGGGTTGCTTCTGCTGCTACCATCGTAAATACATTTACTTTGGAATAAGCTGCTGGTGGGTTTTTTTTTTGTCTGTCAGTCTTGGTAAAAAGGGCAATGTATTTGAAAAGTAAAATAATAAACATGCATCAGTATCCACTTACATTAGCTGGTCTCATTTCAACTCTTTCAGGCCACGTTTCAACTCTGCTCTCTCCTAGTTTTCGTGAGCGGAGCCTGCTAGTCGGGGGTCAGACTAGATGACCCGGGTGACCCCTTCTGACTCACACTGTTTCTATGTCTCTTACATGGAAATGTTGACAAAAAATGTTTAGAAAGAAGGATGCTGTGGTGAGCATCACAGGGCCTGACATGGAGAACCCCCTTTGCCACTGTCTCGATCTGCTCTCTAGTGACGGGATGCAGTGTGGGGGTGCTCTGAGGGCAAGCACTAGCTGAACCAATTACCCTCAATACCCCAAAATTTGGCATTTCCTTGGAGGAGGATTGGTTTGTCCCTGTACTGAAATACACTCCAAGCACAACCTGCCGGTCAAGCACTGAGGATGTGCAAGTCCAAAGAAGAAAGCAAGTCTCTTCTTTAGCTTTGAGCTTGTGCTTGGCATTCTGGTGAAGTATGTATGGATTTTTCCTGCTGCCACTGGGAACTTTGACTAGCCACAAGCACAGAGCCAAGGTTGATTATGCATTGGGAAGAATCCCCCAACCCAGATTTGAAGAAATATGGAGAGCGGAGCTGGGAATACTCACCTTCTTTCATGCTTCTCCTCCTGTCAGAGACAGTAATTAAACAAACCAGGGATGTTCCATCCTAGGCTTGGTTATTATTACACCCAAAGTGACTCTGGCATGTCTCAGCCAGGACAAGCTAGAGTTGCAACCCCAAGTTCATTTTTAGATTACAACTTTGGCTTGTTCAGGGATAGAAAACCTGGCATTCCAAGGCTCAGACATAACAATAACCAAGTCAGGGACAGCACTTCTCTTCTCACTGTCAGGAAAAGTACAAACCAGCAGGTTGGTTTGTTCATGGTAACCCAGCATTTTAAAAACCCCAGATTACTGTTGTGTGGGAACTGGGCCTCTGTCACTGATCTTAAATTTACCTTTCAGAAACCTGCATTTAGATAACTGCTGAAAATGTGAGGATTGCAGTATTCTACTGCTAGGAGGGGAAGGATGTGTAGAAAAAGGGAGCACCCATTTGTTTCTCACCTGGTGTCAATAAATTGCAGGATGTTGGTCAGTTTGTCCAGAGAGGCAACAACAACACACACACAGCACAGCCTAGAGCTAGCCCAGCAAAAGTCACTTTGCTCTCTCTCCCCTCTCCATCCCAAAGACTCCAAGTTTCCCCATATGCCATAAGCCCATTTACGGAAGGGGCATTTCCCATTCTTCTACCAGAACAGATCTGAGTCATTCATGAATACCAAAATGACTGTCTTGTCCAGAAAGATCCCCTATTCTCTTCTCATCACACTCAAGAATGCACATGACAGCAAGTATAACTGCTGGGTGAAGCGTGAATTGGGGCTTCACTTATGGGGCTCCTCTAGGCAAATCACAAACTAAGCCTGTTTCACAGGGTTTGTATACTCTGAACTACTCTGAACATCTCAAGGGGGAGGGAACCTGGCTGAGTACAAATATAGCACAAAAGTAAAATACAATTAGAGAGCATTAGCATAGCTAGTTTCTTTTATTACTTACCTTTATCCTTCCTAAGCTGGAGAATTTCTCCTTGTCTTCCACAACTGCTTTCAGTACTGGCTGAGACATTCTGTTTTTCATCTTCAAGTTGGCAGTGCTGTCAAAGTCAATGCCACTCACAACAGCTCGTCGATATGAAGTGGACCTCAAAGTCCGCCTGAGCATCCCTGGGGTGTCCACATCACCTTCTGTTTCTTCATCCCCACCAGCTACCAAAGGCACGCCAAGGGTTTCCACCATACTGCGTACCTTAAGAACCCTCCTGTTTGGTTCCACATTTTGGCTGTTGGCTTTGTGGGTGGTTTTTATTTCAGAAGCTAAACTCTTAGGGATGATCTGCTGCTTCCCTACTTTCAGTGCAGCAGGACTGTTTGTACTCAGAACCACGGGCAGCGTTTCTGTGAGCTCATTCTGGTGGGATGGCAGTCTTTGGAGAGGCTGCTGCTGCTGCTCTATCGTAGCAGACAGGCAAACAGATGCTTTCTCTGAGTTTTTAGGAAGCTGGCTGGGTTGTAATGCTAAGGCGCTGACTGCGTTGTTATTTGGCGAATGTACGATTTCCGTAGGCGACAATCCAAGGCTTGATGTGAAAACAATTTGTTCCTTCTCCGGACTAAGTGCTGCTCGATTGGAAATCCTTCCTGGGTGAGTCAGTTTACTGCCTGCTGAATTTATAGACCCACTAGCTGTACAGTTTATAGAATTATTTGAAACCATCCTCAGAATGTGAGGTGACCGGTGGTCAGAAAGCCTGGAGGAGACAGGTTTTTGCTCTGGAAATTTAACCTTCCCATTTGGGACAGAGCCAAGGCCACAGCTGAAAAGCAAAGGGCTCCTTTGAAAGCACTGGTTGTCAGCAGAAGTCATTATTGTTTCAGCAGGCTGAACTAAAGTGAATGTATCCCTGTCCTCTACAGGGAAATCTGTGAAGAGGACCCCAGTGGAACTTTGATAAGACAGAGGTCTTGGTTTGGCTTTTGCATGCAAATGAACTTGGTGAGCTGACCTCCTCCTCCACAAGGGTGTGATGTCATTGTTGGAAAAGTCCACTTCATTCTGTCCTTCCATAACCAGGACCAAGGTCAACCCAGCTTCCAGTCAGGTGCACAATCTCTCCTCCTAGCAACAAAAAAGAGCAAATTCAGCTGTTATCCTTGGGTAGAATCTCACAATCGGAAAGGATAGTTTATTAATTGGGAAGGAGGAGGTAGAGAACTGGGACATCATCCACTGCTTACAAAGCCTTCCTAGAGGATGCCAAGCAGCTCATGGGATGGCTTTACCAGGTTTTCTTTTTTGGCATGCAACCCCACTGAAACCAATAGAGGGAAAAGTTAGCTGTGCCAACTCCAGGCTGGTATATCTGAGGCCTCATCAGACTAGGAAGAAGTATTGGATTTAAGCCTACTGCTACCCATAAAATACCCTGGTTTATGGCCAACTACTGATGGCAACACTGCTAGGGGTAAATCTGTGCCTCCAGTGGGCATACCCTCTCGGCAGAGGTCCTCACCAGCAGTGGATGAGCATGTCCGTCCTGCCCTGCTCTAGCCAGCAGATATAAGCAGCAGGTTTGTACTATCACACCTCTATCCACAAAGACAACTTAAAGGGACCACCTGGCTGGCAGCACCATGACAGAAAAAGGTGGAAACATTCAAAGGCAGTGCATGCCTTTGAATTTCTAAAATGGTGCGTTCGGGAATTTCATATCCCAAAACCACACATCTGATGTTAAACAACAAAGCAATGGGAAATCTCAGTTTTCAAAACAAATTACAGAATGCAAATGTTTGCTAAGAACAATTTAGCATACATGGCTGTTGTCAGGGTGGTAAGCAGGTAAGGACTTTTTCTTTCTTTCCTTCTTTCGTGTGTTACTAGACCAACTTCTGAAGGCGTTAAATTATGCCATCTGCAGTTCTTCATCAATCAGGGAAATGAGGAATCGTTTATATTTTCTACCAGCCATTAACTCCCTTGAACGAAATTTAAAAGAAATGTGTTGTACTTTCGCTCCTTTAACTAGAGTGTGACTACGTTTGTAGGTTCCTTTCAGCTTCCTTCCTACCCACCTTTTCCTTCTCGCTTTGCAGCGCGCCCTTATGTGCTTGCAGCTTCGAGATTAAATAGACCCACAATTTAAAACCCGAAAAATCTCTGCACTTTCCGCGCCCCGCCCTCCCCGCAGCTTGGCTCGCAATCCCGCGCGGTAATTCCCACGCATTTCTGCCCAGCCACTGAAAACCGAGGCGCGCGTTCTCACCCCGCTTACTCGCGTTCTCACGGCCTTTGAATTGCTCCTATTGTCTGCCCCTCGGAGGCTAGCCGGGGGGGGCGGGGTGAAGGGTCCCCCACACCAACTATATTTGGGACTCCTGGGGCGGAGCCTGCGCGTGATGGGGTAAGCGAGCGCGCTGGGGAGAATCACCGTCTTCACACGCCAGCTCCGCTCCTGCTTCGGGGTTCCCTTCATCAGCAGGCGCAAAACTTTTCGCAAGGCGGAGAAAGGAAGAGCCTTCCAGGCTGGGGCCGCAGAGACCCGTCTGCGACCACAATCACACCCCAGCCCGGCCGTCGCCGCTCATCCTTCCACGGGAGAGCCCGGCCACTCACCTCATTCCCAGGCGGCGGCACACGCGCGGGGGGCGGGAGGTCCCCACCTGCGAGGCGCCCCCTGGGCTCCTCCCGGCCTCCCCGCCGCGCCGCCTCCCAGCCGTCCGGGAGGCTCAGCGCCCCACGGCCTGCATCGCACTCTCCTCGCGGAGCCCTGGCGCACCCCGGCCGCCCGGCTCGCCTGGACCGGTCTCCCCTCCCGCGCCCGCCCCAGCGCCGCCTCCTACCCACAAGCAAGCCCCACCTTCGCTGTCCGGCCAGCGCTGCGCCGCCGCCGCTCCTGGTGCGCTTGCCGGCTGCAGCCGCCTCCGTATCCAAGGTGCATCGTATCCAAAGCCTGGCAGGATCCTTGGGATGAGGCGGAAGATCCCATAAGCCCCTCGCATCTCCCCTGGCAAGAGAGATAACGACGTGAAGGGTCCACAATCTGCAGCCCCTTTATGACACCCCATAGGGCAGCCATATTCCGTCTTAGAGTAGGAGTGGCCCTGCGTGCCAGGGCTGGATTGGACCCCAGGCAGTGGTGTGGGAGAGGCGGAGAAGGGTTTCTGAGGGGTCACCGGTAAAGTGAGACCTCTGCTCCCAGCAAACATGAGGTATTAGGAGGCAAAAGTGACCGATCGGGACACGATTGCCAGGACTGGAGCCCCTGAAGGTAAACCTCAGAAAGGTGGAGGCAATGAAGAGTTGTGGTTGAATGCAGTTACCATTTACTAAAAAGTTTTTGGCAATGGAACCAGTTTATTTGCATCATGTGCATTTAGGTCTGTTGATTGGGCCTGCTCTCAAGGAGGCATGCAGAAGAAACCAACCCTTTACCCATCTGCCTGACAGCGTGCTCTGAAGAACTCTTACCTGCCTAATTCCACTCACCACCCAAGCTTTAGAAGCACACAGTATATTAGTGCACCTCCTACACTTCTTGCTAGTGCTTTTCTGGAGCCTAGCGCTGGTGTTCACCTCTAAAGCCCAAAACTGTTTGCATGCCAGCACTTGTATGAATATAATATTTGGCAACCCCATGATCTGGAGTAGAGGACCTGCTGCTGAACTGTCCTGTAAGATGTATTTGGTTGGTGGTCACAAAAGACAGAGCCTTTTCTTTGGTGGCTCAATGATTTTGCAGTATCCTACAGTGGAAAGTATACATGGCTCTTTTCCCCTTCCTTAATGGGCCTTAAAAACATGGATGTTCTAGTCTGTTTTTAAACAAACAAATGCACACCTTTACTCTATAAATGGAAAGGACTTTTTTTAAGTTTTGCAGTTGCTGTGGTTTAAATGCTTCATGATGCTGTTCAATTTTATATTGTGTGAATTTAAAATATCATCTTGTTGATCTTTTCCAGGAAACTTGCCCTCAAAAGATTCTAGAAAATACTTTAAATAAACAAAATTCAAATACATTGTTTGAACCCTTGTACAACCAATGCTTATGCCACCTATCATTTCTGAGCTCTGTTGTTACAGGAAATAAGCAATATGGGCAATCTTTATAAATTATGTCAGTACTAAAGACTGTGGCCCAAAGAATGTTCCTGCTTTTATAATTTTTTGGTGAAGACCATAACTTCAAGGAAAGGAAAAACACATTCTAGGTAATAAACACAAGGATCAAGCCTTCTGTTTCACACACGTTCTTCAAACGCTTTCCAAATATCTGTTCTTGTCTCAGAGCCCTCTGCTTGCCAACTACAGTCATAAAAGCACACCCAGATTTGCCAGCTTCTCTCTCACAGGACTCTTGTGCCTCTGTTTGTATGCCAGCCAGCAGGTTATTGTTTTTCTCATTACTGCATTTCCACTTTGCAAAAGCAAATCATATGCTGAATTTCTTTGTGTTGTGCCACTGTTAAAGACACCAGAGCCTTGCCAAAGTTGGCAACTCCAACATAGGGCTAACATTTTTTAAACCAACCCCTGCTCCTGCACCTTTAATACGAACTTCATTTTCAGACATTATGGCAATGCTGAACTTGTAAACCTTATCCTATTTTTGGTTGCTTAACCTTTGGTGTAGAATCACAGGGTTAGGAGAAGCATAGTCAGTTGGCAATAGTACCCTATAACCTTGGATATCCATCTCATCAAACAAATGGACAGTTTGTTGTATGAAACCTTCTATGATGTGTCTGCCATCTACAGATAAAGTTGCCTGAGAAATATCCTGAGACTGCATTCATAACTGGCCAGATGTATCTTTCCTCCTATCATTGTAGACTACAAATTGGCCCATAAAAAGTTTTCACCCAAGGTGAAAAAAGCATCAGGTGTGTTTATCTGTGTATCTACATGCACACATACGCAAATAGAAGACATGTCTGAACAGGTATCTGAATAAGTGATGTGTACTTTTTGTTGCAATAGACTGAGATTGAATGGAATATCTGAGATGGTGGTGATGGAAAGCTTTTGTTTCTCTACCATTACATATGTCATTCATTCAGTCAGTCAACTGTTTATTACATTATTATGCTGTCAAATTCCTGGGTGGCTTACATATAAGACACACACAATGCAGAGAGAAGTTAAAACATGCATAACAAATTAGAACAACAACCATCAAATAATAAAACAGTGAAACAAATATTAAAAGTACATCATAAATTTCATCAGAATAAATAAAAGCACTAAACCAAATTACAGATTTTGTTTCTATCTTGGGCAGGTTCTTGAAAAGTTTGTAAATAAGAAGTAATGTCAGAAACATAACATTCATCACAAAGTACAGGGGAACAAAGTCCTGTTACCATGATTTCTATGTAAAGCTAATTCTTAGGGCCGGTAGTGGTGCAGTTTCTTTTCTCACTCTATGTCTGCAACCCTGTAAGATGTTGATTATTCCACATGTTGAGAAGGGCAATTCAGAATCTATATGGACACACCTTTCCCCTCCCTCCATAATGCATGCAGATCAGCTGATCAATGGGCATTTTTTATTCCCATCATAGTGGCACTGAGTGGGGAACTTAAAATAATAATGCCAGAAAAAGTTATTCTTTTAATCAGATGCTGTTAGAAGACTTTTGTCTTTATTTACCTGGGGGGAAATAATGGAAGCCAACAGTTCCCCATTCCTGCTGTATAGGACTGTAGTCTTACTCTGATTTGTGTGATATAATAGGTAGTCTGTATCTTTGCATGAAGTTCCTTTTTATACAGACTGTTTGGGAAGATCCAATCAGCCAGTTGTACTCAATTATGTCAAGCATGATTCAGAGTTGTATAAAGTCTAAAAATGCACAACTAATATAAGAGTAACAAACAATTTTAAAACTGATAGCAGTATAATGTGAAATGACCCACCAAGAATAACTTGTAAGAGCTGGACACATGCTTGTGTTTCATTTGCTGTCATACCATAAAACATGGCTTTGATATCAGGGGATCTGCTCTGACCCCTTTGTAAAAACAGTACATTGGAAGCAAATGCTTGTACAGAGCAAGGAAATAATTCAGACTCAAAATTTCTGGAAAACAAGCTCTCTTACAATCAATTATAATGGGGCTATTCTCATATAGCCCCCTCTTCATTATATACTAGCAGCCATTCAGGATGTTCTTATGCTATAAATTTTCTATTTGTTTCACCGATTTTCATTGCAGTGATCTGTATGTAACACTGTGTCTGTCTGTCTTTGCATAGTTACATATTATCCCAGGGCCCATAGGATGTGAAGGACCCTCCACCTCAAGGCCGCACACACTGCTATGAAATTGGGGTGGGGGAATCAAGGATTTGACTGCTGCCCCAACCCACTCACAGTCTCCATGGAAAGCAGCACGGCGGTTCTTCTTCACAACAGCAACATGAAAAGAGTTTGAGGGAGAGTGAGACGATGACAGAATAGTGGGCAGGGAAGGGAAAGCGGAGGAGAGACTAGAACCTTAAAGTGCAGTGAAGGATGCCCACTGTCAGCAAGGCTTCTTGGCTACTCTGGGTTGCAGCCTGAACCTCAAAGGAGCTGTCCTTGGTGCTGAACCATACTGCCTTTGCTTCCTTGTTCACTGCCAGATATATCAGCTAGATGGTCCAAGAAGCCTGCAAATGAGGAATGAGCGTCTGTAAACACCTGTATCTTCCTTCTGCCTTGCCTGGCTCTTGCTGGCAGTTTTGAAACGACAGAGGCTTCCAGTCTGAGCCCATAAATGTTTACTTCCTTTATGTGAACTGAGATGGCTGCTTACACTAAACATATTGGGAACAAATACCAGGAGCTACTGGGAACAAAATGGTATGGAGCGTTGGAGTAACTTATGTGGCACATATTAAGCACCTTCGCTGACTGTTGCACATATTATATCAGCCTTGTAAATAAACCCACAGAGGTTACCAGCCTGCGAGAGGGCCTGAGAGCACCATCCCTTCTTGCAACAGCCGAGTGGAGTTCTGCAATGAGTGGGAAGGGGGATTCTCCACTTTTGCTGCCTGCTTAATTGGTTATTCTGGGTGCAGAGGACAGAGCAGTGTTCCGTCCAACAGCTGATAATGAACCTGCATGCAGTTCCTTGCCACCTATGACTACGAGGCTTATCGCTTAAATGCAAGGTTACCTTATGCAATAGCAAATAAGTCCCCTAGTGCACATTTGGCAGGACGCCACAGTCAGTCTGAACTCTTACAACAGCACATGCACATTCGTGAGCATCGTTTGTGTGGTATTCAGACCTTCCACTGTGTGCCTAAAATTAGGCAGTGCCTAAAATTAAATGTGGGGAGAGACACAAAGTTCTGTTTTCGGTAAATCAACAACAGCAGATAATCTTATCATTTTAATTTTAGAAGTGTTCATTTATATACATTCTTCTCTGCATTTGAATCTCCATTCCAATCTCGTTTTCAAAAAGACCTTCTTTTGGAGTCTGTTGTGCATACCTTCTGTGTATTGTTGTTAATCTTGGCTTGCACCTTCATGTTTCCTGCCCCTTACATTCATTCTGAATTATGTAGGTCATTGTTTCTGAAACTGAGCTTAAAAGGACAGAGCTACAGGAGTGCACCCTAGCCAGTCCTTCTGTGTACCTATTGCCAGTTTCCTGGTGCCTGGGCAAAGGGCATTCTGCTTTCATTACCTGTAAGAAGAAACAAGCATCCTATTGCTGTGAATCTGAGCTGAAAGCTTTGACACAAAGACTTGGGACTACAGCCAACCTCTTCTACAATGTGAAATAGTAATTCAGTATCAAGCATTCTCTGGGAAGAGAAATATTTGACACTCAAAAAAAAAACAAACAAACAAAAAACAAATGGAATGAGTTTCTTCTGAAACTTCAGAGACACTAAACAGGCTTTAACATAGAACAAACACAAATTACCTCCCCCTCTATTTACCCTGTTCTGTGCTTACTCTGGGTAGCTTGACACAGGCCATTGCTGATTGGATGCCTACAATATTATTTAGGAGGAAGCATCAAACCTGCTTCTTCTGTTTGTTTTGTTTTGTTTTGTTTTGTCTTTTACTTAGAGTACTCAGAAAAGATCCATTTCCTCACCTTTCTTATTTGAAAGAAATACATCTCAATAAAAGCCTTCAACACAGAATTTCAGAGCCAAGCATTTGCTAAAGACATATCTGTATGAGAGAGCACACATTGCTGAATCCTCTGCAAGTCACCTCTGAAGCTAGTCGTTTCTGTGCTGTGTTAAATGAGGCTTAGAACAAGCCTTGCCATTAGGCGGAGAGAGACAGCCAGTGCCGGAAGGCAAAGAAGCGGGAGCAAGGGCTGAGGGAACAGAACTGTGGATCTCTCCAAGCTGAGAGAATGAGCATCCACATGGCCAATGCCAGCTCAATGCAAGCTAGCATCATGCAGCCCATGTTGGAGCAAGAAATTCCAACTTTCAAGATACGCGGATGGGATCTGAGCAAGTCACGATGGAGCTTGTGGGGGAGAGGGGGATGGACAGCGAGGTGGCGATATTGACTGGTTTGCAGCTGCTGTGAAGGAAAACTGTTAGGCATAATTAAGAAACAAATTGAAAATAAAATTGCTAGGCAAGTGTTTACTTTATACATTTTTGTGGTGCAGCTTCACTTAGATGATTGTGTACAGTCCTGATCAGTGAATCTGAAAGAGCACATTACTGAGGTGGAAAAAGTACAAAGAAAGGCAGTTAAAATGCTTGAGGAGTTGAAACAGAACTAGAATGGAGTGGAACTAGTTGTGAGGATAAAAGGGAGCTTGGTGTTATACCAAGAGGAAAAAAGGTAGATTACATAAATGCATTGTAACAACAACAACAACACTTCTTTTAATGCAGCCGAAAGTAGTAGCTGCCTTTCTTTTTCTTTTTTGGCAGCCATTCACATTATTGACTCATATTCAACTTGCGATCTACAACAAGTCCATAATCTTCTCAACTGTAGTGTTGCTGAGCCAAGTATTGCTGGAATTTTTCCCCTAGACTCAGGATAGAGATGTTTGAGGAGTCTGTCCTGGGGTGTGAAGCCACTGGATTTCCTCGTTTTGGCACCCTGGACTCTGAGCCACTTTGCATCTCCCAGAGTCTGAGTCTGTGGATAGCAGGCCTCGTGTTTGCAGGGTGCTCACCAAGAACCACCCTTCCTGCACACTGGGAGCAGCTGCTGCCTGAGTGGCTACAAATTCAAAATAATTCTATAATTATTCAGAAAGAAACTGGACAGCTATCTGAGTGGCATGGGGTAACATGGTGTCCTGCCACAGCAGGAGGTTGGACTCAATGACCTTCATGGCCTCCTCCAACTCTTCTATTCTATGATTCCATGAAATGACGCCAAAGGAGGCCAATTGCCAAGAAAAGCAGCCCCTGCCCAGGGTTGCCCTTGTGTGCCAGGAGCAGCCACCATTAGAGCACTGCAACTGACTGCAGAAGGCTGGTTGCAAGGTTTGCCAGTGTTGGGATTAACCATGTGCCACTGTGATGGCTGCAGAAAAAGCTGATAGCTAAAAGACCAGCCTGAAACCAGCAAGATCAGCATTCCAATCTTGTTAAATGAGGATGCTCAGAAGATACAGGGTAACCAGTTCAGCTAATCCTGATTGCCACAGTGTTAAGAAAGGCTACAGTGATACAAACCTAGTTTCTTGACTGTCAGTTTGTAAGACAAGGCAGTATTTTACCTTTCTAGCTTCCACATTCCTGATATATTCCAAGATATATTATTGCCTTCCCACAGTCTATCAAGGAGGTTGCCCAATCAAAAAACAAAAACAGATTAGTTTGGCAGGATTTGTTCTTAGCAAAGTCATTTTGGCTTCTAAAACAATTGTACTGTTTTATAGACTGGTTGCTTTATAATCTGTTCCAGAATTTTCCCAGGGTTCCCCCCTTGTGAAGATAGGGGCAACTTTATACCTCCCCCCATCATCTGGCACTTCACCCAGCCTTTGCAATTTCTCAAAAATAATAGCTAGTTATCGTGAGAATTCTTCTGCCACTCCCTTTATTACTCTAGGATGCAGTTCATCAGGCCCTGGAGCTTTGAATTCATTCAAAATAATGAGGTGTTCCTTGACCATTTGCCTATAAATCTCCAGCTGCAATCTTGCCCTTTCAGCTTGCGTTTCATCTTTGCCAGGGTGGTTATAGACCCTCTTCTGGGAGAAGACTTAGCCAAAGTAGTTACTAAGCACTTCTGCCTCATTCTTTTCATTTTGTAATAATGGATTTAACAACATTCAAGAGGATGTTGAAAATTTGGGATTTTTTTTAAATAACCCAATCCTGATTGGTGCTTCTGCAAACTTTTTCCTGGATTAGTTTTAATAGTTTCTTGGACTACATGATTCTGTTTGTTTAAATATGCTCTCCAACCAACTCTGGGACCTTCCAAAAACAGGTGTATTTATTCTGAGATCACGTGATTCTGGAATTGAACATGGGTGGACTGCATTCATCCGTGTATAATATGTGACTTCTGGAAGCAGTGAATTCCCTTAGAACTTCTTTAGGCATGTCACATAGAAGGAGATGAATAGTTACGCAGCCAGCAAGTTCCAGTTTGTTTTTGTTTCCTTGACTTTTGCACTTATATTTTCCACTTTCACAGATGAGAGTATCTTGTGTACATCAGTGGTGACAATGCCAACTATACCAATTCAGTTTCAGGCTGTAACACAGCAAAATGTGGAAAAGTCAAAGGGTTGAATATTTCTGTAAGACATATATATTTACGCACACACAAACACATGCACACACGAGAGAGAGAGAGAGGGAGGGAGAGAGAGAGAAGGAGAGAAAACTTCAAAATAAATATTATTTTGATGGAACTTGCTTAAAATTTAATATTCTATAGAACCTTGCATGTATTTCTGCAAAGCTGTGACATATAGAGTATCAAACATAAATCCTAATTAACTTCCTCATAATAAATGTTGGACCTGGAGTTAATAGATTGTAATGCACACCTGTTCCTATTTCTTCCCTCTCCTTGCATAACCCTATTAATGGATTTTAATTGCAGCATAGCCGACTGACGTGATGGCCCGGTGGCACAGACAGTAAGAGACTAGCAGTTCCTTGATCGCAATCAGCACTGAGATGAGCCCCAAGGCTGGCATGCTTGCTTTGAGACCCTGGTGCCTTAAAATGCATGCACACGCACACACATATGTGCACAAATGCACATACACACAACCCTATCTTTCATTTGTTGGGTACGCTGTACCCACTGTATATATCTAATTCGTGTTCTTGTACAGAAAGACCTCATTCAAGGCAGGCAGCTCAAACATGCCTTTCCCTTTCAATTCCAGTTGAGCATGTGCTCTTCTCCCCGCCTTGTGATGTTGCCAGCTGCTAGAGGTGGTCACATACAAATTGCCAAAAAATCAGGAAGTGCATCACTTCAAAAGAAGGACAGCAATTTACATAAATTGAGCATGTGCTAATTTGCATATCAGTGCAAATGTAAAAAAAAACTTATAATTTGTACAGGAATGCAGTGCATCTCATTACAGTATGGGAAGGACTAACCAGGTAATCTGTGTACCTGTTTGTTCCCATAATCAGACTGCCTCTGGGTGGTTACTGTGGATGGGCAAGAATTCCTATGGTTCTTTATCCTCAAATGGGAGTTAAATAGGACAGTCATTCGAACAGAGGACATTTTGCTAATACAGGACAGTTCTGTGCAGAAGAGAACATGTGCCCAGCCTGCACTGCTCAACACCAGCAGTTTCACTTCCTTGACACCTGGCATCTCCTCTCCTTCTCAACAGGGACCAACGTTCCTTTTTTGGGGCAGACTCTTCACATAATCCAGCCTCTAAGAATGCATCCTGGAAGTATTCTAAAAGTCCTTGCAAGCTAAGCTCCAGTCAGGAAGGTCTTTCATGGACAGTCCATTTGGAATGAAAAGGTAATAGTATAATGGTCTTGAAAGCAATTCAAAACTAAATGACCATGAATACTATATTTGGAATATTCTTACAATAGGAAGTGCTGAGCTGTGTCCTTGGAGTTAATCCAAGGCCTTTAAAAGCTCTTATAAACACAAGAGGTTTGTTTTTATTATGTACTCTGTTAGCTTAAGGATAAAATTGTTACTTTACAACAAAAATCATATATACAGCCATCTTACCTTCAAAAACCACATGCAAGGAAATAGCAAGTTAACTCTGTGGTTACATTTGTAGAAGCTGATTTTTCATGTCTGTAACTATATCCTTTTACTTACTCACATGGAATAATCTGTGATCCACTGAAGTCAGCAGCCAGATTCTGGTGAACTTCCAGTCTGGGCATGATTCCACTGTGGGTAGAAATACAAATATGGATCAAGTTCTGTGCTGAAATGAATTTCAATGGCATTTTCAGATATCAGCAAAGGATGGTAGTAGGTCATTAAACATGATAGAGCTGCAGCTTTGTTTTGCATGAGAATCAAAAGATTTCATTTCTGAAATCCTCTTATGTCTATCTATTTTTCACTCCCTCTCTCTACATATATATAAACCCATGCTTTATTATAAAATATTTTCTGATTGCCATGTAAGAGGTATTTATTTATAACTTTTATAAACCATTCAATTAGCAGAACTCAGATCTGTATACATCAAGGTATCGGCATTAGAAAATCTCACCACACAGGCATGCAGTTCCAGGAATGATTTGGTGGAATAGCATCTTCTGCTCCTCTTACACTCTTCTGGACAGTTGTGCAGATTAAGACAAACTGTCAAGGATCAGAGGGCAACATGGCAGTACAGCTGTCTCCAAATTCAGTATGGAGCATTCTATGCCTTTTGAGAACAGCTATGTAATGGTGTTGCCCCAGCTGGGCATTAGAATCATAGAATAGTAGAGGTGGAAGGGACCATGAAGGCCATTGGGTCCAAATCCCAGCTGTTGTTATTTGTTTATATTTCCCTCTAGGACGTGCATTTCCAATTGCTCTGCCTCTTAGTAAGTGATCAGTCTGTGATTAATTGTCCCTAAAAGATTTCCTGCCCTGTTTGTATCCACTGTTCAGTTTGGAAGAAACCTCCCTCAGACTTGGTTGTCTGCTGCTGCTGTGGACTGCAACCAAGGATGGCCTTTTTCCACATGGTCCTTCCTGGCCAGTAAGAGCTTCATCTGGGGTCTTTCTCCAGGGGCCACAGCCTAAAGAAGTAAGGGAGACGTTGGCCAGGAGAGGGACCTTTCAGTGGTCATGCTGCACCTTTGGATCATGCTCCCCAGCTAAGTGCACAGCAAAGGCCTTCTTATTCAAGATATATTTCGAATGGGTAGTTTTGACTGTGTTGTTATCTCTGTTTGGTGCTGAGTGATTGTATATATTTTAACCTTGTAGCTCACTCAGAGAGCCTTATTGGTTAATATGGCAGGATAAAAATCCAATAAACAAATATTGTTTATTTTATTTTATTTTTTTTTCGATTTATATCCTGCCTTTTTCCTACAAAGGACTCAAGGCAACTTGCACCATTCTCCTCCTCCATCTTATCCCCACAACAACAACCCTGTGAGGTAGGTTGGGCTGAGAGTCTGCGACTGGCCCAAAGTCACCCAGTTGGCTCCATGGCTGAGCGGGGACTGGAACCTAGATCATCTGAGGCCAAGTCCCATGCTCTTAACCACTACACCACACTGGCTATTGTTGCCAAACCCATTATTGTACTGTTTTTAAACTACCTTTTATTCTTTAAATTGCTTTATTTATTTTAATCTGTTTTTACCTATTGTAGCTGTAAGCTGCCCAGAGTGCCTTATGGGCTAAATGTATTAAATTAATTAATTAATTAATTAAAAAACTTGAAGGCCTACCTAGCCTAACATAGGTTTTTCACCTCAACAACCCATCTCATCTTATTTCAGCTCATCTCACAGCTTCTGCTCAGGTCATTCATTCATCAGCCTCAGTGATTAAAAATGAATCTTATATTTATTAGTTGTTGGTTGTGTGAGTTGGGTTTCCATAGATTTGAAGATCTGAGTCATGAAGATGTGGACTGAGTACAACTGCCTCTAGAGACACACTGTCCTGCTTGTGGAGAGGCTAGAACAATGTTCTCTGAAACTAACAAAACAAAACAAAGCCCTAACAGATTTGAATCATTTCTAAGTGCAAAACAAAATTCTAGTAGGTTTCTGGGGTGTGGAGTCCTGCCTACTCATCTGCTTAAGAACTGTCTACACTTGCCTAATGTCAGTGGACTAGCACACTTCCTTTCCCCATCCTCTTAGCAAACCCTCTTAACCTAACAAAGAGCCACGGCAACACTTTGGAATAGATTGCATTATGCAGAACCATTCTAGAACATACACATCCTTTACTTGGGTCTCAAAGCTGTTTTATAGCAGAACTAAAAGCTAGCTTTGCTTATGCATGGCTCCTGTTAACTTTCAAAGAAATGTTCAGGAAACATCTGAGGTAGATTGGGTTTGTAATCTGAGAAATGAGGCACTGAATGTGACTTTGTCTCTCAGGAACTACAAATCCTTACTTTCCACAGCTCATTTTTTTAATGAAAGGGCAGGTGGAGGACAACAGGATCTAGAAGCTGGCTGGAAGCAAGAAGCAGGCGTAAGCACCATGAAAAAGCAGGCTTTGAAGTCCCTGCAGACAGTGAGAACTAGTGCATGTGATATGTTTTGCAGGCCCTAGAACTGGGATGGGTACAGAACTTCCTTTCTGCAGGCTGGATCCAGCACCTTAATCCAGCCATGGGATCCAGCCACCTGAGAGTTCTTCCTGGGGTGGGTCTTAGTCTGTAAGCCCCAGCCCCTGGGGGAAATCCCTTACAGGGCATCCCTTGCTGAGACTGATGCCAACAGTGGGAACACGGAGTGACAGGACAGCCCTGCGCTAAGCAGAATGGGCACTCCCCTGGGCAAGGTCCATGTCAAAGATGACTCTGCTTTGTCTGCACTTTCTCCTTCCAGCCTGGGAAGAAGGCAGGGCAGGCAAAGAAGAGGCAGATATGAATCAGCCCTATCACTCCACTATGTGGACTGGGACCCATGCACTGATTCCAGAATAAAAGTAGAGCAAGAAAAGGTAGCTGCTCGACACAGATCTCAAGTAATGTCTGCGTGGAGTTAAGGCTACTAATGGGGGCAACTGAGTTATTCCCCAGTTTTGTAAAGATGTTTTTGCAAAGACAAGATGTTGTTGGTCTGTTAGTGAGAGCCCAGAGATACAACACCAGGGACTGGGAACAGTGCCTGCAATCATTTGTCATTTGTGTATACACATACATGCCATTCTGTCATGTGTGGCTATAAATACAAATTAGGCATCCAGAAAAGCGAGAAACTCAGACAAAGGGACCTAAATAAGTTAAAGGATGCCAATCAATCCTGCCGTTTTTCAGCACAGACATAGCTTTTCATGAGGTGGAGGGAAAGGGGCCCCGGACAAACATTGCTTGGGCACTGTCTCTGAGCAGATATGCATGGGATCATGCCATAACCGTTCTGTACACACAAGCATTCCTTTTACTTATCTGTAAAATGTTGGAGAGTATGTTTAGAATATTATCTGTCTGGAGAATATTTAGAGGTAAACAATACCACAGATACTTTCACTTTGCCACTTAAGATAATTTAGCTGCGCAACATGGCAAGCATTTTAAAAAGTGTTCAAAGAACAAGCACACACAGAAAAGAGCGGGAGGAGGGAAACATGAAACATTGCCTCACATTGTCTGAGAGAGTTTGCGGTTGCCATTGGAAACTGATGAAAGCTTGCAAGGGGGCAGAACAATGTGTGGACTTAAGATTGTCTTGCTATTGAAGGATGTCATTTTCTGGGCTGAGCCGCTCTCCCTACCCTGCCCCCATTCCGATCATGCTGAGGGCCATGTGAAGTGACTGTACAAGTGGCAGAAGCCCTGGTAGGAAAGTAAAAGCATATGATCCGTGGCACCAGTGAACACTGAGATGCTCACATTAGCTTAGTATTTTGAGATAATGTATACATTAGACACAGGCATCAAATTTGGTTGTAGTCATTGCTGATTTGAGGCCCCTTGAAACATTTCTGTTTTTTCTCAGAGGGAAGTGGGCTCCCCTCCAAAGTGACAGAACCAAAGCTACATCCTGCATGAAGCATTGTTTGCAGTTTGGTTTTTGACAAGCCAGGCAGCCTGTCTCTTGCAATCACACCCTTTGTTTTTGTTTCTCTGATGTGGACAAGGAGGAATATGTGGAGTAAGTGACTGACAAGCCTACTTCGTAATCCCACCCAAAGCACCACATTTTCCCATATATACCTGCCCAACCACTGGGCAGGAGGTCCTTCTAAAGGACAGAATAAAGATCCAGGGTGATCTTGATAAACTTGAACACTATGCTGAAAGCAACAGAAATGAGATTCAGTAAGGACAAGCGCCAAGTCCTCTACCTAGGAAAAAGAAGCCAAATGCATTGATGCAAGATGGGGAATACGTGGCTCAAATAAACTAAAAAAGAAAAAGATCTCAGAGTAATTGTGGACAATAGGCTAAATGAGCCAACAGTGTGATGCAACCACCAAAAGGGAAAATGCTATTTTGGGATGCATTAACAGAAGTATTACTTCCAAATCATGAGAAATATTAGTTCCTCTATAATTCTCACTAGTCAGATCTCATCTGGAATACTGTGTCCACTTCTGGGCACCAAGATTTAAGAATGATGCAGAAAATTCCAGAGGAGGGCAACGAAAATGATCTAGGGTGTAGAAGCACTGCCCTATGAGGAAAGACTGAGAGAACTGGGCATGTTCAGCCTTGAGAAGAGAAAACTGAGGGGACCATAATATCACTCTATAAGTACCTCAAAGGATGCCACAAAGAGGAAGGTCAAGATCTCTTCTCACTGATACCAGGGTGTAGGATACAGAATAATTAATTCAAGTTTCAAGAAACCAGATTCAGGCTGGTCATCAGGAAAAGCTTCCTCACTGTCAGAGCAAGAAACAGTGGAACCAAATTGCCTAGAGAGGGAATGGGCTCTCCCACACTAGAGACATTCAGAAACTGGACAGCCATCTGAGTGGGATGGTGTAACTTGGTGTCCTGCAACAGCAGGGGGTTGGACCGATGGCCTTCTTGGCCCCTTCCAACTCTACTATTCTATGATTCTATGAAAAGGACTTAAAGCCCCTTCGTGTGTTAACTGCATGGAGTAGGCCCATAGGGGCTGGATTGTCCTGCTGGCTCTACCTGCTGGCTCTGTAATACTATTGGCCGATACCCGAAGTCATGTTGCCTCCTTGTACCACTCGCCAGTACCCATGTACTGAGTGTGGCTATCAGGGGGAATACTGTACATGTACAATAGAACTCTCTATGTATAGGTGACCATCACAGCTGTAACTGAACATAGGAATCTGCTCTGTACAACCTGCACTGGCTGTTTGTAGGTTTCTGAGCCCATTTCAAGATGCTTCTTTTGACCTTAAAGCCTTTCATGGTTGGAACCACAGAACGCCTGGTTGCCACGAACCTACCCATACTACGATCTTCATCCGAGGGCCTTTTTTGGGTTCCTTTGAGGAAGAAGTTTCAGAGGATGGCAACAAGGTATGTTTTCGATAGTGGGCTCCCAGTTATGCAAAACTCTCTTCAGGTCCACCTAGTACCAACATGATTTATCACCAGGTTAAAGCCTTTCTATATACCCAGGAATCTGGCATACAGGATGAGTGACAATGAGGGTTTCAGGAGGACTTTTCCTGGCACTGCCCAGAGATCCTGGAGATTGAACCACAGACCTTCAGCTGGCATGCATGTCCCCTTCCACTGAAGTGCAGGTACTAATATCTAAAGGTATTGGCTTTCCCTTGCAACTGTCCTGTCAGGATCTGGGCAGCTTTAGGGTTCCCCCTGCTAGCCAAGCACCAGAATAACAGCCCTGGTAGTTGCAGGACTAGTCTCAGATGCTGCTACAGCTTCCAGGGCCTGCATGAGCACCACCAGAGTGTCCTGGGGGAAGACCTAGCTCTTCCCTCCAGATATTGTCTCAGCAATGCCAGTCTTGTGCTGTACCCCATCCGTGCACTTAAATCTTGTTGTTCTTGCTCCTGGCTCCTGCTATTGCTCCAAGGTACTTGGTCCTGGTTGTACCTGCTCACTTGCTCCCCGATCACTCTTGCTTCTGACCTTGGCTTGTTTTGGATCACAGCTTGGACTTGGTTTGGACTGGTGATTGGACTCTGGCTTTGGACTGTACTGACTGTGTTGCCTGGGTCCCATGCCTCTGCTAGCTTCTTGCCGCCCATGCCCCCAACTGCTACACGCCCATGCTCAAAACACTCACAGATCAGGGCAAGCAAAGAAGCCCTATGCCACTTTGATTTCCACAGTCCCCTTCATGCAATTAATACATGACCATGAACGAGACTATCAAAACCTCTAAGAATTTGGTGCAGCCCAATTACATATAAGATGCTCTTTGTTATGATCATCAGGATCTTCAGGGATGAAAGCAGAATTGATAAATTGTTTGCCATTCGCTTTGGGCTACATCCTTGAAGATGTAGAAAGCATGTTGAATAAGTCCAAGGGCAAATAATTTTATATACTTTTTTGCTAGCATCTGTTTTCTCTTTGAGCCTTTTTTAATGTCAAGAATCTTTACAGGCTATATATATAAGCATGAAATTAATTCAGAACACTACTATGGAATTATATTTTACCATAAATATGAGATTTCTTGACTTATAAATGTTTATTCACTGGGGAGGGTGCATAACACACAGAGGTGCATGTATACATGCACTCACAAACATATTCTTAAGATTGTGACTGAAAATTATTAGTGAAACTATTTGTCAATGAAATGATTAGTGATTGTGGAATTGTAGTTTCTCTTGGATTCTATATTGTATTTTAAATCTTAAACTGCTACTAGGTTTTACTCTAATTTTCACTTTTTACTGTTTTAATGATGTAAATGTTATATTGTATTTTATGTTTAAATTGGTTTACATTGTTGTGAACCACTCAGAGAGCTTCAAGTTATTGGGTGGTATAAAATGTAGTAAATCAATAAAATTGTGGCTATTCTATGCAATTGGTGTGACAGCAGATGTTATATCAGGTAGCAAGGAAAACCAGACAAATGTTAAATAGCCTCTCAGACACACTGACCTTTATTACTGAAGGATAAAGCTATCCATTTCTGCTAGTAATGATGGCCATATATTACCTGCAGTACTGGAGGCAAAATACGTGGTTGAATGTATCAAAAACCAGGGTGTGGCACCTCCAATTCCCAATCTAGGTAGGCATTGCATAAAGTTACTGCACAGTTGAATATATTTAAAAAAAAACCAAAATCAGAGAGAATCAATAGGAACATATGGGCCCTGTTTCTCTCCTGGCAAAAGTCACCCAGTGGAGTCACCAGAGATGCTTCAGATTCAGGCATGGCAGAGCAAACTACAATTTCAGTGAGAGTTATCCAGGAACATCAAGTGTTGAGATTCCACTGTACCAACACGGTGTTCCAAACCAAGATACTGTATCAGGATTGCTGAAGCATTGCTTCAGTGCTTCCGACAGATAAGCTAATGGCATGTTTAGCCTCAAGATTACATACTGAACTTATTGGATACTACATGAGTGAGACTAGGCAGAAAAAACAGCATTTTCCCTAGGGCTTTGCATAGAGTAGATTTTTTTTCTATTGATGATGTCGTTGGTTATACATCGTGTTGGGGAAGAGTATAAGAAGATGCCCCCATACTAGTAGAACTCAGTATCATGCATTGAAGCTGAAAGGTGGGAGATTCAGGACAAATCAAAGAAACATATGCTGCATGATTAAGCTATGAAATTGCTACAAGAAAATGTAATGATGGCACTTAACAAGACTGACTTCCAAAGGATTAGACAGCTTCAAGGAGATTTAGTCATCAATGGCTTCTTATTACTGTAGTCATATATCGCCTGCAGTGTCAGAGGCAGAAGAACTCTTGAAGGCCAGTTGCTGAAGAATGTGGGTATGCCGTTGTGCCAAGTTCCTGTTGTGGGCTTCTCATAAACATCTGGCTGGCCACTGTAGGAGGAGAATACTGAATCTTTGACAAGCTTATCCAGAGAATAGATTAAACAAATAACTGGAAAAATCTAATCATTTATTGTAAATCAAGCTTAAAAGAATTCAGATCCTTGATTCCAAGAACTGTGTAGTGGCAAAGATTCATATTCTTGGGGTTTTTTTTAATAGCTTCATCTTTTTAAAAAATCCTTTTGAAGCCTAAGCAGTAAACAAATGAGTGGGTACGAGCTGCTGAACATGCGTATTAGCCTTGATTCAAGGAAAAGAAAAACTCTGATTTTTTCTTTTCCTGATTTTACTATGTTGCTGATTTTATTTTATTTTTTAAAGAAAATATGCTGTGAAAAGCTCTTTTCCAAGCTAAGAGAGGCAGCAGCTATGCTAGGACTCACATTTCCAGGCAAACTAGCTTCTCTCTTTTGGATTAGCAGAACAGACTTTAAAATCTGTGTTTAAATATATATTTTGCCTTCCACAATGTGCTAGACTGTGAACCATCATTTTACTTACATAAGCTTTGCATTTGGTCTATCTGATTTTCCTTCAGTGAATTGTCAGCTTCTTAAAAGAATAGTGTGGAAATGAACAACTGAAAGACCATGATTTAGAATGGACAGTACAAAAGAAAACAGATATATTATAAATGAGAACTATGCTGAGGAATAGAAAGAGTAAAAGAAAGGAATAGCAAAAGAAAAGAAATCCAGAAATGCCATCTGCATGCTAAAGAAATGTTTTATTAACAGTAGTGGCACAAGTTTCTAAGGCGAAAATAATACATAATGGTAATAGTTCTGAAGAACTACTTAGGCTCATAGAGTGGACTTGCATTAGCACAGAAGTGTTTTTAGCTACAATCCAAAGAGCTTCCTTAAGTGCACCCATCACAATTGGACAAGCTCCCATGAAGTGGGGGGCTACCAGAAGGAGGGCCTTTTCAATTGAAACACCCCAGTTGTGGAATGAGCTCCCCAAAGAGCTGTGCCTAGCATCTGCTTTGTATTCCTTTCAGCACCAGGAGGAAACCATTTTATTCTCCCAGCATGTTAACATTTTAACCATACAACTTTTAACTTCATTTTTAATATTACATTTTATTCTCCACTACTGCCATGCTTCTATGCTTATTATGCTTCTACGCTTATTGAAGAACGACTGCCTGGTGACAGTGACACACACGTTGGTAACTTCCCGATTAGACTTCTGTAATGTGCTCTGTGTGGGACTGCCCTTGCAGACGGTCTGGATACTTCAATTGGTGCAGAATAGAGCTGCCAGTTTGCTGACAGGGTGTTGTTCTCATATAACCCCAGTTCTCTGTCAGCTTCACTGGCTCCCGATTGAAGTCCGGACCCAATTCAAGGTGTTGCTTATGACCTATAAAGCCCTCAATGGCTTGGGACCTGGTTATCGAAAGGAACGCTTGCGTCCATATATGCCCTCCCACCCCCTGAGGTCGGCAACAGATGCCCTTCTCTGGGAACACTCCGTGAATGATATTAGGAGGGTGAATACCTGGAGGAGGGCCCTCTCTGCGGTGGCACCCCACCTATGGAATGCGCTCCCCAGAGAGGTCCTCCTGGTGCCGTCGTTATTTGTTTTTCAGTGCCAGGCTAAGACCTTTACATTTAAAATTTATTTTAAGTGTTAATTTATTATGTATTTATAGGATTAAATTTTTAAGTTGAGATGTTACCGGGCTTTTTAATCTTTAATTATATTAATTGTTATTGATATGTTTTAATTATGTTGTGAGCCGGCCCGAGGCTTTGTTGCGACGGGGGCGGCATAGAAATGTTCTAAATAAATAAATAAATAAATAAATATTAAATTCCAATTTCTATGTGCATTTGTCTATAATTTTTATTTTTAAAACATCTGTTAACTGTCGGGGGAGCCCTGGTTATTGGGTGCTATAAAAATGAAATAAATATCCTTTTGAATGATTGACCTGTGGATTTAGTGGCATACTTCATGGACCACTTTACCATCTCCATTTCTGATTTTAAAAGGTTAGTTCATCTTCAGGAGAAAAATCTGAAATTTAGGTTTGTTCCAAAGCGTTTTCATTACTTGCTGAGATATATACAGTTAATGTGCTTGTTTAAATTATTTTTCTGGCTATTCTATGCAAAATGTTAACCATGATGGCAAGGGTCTGTTTTGTTTTGTTTTGTTTTGTTTTTCAGAAGTATGGTGAGGTAATTTGCAATATGGCTTCTCAATGCTTTGGTGGTAGGGGAAGGTAAGGTTTAATTGGTTAAACTCCTGACTGTCTTGCACAAGAGCTCTAACTGAAAATAAATGGCAATTCAGGCTTAGCCATCACATTCCATCCAACTCCTACGAGTAGAGGCCATTCTAAGCTACTGCCTAAAAAAAGACAATGTTGGTACTGGGTGGGACTCAGAAGGGGGATCATGCCATAATTTGAGGGGGGAGGCATCTGAGAAGGCCCTCAGTGTTTCATACCTTAAAAATATTTGCTGAAAGATGGGTTAACTTTTTATTAATTTTTTAAAAAGTTTTTAAAATGCATGACCACCACAGGTGTACATTTGTCTAAGAAACAAAATATGTAATTAATGATGACATTTTCTATCAAGAACTGTGGCTGGTGAAGTTGAATAGCAGCCAACAGACCTTAGTTGGTTGTCTATAAGCTTTCAAGTCATTATTTTAAAGTCACTGGAGATAACAAAGAAACATTTGAGAAGTTGTGGTTTTAAGAAGACTTTGGCTTTTTTACAAAAAACAATCTTTCTTTTTTGATGAAAGATGGATGAAGAACCTTGGTTATTAAATTGCATCATCTGAGCAATTTCAATGAAAGGGGTTATTACTACATGGACATAACTTTATTTTCTTTGTCAATGCATTAGTTCTTTAAAAATAGACATGAACCTATTCAGGAACTGAGAACTTATTTCCCTTCAGTTTTATTTCTTTTTCAATATGCATGCATCCAGCATTCCTCAGAACACTATCCATATTAGTGGTGTTCTAATGAATCTTTCCAGTGTACAACAGCTTGCACACTGCACTTGTGAAACTGGTTGCACAGCCAGACACAGTGCTGCCTCTGTAACCCCTCTTGCATGTAATTTGAAACCTGGTTTCTGCCAATGTCATTTGTACTAGCAGAATGACAATGTTAGATACTGCCCATAATCATCTAAGGAGAAATGAGAATTTAATGCCTTTCATTTCAGCATCACATACATGCACTGCAGCTATTGGAATTATTTTGGTGAAAATTATTATTCACCGATGCAGGAGCAGACAGCACACCAGGTACCTGGATCCCAAAGAATGTACAGTTTCTGTGTACCAGGATGAAGCTCAGAAATGGTCTGGGAGCCAATGACGTTCTTTTAACACTGATCTCTGTCAGAACTTTGCCATAAGAACATCTGCTGGAGTATTTTGCTTCCCATAGTGGAATGATTGCAGCAACAGTGTATGGCCGTTATGACCAGTAGCTGCTGCTACCTTATCCTCCTTAAATTTGACCAATCAACATTTAAACCTAAGCTGCTGGTCATCATCATGGGTAATAGGCACCACAAATATGATTGGTTCCAGTCTACACAAGAGGTTCAACTTATTTTAACCTCTGTCTAAAGTACAATATTGGCACCAATTTTCCTCTCCCCAAACCCTCCTATCCTTATTAAGTTTGTTTTAAAATGAGCTGTTCATTTGCAACTGCAAAGGAAGCTGATGGAGCCCGTCCTCTTTAGCAGTGAATTCTTCAAGGCAGGCAGAATTTCTTCACATTTTGCTTGCTATTCGTTCTCAGCCAGTGCTCGTTACTCCAGGATGAGTGATGGGCCTTTATAGTTGTCACAGAGGCTATCAAGGGCAAAAGCTGCAGACAAAATGAAGTGGAAATCTCCAGTCTCAGAGATGCCTTTGGGAACACGTGTCTCTCTTTACAGTTTCTTCTAAATAGAGTCAGACTAAAAAGAGACTCTTCTGTATTAATGCACACAGGTGGTATTCAGAGAGGAAGGGCATCATCCTATTTCAGGTCACATGGAATTATTCCTTGGTAGCATCTATATTTCCTGGCCTGTTCACTATTCTATACCCTGAATGACTATTATTATTTTGTCCATTTAACATTTGGACAAACCACATAATATGTTTTTGTACAAAAATGTACATTACAAATCCCAGGCATATGATTAGACAAGTTTAATGACCGCTGAATATTATAATTGCTAAAATATGATCATAAAAATTATACATAGGGGTTATCATCTAATGGTTTCTGTGAACTAGCAGAATTGACTTCACATTCAAATCAGTATCTGTGATTTTTGTCTATGTCCCACACATGTAAGCCAAAGAGGGAGGGAGGGAGGGAGGGAGGGAGGGAGGGAGGCATGTCTTTTACCTGCATTGATATTATTATAATTATTATGCAACATTAAAATAATCATAAGCAAAATGTATGTTCTTAGAATATATGTGGGGTTGTGTGTATTTTTGCAGTTTAAACCAGAATGTAGGTAAGAGTGGCGCTTTAAAACTGGCTGAGAATCTCAGTCTTTGCTGAAACTTCTTTCTTTTTCCCCAGCTGACAACTGAAATGGTGCCCCTGGGATATGTTCTGCATAAAGCCAAGAGAAAGAAATTACGAATAATTTGGATGGAAAATAGGGAATAAACTGGGATCTAAAGCACACGTTCTTGAAAGGAAGTTCCACTGAAATCAATGGAACTGCTTCCACGTCATGTGTTAAGAATCAGGGTGTAAGAAAGAAAGAATTGCTTATGGAGAAGAGAGACTGGAAAACGTTAAAGGCTGAAAATTGACTGGCAGCCAAAAGCATACTGAGTGGAAAAACAGACATGGGGATTTGCAAGGAGTTGGCAGGCACTTGCTCGAGGAGAAGCCAAGAGAGAACACACAAAGCGACTGAAATGAGACAGGGCTTATAGAACAGAGACAGAAGAAAGAAAAGCCAGTTCAAGGGTGGACCAAGAAAAGGAGGAACATTCCAAGATTTAAGTCTTTTTCAAAATGCAAGATAAAAATAGGTGGAAAGCCCAGCACACCCAACTCCATCTGACCCACCAAAGGCAGAGAGAGTAGCTCAAAATAAAAGGGGCATGCATTTACACCAAAGCTGATGGCAATGGAAATCCATCTGTAGAGATAGATACTGTTTTGTTTTCAGCCAGGGCTGCTCTTCTGATCAGTCATTTCTAAGGCACTGACAAATATGTTCCTTGTTGAAGTTTTCCAGACATGAAAATGGCCCAGAGTTCTTGTATTGCTTTGAAATACTGATACATTGATGTGTATTGTTGCCAGTTGGCATTTTGGGTCCCATTAAGGAATTCAGAACCATTAGGATGCTTCATTAGATCAGATCTTTCCAACAGTTGGCCAAAGTATTACTTCTTCGTCTCCACCTGCTGGCAACATATTTAATGTACAGCTTTCATAAAGCTTTTAATATACAGCTTTCATCAGATTCATAGTTAATTATTGCAGGCAGCCCTTGGAAAAAATAAACTGCATGTAACCCTCCCCTTAAGCAAGAGCAAGAGCAAGAACCAATGGATCTGATCTTTGAAATCATTTTTGAGCAGGGAGAACTTACAAAACTATGAACATTTTTATTGATTATCATTTTTCTAATACACCGATAGTTGCTGTTCTCTGGCTGGATTTTACACAGTTAAGCTAAAATGGCATAAAGATTTAAAATTATAAAATGCAATGCAAATTTTAAAATAATACATTATAACACAAAACAATAAATAGCATAGGAATCAATAAAGCAGCCGTAAAAATATAGAATTAAGTCTCTAAAATGCTTGGCACGGAAAATATAACAATGGAGGCACCAAGCAAACTTTTTTGGAAAGCGTGTTCTATAACTGAGGTTCTGCAAGAGTGACTCTCACTCTTAGAGCGACTTGTACAGCTTTCTTGGGGATCCAGAAAGAAATCTTTACAGGTCACTTAAATGTTGAAGCCGGTACATGGGGGAGGAGGGAGGCCGCCTTTTGCTGCTTTTTATTAATTAAATTGATGCCCCTTCCTAGTACCAGAACCAAGATCGAGACATTCTCAAGATGCAAGGTGCATCTCAAAAGTATACTGAAGAATCAATTCTTAAACAAGGAATTATATGAGCTTGAAGATCATTTCTCCAAATATAGGAAAGCATAATTGATATAGATGATAGATTACTGGTGATGATGGATGGATAGATTGATAGAAAGAATTGATTTGTTGTTGTGATGTGCACTTTAGATATGTAGCATTGCTTTGTTATTATGTGCCATAAAGTCATCTCTAACTTATGGTGACCCTATGAATGACTCCGACCAAAATGGTTCTGTTCAACCATCTGTAAACTCAAGGCTGTGGCTTTCCTTATGGAACTGGTCCATCTCATAGTTGGTCTTCCTCCTCTTCTTCCTTATTTGGCCTTCCTGCTTTGACTTTCCATAACATTATTGTCTTCTTGTGAGTTTTGTCATTTCATGATGACGCCTCTTGGCACCCACCCAAGGGTGCCACCCTTGACTTCCTTGGGCGGAAATAGAGAGGCTCACAGTGACCCTGCCCTGAAGATGGCCAGAAGAATGGAGACGGGCTGTGGGTGTGTGTCACCACTTGCAGGCCACCCAGTGGCTCAATGGTTGTGGGAGGCAAGCAAGGAGGGGAGGAGGCAGCAGAAGTCGCCCACTGCTCCAGAAGGTGCAGAGGGCAAAGGAAGACGAAAGGCCCAGTGTGGCAGACTGTATTTAGCAGATGACATCAGCTGGCGATATGACCTGCAATTACAGGTCATGCACATATACATTTGCTGGGTTCAGTTTTTGTTTTTGTTGAAATGTGAGTTGTTTATTTATTATGTTTATATACCACTTTTTTTTTTTTTTTGGACAAGGAACCCAAGCTGGCTTCTGCAATCTTCTTCCTCTCCATTTTAAAGCACAACCTTGTGTAGTATGCTAAGCTGGCAGTCAGTGTCTGGTCCAAAGCCACTCAGTGAGCTTCGTGGCTGTGTGGAGACTAGAATCTGGAACTCCCAAGTCCCAGTTCCACTCTCTGAACACTATGCAAAACTGTTGGTTGTTGAAACATCATAGCATGGTCAGAACCCTGCTATGCTAACAAACCATGGTTTGTTAATCACAAACAACTCATAGCTAACAATCCAACAACACAATATGGATCCTCATGATGAATTGTTCTTAGATGAACATGGTCTGTTAGCACATCTGGGTTCAGCAACATGGTAACTACATTTCATCACCAAACCCTTCTCAACCTTTGCATGTGGATTTTCATGTTATCTAAACCCAGTTATACACTCAAAAAAAAAAAAAAAAAAAGCTCTTTTGAGATGGGGACTGACTATTAGACCGGCAAGACACTCTAGAAATGTCTTTGTAATGCTGTAGATAAATATAACTAAACAGATGCTAGAGGTTTTCTGCTCTTGATCCACACTGCTTCACCCACTTTTCATGCACAGTAGCATCTAGCTCTGCTTGCTCCTCCCTGCATCCTGAATTTTCATCTGTAAGTTTGCACACCTGATCTGCCAAAGTGCAAGCTAGGCCACCTGGGCATTGCGAAGCCAAATAACATTCTTTGGCCCTACATGTTGTTCCGAAGGGGCAGTAGAAGGTATTACAGGTGGGAGAAGGGTATCATCAAAAATTGCTGCCCAGACTTGCATGCTGCTCCAGGGCAAAGTTACCTTTGGATACAGCCCATATTCGCCAAAATAAGGGCATGATCCTATAATCCCCACCTTGGCAGCACATCAGCATCCTATGCCCCAGATGAAGAAAGGCAACAAACTCTGCCATTGCCATGTGTCACATTCAGGTTTTTGTCTAGAATTCTAGATGTCTGGTGTGTACCTAAAGTGCCACAGAGGCGGAGGAAAGGATGCTGGGACACTGGGAGGAAGAGAGGTAAGTCCTTGGCCCCAGCAGAGGGGGATTAGGTAGGTGCTTAGGGTCCTTTGTAAGAAAAAACAGTATGAGATATATGTGTTTGTGTGTGTACATGTGTATATGTGTTTGTGTGTGTACATGTGTATAATCCATTCATATCAACTCAGTCGTAAGTCCCATTGAATTTTATAAGGGTTACTCTCTGGTACCAAGAAAAGGGTTGCAGGCTTTTCAGTTTCAAGGTTTGGGTGCATAGTATATTATACTAGATTTGCCTGTCATGCAAGAAAATAATAAACTCAGTTGCAGAATATAGTTAAAGGCTTACTCTATATTCCTTCAGGGTAGGAACTTAAAATATTCATTGCATGCAAAGTTATTTTATATTATTTAACTCCTTTGCCCTACACTCATAATTCCCCTTAGGAAAAACTGCTGCTGCTGTTAGTGCAATTATTCCAGTTGCCACTAGAAAGAGCTGTTTATCTTATTTTTAGCTATTGAAATGGGTAAGCTTGCAGTTCCAGAGGTGTTAATAGGCTGTTAATTGCAGGAATGTTTAGGGCAAAATGTATCTTTTCAGAGACAGGAAAAGCCTATGAAATGTTAAAAGGTGTAAGATTTTTCTCTTTTTGTCTCCTCCCACCGCTGCTTTTTCCAACACACAAATATTAATGTCTTTGTTGCTCCTGAGAATCCTAAACATGCATAGTACCCAGAGGGTCAACGGAAAGGGGCTGGCAAATGAATCGTGTGCTTTGATTACTGTCACGCAGAAGTAATTGTTATAGACCATGGGGGTGGGTGGGTGAGAAAACAACATTAAGACTGAAGGAATACTGTAATAACAAATGGGAGGTTTTGTGACAAAGGATATTCATTTATTTAATGTTACACCACTTTTTTTCCTCCTGGAGGAACCCAAGGCAGATAACTTGCCTGGTCCTCATCTCTCCTTTGTTTTTGTCTCCCCATAGTTACGGGAGGCAGGTTAGCCTGAGGGCTTCAAAACCACCCAGTGAGCTTCCTGTCTGAATGGAGACTAGAACCCAGATAATGTAACCACTATATCACACTGGGTCTCTTTGTAGATATTATTGTTTTGTTCAGGTGAGGGAACTCTGGTCCATCTGGAAAATGTGCTATAGCTGTAATTTCTTGCTATGCGCTGCCAAGACCATATATTTCTATCCTGATCATGTGCCCTGGCTATGCTCCAGCTTGTAAGACTGTACATGATTAGCTCTTCTCCTAACACCTTTGGTCAATGATACATTCCATTTATATTAATTTTGACAAGTGGAACCTACAACAAAGTGTTGCAGGGTGGAGTGCCCATATTCAGACTTACAGCCAGTCATACTTTTTCCAGCATATCCTGTCCCATTTCAAGTGACTACACTCAGTCACTTAGTGACCACTAAAGGTAAAGGTTTCCCCTTGACATTAAGTCCAGTCATGCCTGACTCTAGAGGGCAGTACTCATCTCCCCTTCCTAGCCGAGGTAGCCAGCGTTTGTCCGCAGACAGTCGCCGTGGTCATGTGGCTGGCATGACTAAACACCGACGTGCACGGAACGCTGTTAGCTGCCCACCGAAGTGGTGCCTTTTCATCTACTTGCATTTGCATGCTTTCGAACTGCAAGGTTGGCAGGAGCTGGGACAGAGCAACAGGAACTCACCCCATTGTGCAGATTCGAACCAGAGACCTTTTGATCAACCGGCCCAGCAGCACAGCGGTTTAAACCACTGCGCCACCTGCAGTCCCTA
>NW_025335661.1:14836649-14863100 GCF_004798865.1 Varanus komodoensis | reverse complement strand
TCTTTCTTTCTTTCTTTCTTTCTTTCTTTCTTTCTTTCTTTCTTTCTGGAAGCCAGGTCCTCCTCCTAGATTTTTTCTGCCCTATAGAGAATGTATCTGCTCATAGGATATCATATACCAGCGAAAGGCAAACTGAGGAAAACTCTAAAGGATGAAATGAACAGGATGGATATACACAGACACACACATATATACACAGTGCTTTCCCCTACATTTTAAAAAATATCTTGGGCATATTATACACCACAACACATTCTAATTTTTAAATGTTTTCTTGCAAATACTCTCATTAAGTATAAAGCCATATTTCACTTGCAAATTATACATAACCTTTTTCCTTCCTCAATATGCAGCTACAGATATCCTGGCAGCTGTTAATTAAAACTGTAACCATTTCCACATCATTGTTATCTATACTCTCTTTTAAATAATTTAGCAAAATTCTCAAAGGATCATTTGGAAGTGTATATCCAGTAATTTGCTGAATATACATGTTCTTTAATTTTTTTTTAATTGCTTTAAGTTTTAATCATAAGTTGCCTGAGGGATCCTATTGAGGCTGAAAGGCAGCTCATACATTTATAAAGGAATAAAATGTATTCACTCATTTACTGTGTTTATATGGTAACCTAAAACACAAGTTCCCTGGTTGGCACACAAAACAAATATGACAATAAAATACAGTAGAAAACAAGACCCAGCGCAGGGCCATAGTTTGATCCGGTTTGGACAACGATGACAGCCACAGGTGCCACGCTGCGTATTCATCCCTGCCTGCGGGTTTTCTTTTCATTGAACCCTGAAAAAAAATGACCATGGGTTAATAAAAGGTTGCTTAAGCTTTAGATAAGCCATACTTGCTGGGTTCACATGATATGACAAGGAGGAGTGTGCACATTTTAAATAGCAGTTGCATGCGCACTGCAGCATCACTGTTGGTTAGGTAAGCCATGGAAGGCAGTAATGACATTCAAACAATCCCATTATCCAAAAGGCCTCGGTGAATCACAAGGGCTTCACCTGGCATCATGTGAGCACAGAGAGAGTCCTCTCTGGAGGGCTTTCCCTAACTAGGGAGGCAGCACCAAAAGGCTCTTCCCTTCTCGGTTAACAGTCTTTCCTCACTGGCTTGGGACTCCGGTGACTCTGAGAAGAGCAAAGTCTCTGCAGAGAACCCCAAGGCTTGGGGAAGTACATACAGAGGAAGTGGACTTTCAGCTACCCAGGTCCCAAGCGGCTTAGGGTTCTAACAGTGAAAAACAGCACTTTAAATCAACTCTGGAAATAGAATGGGGGGCAACACATCTGCCTACAACTCCAGGATCTATGGAAATCAGAAGCAGGTGGCATGAGGTTCATCAGCTTCCTCCGACCCTTTCTGTGACTGCCCCTGCTCCTGCTGCCGTTGCCACAATTTGGTGACATGATGCACAGTGGGAGGCTAATTTTCAAAGCACAGCTTGCTCTTGCAGTGTGGCACTGAAAGCGGTGAGCAGGGCTATTTCAAGCAAGACAGCCTCTGTCCTTCACTGCCACCATGCTGCCCAAGTTCAGCAGCAAAATGCAACTTTCTGTTCTTAAAAGGGGTCCTTTTTTCTTGCCATTGCATGGCTCAGTTTTCACTGAATGTGGTGGCATGGGTGGCGATTTAGCTCCAGTGGGCACTGGAGGGGCCAGCGCAGTCCCTGGCTTCTGCTCTGGAAGCTGCCCCCACCCTGCTATAGATAATTATATTTCTGTATCTCTGCTGAGTACTGTTCGTGGGGCCCTTCCTTTGGTTTGGGCTCCTCCACCCATGGCCATTAAGGGACAAAGGGGCTGCTCTCCTGCCCCTGTACAGCTTTCTATGGGCTTTTTTTTAAGCTAGCAGGCACGGAAGATGCACGTGCAAGTCTCTGCCCATTATATCCACAAGCAAAGGAAAGAAAGCAAAGGGATTTCCGAGGAAGCCGGGCACCACAAACCTTTTGCTTCTCAGGTAAAGGGCTTCATTTGCAGCAGTGAAAGTGACTCTTTACCTAATTACAGCTTGAGAGAGAACAGGTATGTCAGAGGGCTTCTTTTGCATGCCTCATTTCATGCCCCACTTTGGATGTTATCACCAGCTGAAATTCACAGGCGTCTACTAGAATGGTCCCTCCTCTGCTGAATGGGCCCTCCTCCCTTCCGCCCTAGTAAAGTCTATGCCCAGAAATGCTGCCTCATCCTGCAGGCAGATAGCAGCTTTCCTGATTATGAAAACATTTGCCATGCCAGGAGAGGCCTGAATGTTAGCAGTGGAGGACTGCATCTCCCACCCCACTGCCCACGGCTGGTTTATGACTGATAGATGTCATGCTACTACGTTTATTGTGCAGGAGATAATTGTGAGCTGCTATGATTGCCTCATCGGTGGGAAGTAGGATTAAATTTGTAGAAAGCAATGTGCCGGCATGGGACTCCAATAAATATTGTGGCTCCACTTAAAGACAACTGATTGGATACCAGGAGGATTCGGAGATGTATGTAAATCGCATTCAGTTGCCGTCAGGCAAGGACTCTAAATAGGGCAGTTGGGAGTATTCCTGAGGGAACGATGTGGTGACTCACTTTGCATTTCTGTTTATGGCAGCATATACAGACCATAGCAAGTAGGTATTTTGCAAAAATAAATGGGGATCATATTGATCCTGATTCACTTATTTTTCTTCTCTGCTGCTCCACTGGGGCCATCAGCAGACAGAGAAGTACTTTAAAATACCTAATGAGTCCAGTACTGATTTTTTTTTTTTTAATGCCACACTTTTCTCAGCCATGTGGAAATGAACAAATTCTTGCTTCCGCCACAGCCTGTCAGCAAGTGCAAGTTGCAGAGCCAGGCCTGGCCCAGCCAAGCTTTCTTCCTTGAGTGGAGCAGCAGTTCCACTTCTGCGGCTTGCCCACCCAGTCGCTCGACTGGCCACTCGTTTCAGCCCATCTAGCCAGGCTTGTGTCCGAAGCATCTGGCTCCATGAGAGGTGAGACACACTTGGGCCTTAAGGTGGCAGAGGCTGAGCGGACGGCAGTGAGTGGTTGGCTAGCCGACCAGTCTGCCTGGCTGAGCAAGTGAAGGAGCAGTGGCTGGCCAAGTCAGTAGAGTAGGTGAGAAAGACGAGGCAGCACCTTGTGGGTCACCCAGCAGGTTGTTCCAGAGTCTAGGGTTATCTGGCACTTTCTGTCTTGCCACGGCAAATGCTGCAGTGGGAGCACACCTGGTGCAGCTGTCTAGGGTACCTGCTGCAGGTGGTGGGAGTACAGCGCAAACTGCTCCCCTCAAAATCACCCATCCACTTCTAATTCTCCAGCTCCTCCTCAAAGGGCAAATGATGTCAGAAGTAGGAGGTCTTACATTTCCTGGAGGATGAGCCAACACTCCTGGGCCAAGATTTCAGAAAGGAGGATACCTCTGCAGAGAAGGGCCCATTCTAGAAGCTGCCTGTGAATCTAGGAGTGGCAGGTCCTCTTGGCAAGGATCTGTATGTATGGGTTGCATGGGAGCATGTGTGTGGGTAGGGGAAGGGTTTTACAATTTCTCCTTTCTTTTGCTAAATAATTCGATGCATCTGCATTAACCCCAGATGGACCAGTTCAGGTTGAATGCTTAATCTATTGGCTCCATGCTACTGCAAATGTTGTGGGGGAGAGGAGGGGGATATTTAGATTATGAGTTTTCACCCAATTTTCAGCTGTTTTGTGCTGATAGCTCACCTTGCAAGCTCAGCCACTGCACCTTTGCTTGCCAGAGGTCCATTCTCTGTGTATAACACAGAGTTGCACTGTGCACAGCTCTTTTCCAGTGATGTGCTACTGTTGCATAGGCTGAAACATGGGTCCGATAATTCAGAATTCATTCTCTTCTTCTCCCCACCCCACAATGGTTCTAATAATATTTTCTTGCTACCATATGCTTTCAATTAAAACAAAGGGAGATGTCCCAGTCAGGATACAATGCAATTATAAGGAAGGAAGGAGGGAAAGACAGATTAACAACATTGGACAGTGAGCACATTACACAGTAACATTGGAACAAAACAAACACAGCAAAAGACCTTCTAGAGCAAGTTGGTAGCAGCAGTGAAAATGGTAGGCTTGGAACTTTTTCATGTAAGGAGGCTTTGATCACGTTCATGCCCTTATTTCCATTGTTGTGTAATCTTTAGTTCCATGAAGCCTAAAAAATGGGGCCACACACACACAGGCCCTGCCCTCAGATTTTGCATTGACCACACCCTGCCCTGCCTTATCCTTATATTCCCCTGAAAAGAGGTTCTATTTTCCTTCAGCTGAATATTAGTAGAGCACTCTGTAGATTCTGGACACTCTGTAAATTCTAGATTCTGGATCTCTGCTTGGATCTCAGTGCTTAATACACTGAGATTCCCATGAATGTTTTATTACTTTGCACTTCTGCAAACCTTTGGCTTTGATCAGGCCTGCTCAGATTTCTGCTTTGCATGTGAGAGGCACTGTTTTAGCTGCATAAAGACCAACATCTTTGTTTCCAGGTATAATAATGTTGACCTAAAAATTATCCTGTTACCTCCTGAAATTCACAAAGATTCTGTAGAACCAAGAATTAATGAACTGCTTTTTTAAAAAAAAGCTTTTATGGCTTGCAATAGAGGATCCCACGGGAATGCCCTTGATTCACCACAAAAGACAGCTCAGTGTGGATGAAGCATCTAACATACATGTTCATGAACTATGTTCATTAGGGAAATTTTCTTCTGCACGTTGATCTTTCATGCTGGATCAACTTGGTTATATGGCAAGTAAATAATTTGAAGAGCCAAAATTATATAGCAGTTAAGAGTTCACTTGCTTTCTCTCTCCCTATCAATAGTCTTATAAACAACAGATGGTTTTAAAAAATCCTACAGGATCAGATGCCACCCACGCCCCAAACCTGCTTCCTTTGAAACATGTTGCAAAGTAGTTGGAAACGTGATGCTAAAGAATATGAATGGGATAAGCCATTCCCAGCAGAAAGCTCTAATAGATGCCAGGATCTGGCTGATAAATAGTTCCAGGTTTAAAAGAAATCCCTGAAATGTGAGTAGTGTGCTAAATTCACAAACACCAATATCTCCTCTGTTTCACCAGTGCTTTATTTTGTTTTTAAGACAGGACATTCAGTCAGAGTGGTATTCTTGTGTGGACTGCGGATAGCCACTTGTGGCTAGCTCAGAAGCTCTTGAGCTGAAATTCTGGAACCATGCTTAACCCACAGGTACTTTTGGCATCTTTGGTGTTTAAAAGTGCTCAATATCTAGCCATTTAAAGAAGCTTCAGTTGGAAATTGTGTGGAATAATGTCCACATTGCTTAGTTAGATGGAGGTTGAAGAAGATCCTGAATGCCAGAGTCGACCTGTGAGATGCCATGCCATCAAGTAACGCAGCATGGAAGTCCAATAATGCTTAAGAGGGATCAGATAAATATGTAATTTATTTCACTATTCATTTTACAAAATGCAAGTAGAAAAGCAAGGACAGAGTCTAGCAATCTGACCCCCTAACAGCAAACACATCTAAGTGAAAGTCAAAAAGCGTCAATAGAGGACTAGCGCCACTTGGGAGATACTAAGTGTTGTAATTTTACAAGGCAACAAGCTGGGGAAACATGGACCTTGTTTTGCATATTTTGAGAAATTGTTGTGAATGGCCCTGAAAGCTTCAGCTATTGAGTAGCATAGAAATAATAATAATGATTATGATAATTCATTAGTCATTAATGAATGTGCCAATTTTGCTATGAAGAACAAAGGAGCAAAACCAACCTCAAGTTATTTCTCCCCAAAATAAGAAGGATTTGTGAATGTCAGTAAGTACTTATCAAAACCAAATTGAAACAAAATTCTGACAAATCCGCAGCAGCCGAATTCAATTGGAATGTACCTGCCTGCCATCTAGCTATTAAAGAGGAGGAGAGTGTCAGAAAAAAAGATGTGGAAATCCTGATTAGATACGAACAAGGCTGAATACATACAGATTCAAAGTCAGGCACAAAAAGCCCTGAGTCTGTATGGGAAAATTCATCAGTTACAGTTTCTCTACAACATTAGTTCCATTTCCTCCCATGTTTGAATGCTTTGCATCATGCATTCTTTTTGTCCTGAATGCTGAGCACTTTGCACATTTTGGTAAATTCTTATCAAACCCAAATGGCATAAAATTCTTACGAATCCCTGATCAGAGTGCCCATTCAGCTGTAAATCACAGCTTTCCTGGGACACAGCATAATAGCTTTTGTCCTTGATGCTGGCATTAGCCACATGGGTGGCATCACTCCAGGATATCCCCCTGTTGAGCTGGACCTGCATATGTGAAGTAAGGAAGTCCACTTGGGAGCAACTGCTTGTATGTAGGCATCCTTGGGACTGGGGCTCCTGACTATGCAGGGATCCCAGTAGTATGGGGGCAGGCGCACAAGCTTCTTCACTGCAAACTTTAGTGCCAATACATGGATGCCCAGAGTCAAGGCAAACAGCATGTACAGCCTTGTTCACTGCTGAATGAGTAATGCCTTCTTTGCACAGCCCATGCCTGAAGATGGCTTATTAACCTTGCCAGCAACTGTGGCCAGGTGTCCTACTTTACAGAGGACAAGTCTTTCTTCAAAGAGCTCACAGAGGACTTGTATTTTGAAGGCATCCTGTATTTGAAGGGCTGTCTAGTCCAAGTCCTGTTTAAAGATAAAGAATGATAAGAAGGGAAAGCAGGAAACTCGAAGTTGCTTATCAACAGGTCACACCTGTACAGCAGCAGACAAAGCAGGGACCCTGATCACCTGGTCAGTCTTCTACATTGTGGTAACATCCAGACAAGACGGAAGTCCTGTTGGTTGGCGGTTCGGGCTTCGGAGAAGGTGATCTGAACCTTGTCCTGAACGGGGTTGCACTCCCTCCTAGGGACAAGGTCCGCAGCTTGGGAGTGCTCCTCGACCCGGAGCTTTCACTTGAAGCTCAGGTGACAACAGCGGCGAGGAGCGCTTTCCTCCAGCTTCGGCTGATTCATCAGCTGCGCCCCTACCTGGAGTACGACTGCCTTGCAACAGTGACTCATGCACTGGTGACTTCCCGTCTTGACTTCTGTAACACGCTCTACGTGGGGCTACCCTTGAAGACGGTCCGGATACTTCAATTGGTCCAGAATAGAGCTGCCAGGCTGCTGACGGGGACTGGACGTTATGTTCACATGACTCCAGTTCTCCGTCAGCTTCACTGGCTCCCCATTGAAGTCCGGGCCCAATTCAAGGTGTTGGTAATGACCTATAAAGCCCTAAACGGCTTGGGTCCTGGTTACCTGAAGGAGCGCTTACATCCATATTTGCCCAGTCGCCCCCTGAGATCGGCGGGAGAGGCCCTTCTCCGGGAGCCCTCCATGAGAGAAATTAGGAGGGTGGCTACTCGGAGAAGGGCTTTCTCAGCGGTGGCGCCTAAGTTATGGAATGCGCTCCCCATAGAGGTCCGCCTGGCGCCGTCGTTATTTGTTTTTCGGCGCCAGGCTAAGACCTTTTTATTTAAGCAACATTTTAAATGCTAAATACAATTGAATCTTATCTGGCCAGGGCGGCTTATTTTATAATGTGTGTTTTAATTAAGATTATTTTATATGGATATTTTAACTTATTGTTTTATCTATGTTGTAAGCCGCCCCGAGGCTTCGGCGAATGGGGCGGCATAAAAATGTTTTAATAAATAAATAAATAAATAATAAACATGTCCTGTATTTCTATTTAAAGCATAGTTAAGCGCTCCAAATTTGCAGCTCTATATTATGCATGTGCATGCAAGTATCATTATCCCCCTTTAATGGTAAATCATGTCCTTTTTCTTAACATCTCACTTAACATCCTAAGTTCAAAAGATTATCAGTTTCTCCCAGTCTTTGGAAATCAAACAAAGTATAACAATCTTTCTCCTCACAGTCACATTTAAAGTCATGTTGTTTCTTTCCTCAGCATTATAACCCACAAAATCTTTCTAATCAGTTCCTCAATGGGTACTTACAGTCTCTTCTCCCAGGTTCCAGTGGCCACCATGTTACTGACATTAAAGAAAAGAAAATGGACATGTACACTGGATGAAGAGGCAAGTATTTTTGCATGCCAGGCCCCCTCACCCTGTCCTGCCCTAAGATCCGGAGTCGCTACAAAAACTAGAATCTACATCTTTGAGCTTCTGCAATGGTAAATTCAAAAAGCCGCACTATTGAAAATTAAGCAGAAGTTCTCGTGAATCCACCTGTGCTCATCCATCCTGCATCACAGGGTTTTCTCTAAAGTTAAGCTGGTGGAAATAGTGCAGAAGGTGGCATGGTTCTGCCCATGGTTGTGCGTAGAGTAGCACAGGTGAAGGCACCTGGATCCTGTGCTGCAGAGGGCTGAGCACCCTCCAAGAGCCCTGACCCCTTCTTACCCAAGCCCCTGTTCCGAGCGCCCCCTCCCCGCCCCAAGGAGAAAGGGAATTCCTTTGTTATGTCTGATTAATGCTCAGGGATTGCACTGATGATACCCTTGCAAGCTATGCAGGAAGCCCCACACGCACCTTGATCATGGGAAGGTAGGGCTGCATCTGCATCCAGCTTGCCAGCTCGGTACAATTGGGTAATTCATCCCCCAAAAGGGTTGTTCTCTCCACTCGCAGAACAGGTAAGACAGTGCAAGCTGTCCTACTTTATATGGCAGCAGGGCAGAGCCTGAGGCCCAGGGACCGAACCCAGTCCTCCCAGCAAGTACTTCTAGCCTACTGGTTGTTCAGAGTTGTGCAACAAATGGCTTGTGCTAGTGCAATCAGAGTAATCATTTGGACACTGGCACATGGATGAAAGCGGGGCTTCCACAAAGTGTGGGACCTCTGAGCTGGCGTAATGACAGTACTGGATACAAGCCATATACCAAGGAGGTTGACCCTGCTTCAGCCTAAGGGTCACATTCCATCTCATAGAAGCTCTTGGAGGCCAATGGTAGGAGTAGCAAAAAGCAAAAGGGAAAGGATGAAAAAAACAGCACATTGTCATTGAAGGCACTTACTTGCCAATCACTAAGCCTTAAGCAAAGCATTCCAATCTATTAGAATGGGGGAAATGCTGCACAAAACCCCAGAAATCACCAGAGAGTCAGTGATCATTAGAAAGGACCAGGGGTGTGGACTTCTGCAGACCCCTGGATGAGTGGACTTTGCCTTTGGGCTCTGCACTCCTACCATAGTCACTTTAGGAAGAGTGAATATGGAAGCATATAACTTTGATGAGCATGCACAATTAGCACACACAGTGTGAGATTCAGTAGAAGGAGGTCCACATCAAGTCAATAACATCCTGACTGGAAGCCTTGGCATTTCTTGTTTTCAAAATTAAATTAACAACTGCCTGGATTTTCCTGTTGAAAAATGACAGTGCCCATGGCAACATTCTTGCCTTTGTCTGCATAAGCCAATCGTCCATTTCTGAATTTCACCACAATGTGGCGCTAAAGCGATTGATTTGCATGTGTCACTTGAAAATGAGTCCTGCAAATGTTTTCCGACGGCCAGATGTGTGTGTGTTTGTTTTGAAAAATCTGAGTCATGATTATTAATTCCTCAATGAAGAGAAAGCAGTGACCCTGCTGAGACACTGGTGATCCATTTCCAGGCAGTAGGTCAGTATCCCTGACTCTCCCACTTAGAGAAAGGACCTCTTATGATGTGCAGCTCTCCTTCATGAACCTCCGCCTTGCTTGAAAACAGCTGGAAATAAAAATGAAGATCACAGCCTGCAGCTAAATAGTGAGGCAGCCATGAGAAACTGAAATGAGCAAACAAAAGGGTGGCGTTTAAAAGCATTTTTCCTAGAATAGCTCTGTTAGAATATTTTCACAGAATGTGAAATGCTATCGAGCAAGACGAAAGATATTCCACTTGTCTCCAGACTCCAGGGCTGCATCTGAGAGTGAACAAAAGATACAAGATAGCACTCTTTGTTTTAGCCAGTGGTGCAGGCAGGGCTGGATTTCAGGGCTGAAGCCCAAGGAGGTGAGGTGCCAAATGGCCACCCAGAGAGCAACAGGTAATGGTTGATGCTGGTTGTCCCAGCATCCTTTCTTCTTCAAAATGCATGCGCTCAAAGTTAGGCATGTGTGAGAAACCCAGTTGGAGGTGGAATCTGTCAGATTCCTTGCTCTTGGCTCTCCGGACTCTGGTTTCCTTTGATGCAGCTGTGAATCTGAGCTCTGGTGAGCATGCCAAGCAACAGCATCATGCTTGCTAGGAAATGAGTGTCCCAGAGCTACTGAACAAGCAGCACCCCTCTTCCACACCACTCGCAGCCCTTGTTTGGGCTGCTGCACATGATGATGCAGAAGAAAGTTGCCAGTTCTGCTACCTTTGATCGACAAGCCCTCTTGGCTCTGCTGGCTTTCCATGGCAGGCCTGAGCACAAGAGAAAGTCTGTGAATGGAAGCCAGATGGATTCCATGGAGCTTCACTGCATCCTTAATCAGTCTGTCTGTCTGACTGTCATCTATAAATCAGGGTTGGTAAATAGTTCTTTCTCTGGCATATCAGGAATGTGGAAGCAATTGTCAAGCATGGGATTGGGGAGGATGGGGCGGAGAAGAAGAATGTGAATTCTTTCTTTCATAATAGATGTAATACGCACAGCCACCTAAATGGGGGAGGGGGTGCTCTAAGACCATCGAATCAGAGTATAAATCACCTACCTGCACCACTGTTCTTAGTATTTAACAATGTCATCTTTTACCTGCCTTTCCAAGGTAAATCTCAGGATTTCAACAGAGTTTCCTCCCACACAGGTGGTTATTGGATTGCAGCCTACATATTATAATCCTTTTTATGCCTAAACTTTGAACTGCACGTGGTTTTTCAGTCCAAACCAACTGCCTTCAGTTGAATTGCCCACTAGGATGGGTTGAAGGAGAAGCAGAAAGGAAGCGAAGCAAACTTGCCCAGTGAGTGGCAATATGAAGTATACGCATAAGGCCTTTCTCATATTTGCTTCCATCCTTAAGCAAAAGCTTTTGTACATATATAGAAATGGATTTTCCAGCTACCTTTCGGAACATTGATTGCTATACTTGTTCCTCTCTTTTCTGCACAGGCACATGCCACATGCAGAGGCATGCAAGCACTCTTGCATATGGACACAAATCACACCCCAACATCTATAGCACATGCATGTTTCCCCAAGACTAGTCTGGGTGGAGTCAGATAAACAGGTGGAATGATCAAATGCCCTGCCGCATTCAGCACCACTGTGTGTACAGAAAGCTATTGCATACAGGAGAAGGGTTATCTCAGGTTAGTCTTCTCCCTGCAATTTTGGTTTTCCAAACATCATTCATTTCATGCAGCGCACAATTCCTTTTATGTAATTTTCTGTGGCATACAATCGCTGAGTGCCAATGTGGTGCAGTGTGACAGTGCCAGACAAGAAAGACCCAGGTTCATAAGAACATCAGAAGAACCATGCTGGATTGAATGAAAGGTTCATCTTGTCCAGCATTTTGTTCACACAGTGGTCAGCCTTTTCCCACAAACACAGTATAAATGCAACTCTATCCTCCTGCCCAGCTTCCTCCATGCTGGTGTGCACAGGCATATTGCCTCTAAGACTAGAGCCATCAGGACGAGCATTAGGATGGCTACTAGCATGTAGCCATCAGGACTAGAAGCCATGGACAGCCTCCTTCTCCAGGAACTTGTCCACTCCCCTTTTAAAGCCATCTAAATTGGTGCCATTACTTCATCTTGTGGAAGTGAATTTTATTGTGCTGTGTGAAGAAAAACTGCCATTCATCTCACCTGGATTTTTCACCGGTCAGCTTCATTGGATAAGCCCTTTGGGTTCCAGTAGTATGAAAGAGGGAGAACGGTATTGCCATGTCCACTTTCCCCACACCATTCAAACCCCTGCACTGCCCCACACTGCACTCACGGGTTTGGGCCACTCTGTCTCTAAACCAGTTATGTGATATCCAGTTTGCCTCTGAGTACCTTGTCCCTGCTCCAGAAATTGCAACTAGTAGAATATAAGGCAGCCAGATTGGTCTCTGGGACATCATGGATATCACAAATATTGAAGTCTATACATCAATACAATGGTGTACTGCCAATAGATTTCCAGAAACAGCACAAGGTGTTGCTTATTTAAAGCCTTTCATGGATTGGGTCTAAAAGACCTTCAGGAGTGTTCTAAACACTTTCAGGCACTTTCAGGAGTGCCTTTGCCCACATGTTCTACCTTGTCCACTGAGGGGAAAACCTTTTGGGGTCTGCTTATGCAAGTTTAATGTCAGCTATCCAGAGGACTTTCTCAGTGGTTGCCTCTAAACATGGAATGGTCTGCCAAGAGAGATGCATCTGAAATTCCAGCCTGAAGCCTGCAAGAGGGGCTTAAATACATGTCCCTTCTGACAGGCCTTCCCATATTAGTTTTATTTAATATGCTTGCTTTTAGTTTAAATTGAAATCATTGTTGGTTTTAATCTCTTGTTTATGGCCCAGATTATAAAGGAATGGGGTGGTATATAAACATCAAAATAAACAGACTTTTATAAACAAATAAAAGTCTGGCTGGTCACTATCAGAAATAGCATAATAGCTTATGGTCCATCAGTCTGATCTAACAGGGACCTTACATTCTTAACTTGCAGTTATTCAGACAGAGGTACACTGACCCAGAGATGTAGATAAACAATTAATGGTGAATGTTTTCCCAGTTTTACTACAATCAATATGTTGCAAACATATTTAGCAAATAACAATCTGTCTGCAGTTAACTCCATAGCACTGTAATATGTAATAACACATATACCTTTTTCCCTTCAGCAGCTAAATAAAATTTATCCCCATGTTTTTTTTCCTGGAAAATCTATTTATGCTTTTGGCTGAGCACAGACATTCAATCAGCCTCTTGTATTACCATGTCACCAAATGTGCCCTTTGTTACAATATTGATTAGTCCGGGGCCATTCCAAGTTCATGGTTTCACCCATTAGATAGCTTTACAATAGCATAGCCCTGACAGTTCACCAGAAGATGAAGATGATGCTCTCATGCTTCTGAGAAACATACACTTAACATAATAGTCATTTTGGCTAAAATGCTGTCGGGAAAACCGTGAGTGCAAGCATCGGAATGTCATCTTATCCACATAACACATTTCCCTGCTTTTTTTCTTGAGAGGAGACAAAAGGAATTATTAGGGAGATTTGTTAATCAGCCACTCAGCCTGGAGAAGAGCTTTCAGATTTTAAGATACTATTCTTCATGGCAGGTAGATCTAAAGATCCTGGCTGCAAATACATCAAGATTTTGTTTATTGGCTTGGAAAGCAGTGGCAAGTCCCACTGACACAAGAGGGACAAGATGTTATGCTCCATTTCATTTTCTACATGCTGGTTCACCAGCTTTACATGAAAAAGTGCTGTATTTTGACGGCTAGTTTAGTTTCAGACTTGACCTTTGACCTCTTCACTGTCCTCCTTTATTGCTGATGGCTGTAGATAAGCCCCTCTCCAGCAACCCAGCTGCCTCAAGCGTACTGTCAAATTCTCCTTCTTACTAGCTTGCAGCCGCAGCCAACTTTAGCTACCTCCAGCCTGGTCATTTTGTGTATCAACTTCCCATAGGACTTCACTATCCTGAACAAACTACTTATGGGGTGGGAGGCGGGCATGATAAGCAACGATGCCAGACCCTCACTCTGCACACCATTATCCACAGAGGAAATCAGAAGACCTGCATAGTTTGTCAACACAAAAAAATCACAAGAATTAGAAAAGAATCAAATTAAGCAAGAGGAAAAATTAAAAGATGTTTGCAGACTGAACATTAGAAGAGGTCGATTAAGAAAAATAAAAGACACCAGTGAATACATTCTAGGGATAGTAAAGCATAAATTTCTAGCATTTTTCAGGACTTTCCTCTAATGCCATTAGTACCAACACCACCATTTCAGTTGTGTCCCTCCTGTGTTTTGTTCAAAGGACTGGTTAGTATAAACTGCTTTGCCTATGTATAACTGGATGCATAGTCTGTGCATGGCATTATTTTTGTTGTAGTTGCAATCCCACACCCACTTTATCTGGATGCAAGCACAATTAAGATGCAATCCTATGCAAACTTGGACATGAAAAAGGTCAACAACCCTCAAGGTGGCTGGACATGCTGGGAGTTGTAAGCCTTTCTTTTTGTCTAAACTTGCATAGTCCTTAAACTCGATGAGGCTTCTTTCTGAGTACACATGGCTAGAGTCACCCTGTCCATGATGAGGTTTCTTCCTACTCCCAAAGATCAGGGTGGTTGATCCTCAATATTCTGATAGGAATGGTATTGAAATGTGGTGGTTAAAGAATTGGATTGGGACTTGGGTTCTAGTTTCCATTCAGCCATGATAAAGCTCTCTGGAAGACTTTGGGCCAGTCACTGACTTTCAGTCTAATTTGCCTCTCATGGTTGTCGTTGTGAGGATAAAATGGACAACCTAGTAGGATGCTTTGGGTTCCTTGCAAGAACAAAGTGGGCTGTCCCTGGAAGCTCAGGTGACTGCGGTGGCGAGGAGCACTTTCCTTCAGCTTCGGTTAATCCATCAGCTACGTCCCTACCTGGAGGACAACTGCCTAGTGACAGTGATGCACGCATTGGTTACTTCCCGGTTGGATTCCTGTAATGCTCTCTATGTGGGGCTGCCCTTGAAGACAGTCCAGATACTTCAGATGGTGCAAAATAGAGCAGCCAGGTTGCTGACGGGGACTGGACATTATTCTCATATAACCTCAGTCCTCTAGCAGCTTCACTGGCTCCCCATCGAAGTCCAGGCTCAATTCAAGGTGCTGGTTATTACCTATAAAGCCCTTAATGGCTTGGGACCTGGATACCTAAAGGAACGCCTTCTTTCATATTTGCCTTTCTGCCCCCTGACATCGGCAGCAGAAGCCCTCCTTCGGGAACCCTCCATGAAAGATATTAGGAGGCAAAGTAGCCGGAGGAGGGCTTTCTCTGCGGTGGAGCCCTGCCTATGGAATGCGCTCCCCAGAGAGGTCCGCCTGGCGCCATCGTTATTTGTTATTTGGCACCAGGTTAAGACCTTTTTATTCCAACAATATTTTAATAAGTTTTAATATTGGTGTATATATGTTTTTAATCTGCAGCCAGGGTGGATCTGAAATTCATTTGTATTATGTTTTATATTATTTTTTCTTTATTTATGTAAGCCATCCTGAGACCTTCGTGACAGGATGGCATATAAATATTCTAAATAAATACATTTATTTATTTATTTATTTATTTATTTATTTATTTATTTATTTATTTCACTTCTATACCACTTAATAGCCGTAACTCTCCAAGTAGTTTGCAGTATTTGAGAAAGTGGCACTTTCTGCTTCTTCCCCTAACCTTGTAATGTCAAAAGATTCTAAGTCAGCCTTCTCCAGCTCAGTGCCCTTGAGATGGGTTGGATAACCTCCACCCCCAGTCAGCATGCCCATTGGCACTGCGGACAGTGATGGGAGTTGTTGTCCACCAGGAAGAAAGGATGTGGAGAAGTCTGTTCCAAATATAAGCCTGGTTCAGAACAATTTGTTCAGAGTAGGGCTAACTAAACAAGCTGCAAAGCCATATGCAAGAGCGCATGAAAGCAATAACTGGAATATCACTTATGGTATGTTACTGGGATGATCTGTATGGTTCTTTAATGACTTGCATTTAGGAGAACAGTTAAAATGGTTCTTTTTAATTTGGCTTTTGCAACTTCCTATCTATTTTTGCTACTGTAATTTTACTGTTTGCTATTGCTCATTGATATTTTTGTACTGTTTTTAGCACAGGCTATTCTGATTGCATTAGTGAAGAATATTAAAAACTTTTTTCTATCCCGTCCCTTACAGAATGTCTCGGATTTGTGGATATACTTGAAAAGAGTGAGGTGGTTAGACTCCATCAAAAAGGATGTGGGCCAGAGCATAGTTGAGCTGAAAGAGGTGGCACAGAATTGGAAAGCGTGGTGAGATTTGGCCCATAGGATCATTTATAGTTGGACATGACTAAACAGCTGAACAACACCAATATTCCAGCCAGTGAAAGAGAGATGCAAACCAGTGGGGCACAGTGAATGGTACTGGAGATATGATGTGGATCCAGTTCTGCCTTTGAAAGAAGATGACGATTAAGCCAGGGTGGTGTAGTGGTTAGAGGCTGGGGAGACAAAGCTTCAGGTACCACTCATTCAGCCGTGGTCACTGGCTGACTTTGTGCAGGCTGCTGACTCTCAGCCTAACCTTCTGCACACTGTCATTTTAGGATAACATGGAGAAGAGAAGAATCGTGGTCATCACCTTGGACTCCTTGGGGTAAAAGTAGAGATATAAAGATAACAAATCAGTTTTTAAAAAATGTTCTCTGTTCTGTTGGATGGAAACTGTCAGTTTCATTCTCTATATTTATTTTAAAAATGTATATTCCACCAAAGAGCAGAACAAAGAGAAACAGAACATTCAATTTCAAAACCTTATAAAACAGCTAGGTTTTAGCCTGACACCTGCTCCTGTGCAGTACCTGAGCCAGGTGGGCCTCTCTAGGAGCATTCCTAGAACTTTATTGTGAAGAACATCCTGGGACTTTTTAGTGAAGGATGGTATATAACAGCTTTAAATGAATGAATGAATGAATGAATGAATAGAATTTCCATTGATAGATTTATCCTCCATGAACTGACCAATCTGCTTTTAAAACCAACCAAATTGGTACCCATTACTGCATCTGGTGGAAGGAAATTACATTGTTTAACAGTTTTAGAACTTTACTGTGAAGAATCATTCTTGAAATAGGGTCTTGGAAGAATCAGAATTAGAATCTGTAGTGAGAAATTTGGAGTCAAAACATTGCTGATGGATCAACTGGTGTTTTCAAATTGTTTTTGTGAAAGTCCCGGAGTTCATTCAAATCCTAGTTCAGATTCATTAGGGAGAAGGTGGTGGACAAACTTTCCTGAAAACTACTTTGCTTCCTCTGCATGGGAAACCATACTAGTGCATAGGGCATATTCTAGGATGCCATCAGTTCACTTTGATCAAGTGGTGTGGACTCTTGACTAGGTCTGGCATGTGGCAGGCATCTCTACAAATTCCTTTTGTAGAGAACCTCTGCATGTACTCACTTTGTGCTCCTGGTTTAAAGGAAATCTTCCAGAATATCTTATTTCAACAAAGATCTTATTACTATGGAATTTTTATTTCCTTCCAGAAAAATTGGGCTGCTACTTTCTTCTTGAAAGCTAAGCTCTGTACTCTTTGAACTTCCTCCTAGGTCTCTGTTCTCACTGTCTCTTCTTCTTTTGTTAATGCTATTGGAGCTCTGCTCTGATCTTGTGGGGAAGCAGGAGTGTCAGAGACCCTCTGGGTACCTTTGGTTTAGCTGCCCTGATGTGTCACAGAAAAGCTGGTCTTAGGGATTGTTGGACCTTAGAATTTACAATGCATCTTGGCCAAGTCTTGCTAAATGCAACCCTTCCTCCTAAGGTGGCAGACTGATTAAAACAGGTCTTGACACCTTGCTAATATAGGTTGTTTGATCTGCTTGTGTATCTGTCTATATTGATTAAGAAGCACAATGTCCTGCCTTGACAGCACGTGGTCAAGTACCTTTTTGTTGTATTCTCCTTATCTCAGCTTGTATTCTCCTTTTCTCATGATCTCTTTCCCATCTCTTGCTTCCTCTTCTACCCTTTCACAATTTCACACAAATTTGATAAAGCAAACTACTTTGCTTAAAACAGTACACACATGCAGTACCAAAGACACTTGGTTGGTGCAGATCAGTCAAGGGCAGCGGCCTGTGGCAGTTCTGACAGAAGAAAGCCCCATTCCCAGCATGTCCCAGCCCTCATGGCTGACTGAAGGGAAGCTGGGAGTTGTAGGAGGTTTTTGTCTCTCTCCGTCTAAACAAGCATAGAATTGCTCTCTGAGCTCTTTGGAGTCTTTCATGGAAAATGGAGAGAAAATGAAGCTTTAAGGATCCTGGATTGAAACTGTGAGAACAGGAATCAATATCCAGGTCAGCCTTTAATAGTACCCGCTGGTCAAAGCAATGTTTGTCTGCAGATTCAAAAAGACCACAGAAACCTAGCATGCAGGCTTTGTCTGGGCATGCTACTGCTAGTTCTCTCTCAGTATTTTACTGATCGGCCGCTGGTGCTCAGTAGCAGATGCTGGGAATGAAGAAAGGCCTTAGATCTGGCATGACTTGGTGGGACTGCAAAGCTCTACTGCCTGAGACCTGCCTGAGATCAGAGGCCGGAAATGAGGAGAGAATTGTGTAAGCTTTAGAAGAGAGATACAAGAGAGGTATTCCAAGCACTTGGAGCCTGTCACACAGGGGGGCAGGATCTCCTGTCAATCATTCCGAAGTGCAGGACATGAAATAACTGGCTCAAGTTATAGGAAGTTGGACTTCAGGAAATACTTCCTGATGGCTAAAGCAATATGACCATGGAACCAATTACCTGGGCTCTCCTACACCAGAGGCATCCAAAATGCAGCCAGACAGTGCTCTGCTAGGGATGCCTCAACTTGGAGTCCTGAACTGAGGCCTCACTGGCTCCTTTCAATTCTACTATTCTATGAGTCTATAACCTAGAGAGCCAGAGTCAGCCTAGGCAATGCTGAGCTACGTGGGCTAATGGTGTGATTCACCAAAAGGCAACTGCCTGTTTTTATACAGGGATATGTGCAGTGTTTTGATAAAGGCTGGATCAAGAATTATTCCCTGCACAAAAAGGATTTTAAGGGTTTGCCAGATCAATAGGAGGCAATGAGTGCTTGTGTGCAGCAGAGAACCAGAGTACTCACCAAGGTGTGGTAGCCTTCCCATTATTATTATTTTTTAATTAATGAATGGTTTTGGAAAAAGCTGGGATCACTTCAAAGCAAAGATATATGAATAGATTGATGATGTAACAGGACACTGATGGGTGGCAAGGTGGTTGGAAAGAAAAAGAACTAGGGGGAATCAGTTGGCAGGAAGATGGAAGGAGGACAATGAAGGCATTTTCATTCTGTGAAGTCATTTAGTGTTACAGTAAAAACTATAGATTTGAACTAATTGTTTGGTATGTGTTGCATTGTACTCAATCTGCCCTGCCTCCCATGGTAGCCATATTGTGGTGGTGCCCCAGGCAGTTTCACAACAGTTGAAAGAATAACTATACAATATTTCAATACTCACAAATGTTCAAATGAAAACAAATATAAATCACAATTGAAACTTGGTGCAAGGTGGTCCAAAATTCAGAACTGAGCTCAAAGAATCATTCAGAACTCAAAGCTCAAGTATCATAAATTCAGCCATCCCTGATTGTACCCCATTCTCTTGGTCTTCAAAAAGGTATAAAGATGCATACTTTCAATTTGTCCTTTTAAAATGTGCCATTTTCATGTTTTAAGTCTTTTTCTGTTATTGCTTGTTGTTCCAAGTTTTTATTGTTTTAACTGCTATAGACGGTCATAGATAAGCAATAAATCCAAGGTTATAAACAAACACATAAATATCCCCATCAATGGAAAGGAATGATAAAATCTAATGTAGAAATTAGTGTAAATCCGAGTAAATAATTACAGTGAACAATGTGATGTGCATCAAAAGTTGCAGTAGAACATTCATATTTAAATGGAACTAATGAAGGAGCAAAGCCTAAAATGTCTGATTCTTGAGTATTAAATTATATGTCTCAAGACAGATAAGGGAAAATGTGTTTCATCTCCTGTTTGAAAATATTCTTTATGAATCCACAATGCAGCTGTTTAAATGAAAAATAAATGGTCAGGGACACCATAGTGTAAGAGTGCAGTAATTTACTTCCACCAGGTTCATTCATTACTAATTTCCAGTTTTATTTTATTTTTTCTTAAAATTGAGATGAAGCACAAGCTGTATCATCCCTTCACCTGGTATCAGAAAGTAATTTGTTCGATTTGAATTTTAGCGTGAACTTGAACTTTTGAGTCAATATGTGAACTCATTTATTCAAAATTTGCACTTATCTACATTTTGCAATGAAATTCTTTAATGAAAACAAATAATAAAAATCAGTATATTGGTGAAAATAAAATTAATATATTATATTGGTAAAATTGCTTGTAAAATTGCACATATTAGTTAAAATTACAAATGAAATTGCTTGTATCAGATAAATGTATATACCAATGTGCAGAAATGTTCATGTGATCTTAAAAAGGAATTCTCAATATCTGAGAGGAATCAAGATTGCAGAAATGCTCAAAATTTGAAGCAAACCAAACCTAAGAAGCATCATGACTATAAGACATTGACAGATGGGCTAAGGCCTTTGACAATTTTCCTTATGAAACAGTACAGTTGTGGATGCAAACTACCAACCTATAGAAAAACTTAAATGAGGAGTGGAATTATATCTGCTTTAAAAAAAATCCTAGCACTAATAACTGAGACAGTGTCTCTCCCTGATATTTATACTGCAGTGCAACCCAATCACTACTTACTACATCCGGTGACAGGGTTAAGATGACACGAATCATGACATTATCTAAATCTCTTTTAAGCATTTTAAAGTGTGGGTTATTTTGCTCTTGGCAATCACTTACTTTCTTAGTCATAATGTTCAGGGAATTCTTTGTATACAGGTCCAAATATATGCTCGTAGCTGTTGCCACCTTCATCTTAGAAAATAATATATTTGTTAAATCAAAGCATTTGTTTGTTTTTTAAACAAAAATAAATCCATTCACAAAGTAATAAAGGCTTCAGCCTTCACAGTGAAAATACATCAGAATATTTCCCCAAAGTTACAATGAAGCAAGCCTCTTTCAAGAACCAAGGTAGCATCTCACTGTAGTTATCCACAAATGGGGCCTGCAACACAATGTAGTGTGGAATGTTCTGGTTCAGGGTTCCAGTCAGCCTTTTGGGTTTTCCCACTAAGCTTTCTGTGGCTAAGGGTCATGCGTAGCTCCCATTCAGATGTTCCCGGGTGTCCTTTCTGAGTGTTTTACTTCAGCTTTTGGTAATTCTGAAAATCTTGGCATGTCCGTACTCCTGCTAATATTTCTGCCCTATATAAGTTACTACTTATTCCTAATTCTCCTTGCAAGTTACTTAGAATGGAATTGTATGTTGCTTATTGTGAGTGCTTCCAAGAAATAGTCATGGCATGTTTTACCAACATATTTATGCCAGTGTGGTACAGTGGTTAGAGTGCTGGGCTAGGAGTTGAGAGAACCAGTGCAGTGTGGTGGTGAAGAACATGGGTCTGGTACTTGGGCCATCTGGGTTCTAGTCCCTGCTCAGCAACGGAGAAAACTGGGAGATGTTGACCCAGTCACAGATTCTTAGCCCAACCTACCTCACAGGGTTGTTGTGGGGATAAGATTGAGAACAGGAGGAGGAGAATTATGTAAATCACTTTGAGTTCACTGGGAAAAAGTGGAATAGAAAGCAAATACATACATATATACATATAGGAAGGTTCTAGTCTCCACTTGATTATAAAACTTACTGGGACTTTGGGCCAGTCATGGACTCTCCATCTTACCTACTTCACAGGATTGTTGTTGTAAGAATAAAACGGACAGGAGAAGGAGCATGTATGCTGCCTTGGGTTCCTTGTGAGAGGAAGAAAGGTAAGATGGAGTATAAATGCAATATAGGCACTTAATCAAGGTGAATCAGAAAAAGGTTTCTGCTGTTATACGTGCCTCACATTTCTACTGCTTATAAAATGGCACCTGAAGAGCTAAGAACTTTAATCTTGGCACTCATAATCTATCCCATGAAGCTCACATTCTTGCAAAATGTCAAACCAATCTGATATACATTTCCACAGGTACAGCAAGTTAGAAAGTGATGAAAATGGATCCACTTATACTTCTCACTCAAGGTGCACCTGGGCATACTGCATCTTTCTTTCAAAATCTCCAAGAAGCTGCCCGTGTACTTCATTCAGTCTCATTGAGGTGAGGTGCTTTTCATTCATTCTGGTTAAAGGTTTAACATAGTTAAAAACCTGCCAAGGCTTTTCAGCCTAGGCTTTTCAACCTAGTAAGATTGTATTGTATTGTCTTAAGCAGCAAAGACCTACAGAGGCGACTCCTGGCAAAGTCATGTCAGTTGCACTAAACCAGAATGCTGACTGGAGTCCGGTATTTGAATTCCACCATTCCGGTTGGCATTCAGACTGTGGTTTCAGGGCAGCAGGGAACTGATGTAAGAGTGAAGTTCTTTTGAAGACTGAGGGATTCAGTCTACTGATTGACTTCACAGATGCACCACATTATTAGTAATATGCTTGTGCAATGTCTCCATTGCAATGTTTCCAGGCATGGATTTCTCTTGCAAAAGAGTAACATCCAGATGTTTCTTAAGGCAGCTCAGAACCAGGACAATGCAGCCTGTTGTGACCAGCCCCAGGCACGCATTCTTCCCTTCTGGTTTTGTCCCAAAAGGCCAGGGAAAAGAATTTAGCTGCCTGAACAATTTGTGACACTGAATAATGTCATAACTGGTCATGTGGGACATCATCCTAAGCTTCTGGTTTCTTGGTTGTGGAGAGCTTCAAGCAACCTGGTGAAGCATCCAACTTCTTTAATGGCAGGAATTAAAGAATTTGATGATAAATTTGCCATATTAAGAACACTGCTAAAATGCATTTGTGACTGAGAAATTACCACAGGCAGATATACCTTTCACTTTAAGATTCACCTCATCAATGTCACAGATACTTAGCATTTGATATCTTAAGTTTGCTCTTAGCATTCTTTTTAGGCAGAGCTGTCAAAAACGACCTGTACTGTAGAACATATAATGATTTATGTCATCTCCATAGTGCTTAATCTATCATGGGAGGGAGGGAGGGAGGGAGGGAGAATCTTCATTCTAAATGCATCCTGATGTAGGGGTCAATGTACATTATATTCTCAGATAGACTTCTTCCTTTGGACTTAGCAGAGGAACCCTGGCATGCAGGCCATTGCCTACCTGGCCTCAGGACTCCAGCCAATTACACGATTTGTGCAAGGGTGAATTTCAATCAAATGTACACATCACGTTGTATAAAATCAAAGCAAAGATATCTTAGTTATACTTAAAAGCAAAGAAGCAGTACAGATACATATAGTTTGAAGGATGACTGGTGCCATTATTGTAGATCTCCTGCTTAATGAGGAACACATTTAATTAAAAACCTTGCCTTTTGAAGTTAAACTAATAATTTTAAAGTTTGCATTCAGAAACTGTGAGTCCTTTATCAGGGACCTATGATGGCCCTGACATTTGTAGTTTCTGCCTATTGAAACGATTTGGCCTGCGTGAAAGGGTATCGGAGGCCCCATTGGTGAGGGTGTTCAAGGAAAGATTGGGCAACCACATGATAGGGATTACATGAGCAGAGCTGGGGGATCAGACTAGATGGCCTGGGAGGCCACGTCTGACTTGCCCTGTTGCTATGCTTCCATCGTCACAGCTGTTGCAAGTCCATCAGCAGTTCATGGGAATATTGGCAAAGCAACTGGGTCTGTTGACATGCATGGTGGCAAGGCTCAGGTCTACAGATGAAATCTAACTCATATACAGAGGTTCCCTGGATGACCACGTATCCTTCCCTTCTTTTCACCACATTTCCCTTGACTGCTGGACATTTGGTGGTTTCCCAGCTTTTGCACATTTTTTTCTTCTCATTCTTAACAGTTGTCATGCCTTTTTAAAGGCTTTGTTAGTGGCATTAAGAACTTTAATCTAAAATACATTGGCTTAGCTCCATCCAGTTCCCTATTGGCTGTAGCCACCCTAAAAGTGCTCTCCTGAGGTTCTTCAGAATCAGAATCAGCCCCGACTCTGGAAGAAGTTCAATGTCCCTGCCTGGAATAAAGTTGAAAATGGATCATTGCTATATCAGGCATTAACGTGGAACAGGGTAGACTACAAGGGATGGAGGCAGCAGTCATGCCACCAACTCTCCTGTGCTGAATGGGCAGGTCTGGAGTGTGCTTCCACTTGACCGCCAGCGGGAGTCACCATCCCAGCAGGAACTCTGCTATCTCAGGTCTCCTGATCACACCAAGTGTTCTGCTTTTGTTCACATGAATATAGAAGCCTGCTTTCTCCTGCTCTTCAACATAGGGATGATGGGGATTAGGGGCGTGGAGCTAACAAAAGAAGGGGGTCTTTGAAGTCAGGGTTTGCCCGTACAGTTCCAATTCTCTTAGTTACGTTACTTTGAAGTGCTTGGGCATAGTCCTGATTAGAGCTAAGGTCAGCCCCTCAAAATGATGGTGGCAAAGTGTTATCCAACATGAAGTTTCCTCCACAGTAATTGGAAAGCTACATTCATTCATTCACTCATTTAAAGCTTTTCTATACCATCCACTACAAGATAGTCTTGGGATGGTCTATTTGGTATATAGTTATGGTTAGTAGAAAACTATGAACATGGGAGGGTTTTTTTTTACATCAGATGGTCTAATGACAAGATATAAAGTTTACCTCATATGGGCAAAACTGCAGGAGCTTGGTTGTTGAGTTCCTATTGACCCTTTGTACACCTGAATCAAAGTAGGAATGGTGTGTGTGTGTATATTCACAGCTGTCACAGTTGCATAATTCAAACAGCAGCAACTGTACCATGATAAAGCTTCTGAGATAGTTATCCTGAGATAGCCGTGTCTATATGAATAAGGCATTGTAGGGTGTTCAAGTTGTTGCTGTTGTTGTTATTATTATTATTTTAAGTTCAGTTGAACAAAACAGCTGTGCTTATGTTTATGGGGTGAGTTCCACCCTCACATTTTCCATCTTTGAAATAAATAAATAAATAAATAAATAAATCCAAAATGATGAAAACTCGAATGCTGATTCACCAGATGATTTATGATTACTGCATACAGGCAATTTCCTTAATTTACAGATTTTTCTCATCTCCAAAGTGTGTTGGACTTGTAACAGATGTTAAACAGATGTTTTTGCTAAGGCCAGATGGGAAGAGATCCTTTATGTTGCTAAGTATTCAGCATGCCAAAAATGTCTGTTCCATAACTGAAGAATCATATTGGAATAATATTTATTTGCATACAAAAGGCACACTTTCTAAACACGAGCAAGGATCTGAAATAAATGATGATGCAAGGACATTCATGATCATAAAAAGACCAAGTGCTGATTCTGTCCCACATCTGCAACATAACTGAGTGGCATGATGTGACCACCCCCACCCCCCAGGAAAAAAGAGTTTTTTTCATTTTTAAATTCAGGATCAACCCAGTTTAGTTCATCTGATACAACAGAGGGACTTAATGGGACACCTGACTTGATAGAGATGGTTGAAATGTATTTAGAAAGGGTAGAAATGATGAGCAGTGCAGAAACGCTACTCGAAAAACACTTTTTAAAAATTACCTTATGTTCAATGGCATTTTTGCGCTAGATTAGGGTTAGGGTTGAAACCAGGGTAGAGTTAGAGTTAGAAAAAGTAGGTGCCCTGGCATGATTTTAAAGGTTGGAATGTGTTTAGAAAGGGAAGAAATGATGAGGAGAGCATAAAATTCTACTCAAAGAGCAGTTTTTAAAAATTGCCTTATGTTCAATGAAATTTCTGGCTCAAATTAGGGTAAGGGTTGAACCCAGGGTAGGGTTAGGGTTAGAAAAATGAGGACCCCTGGCTTAATAGTGATGGTTGAAACGTGCTTAGAAAGGGAAGAAACGATGAGCAGTGCAGAAATTGATACTCGAACAAGAGATTTTAAAAATTGCCAAAAATTCAAAGGAATATTTGCCCTAGATTAGGGTTAGGGTTGAACCCAGGGTAGGGTTACGGAAAGAAACAATAGGAGTCCTGGCATGATTTTAATGCTTGGAATTGATTAGAAAGGGGAGAAACGATGAGCAGTGCAGAAATGCTACTCGAGGAGCGCTTTTTAAAAATTACCTCATGTTCAAAGTAATTTTTGACCCAAATTAAGGTTAGGGATGAAGCCAGGGTAGGGTTAGGGTTAGAAAAACTTGGTGTCCTGGCATGCTTTTATTGCTTGGAATGTGTTTCCAAAGGGAGGAAAGATGGGCAGTGCAGATATGGCACTCGAAGAGAGCTTTTTAAAAATTGCCTTATATTCGAAGTAATTTCTAGCCCAAATTAGGGTTGGAGTTGAACCCAGGATAGGGTTAGGGTTAGGAAAACTAGGTGTCCTGGCATGATTTTAATGCTTGGAATTTGTTGAGAAATGGAAGAAATGATAAGCAGTGCAGAAATGCCCCTCAAAGAGTGCTTTTTAAAAATTGCCTTATGTTCAAAATAATTTCTTGCCCATATTAGGGTAAAAGTTGAAACCAGTTTGGGTTAGGGTTAGGGTTAGGAAAACTAGGTTTTCTGGCATGATTTTAATGCTTGGAATGTGTTTCAAAAGGGAAGAAAAG
>NW_025335661.1:14769708-14836549 GCF_004798865.1 Varanus komodoensis | reverse complement strand
ATTTCCTTATGTTCAATGGAATATCTGGCCAAAATTAGGGTTAGGGTAGAACCCAAGTTAGGGTTATGTTTAGGAAAAGTAGGAGCCCTGGCATCATTTTTATGTTCGGAATGCGTTTGAAAAGGGAAGAAATGATGAACAGTGCAGAAAATGCTACTCGAAGAGCACTTTTCAAAAATTGCCTTATATTCAAAGGAATTTCTGGCCAAAATTACAGTTACTGTTGAACCAGTGGTAGGGTTAGGGTTAGGGTAATGTTTAGGGTTAGCAAAACTAGGTGTCCTGGCATGATTTTAATGCATAGAATGTGTGTAGAAAGGGAAGAATCGATGAGCAGTGCAGAAAATGCTACTCGAACAGCACTATTTAAAAACTGCCTTATGTTCAATGGAATTTCTTGCCAAAATTACAGTTCCGGTTGAACCAGTGGTAGGCTTAGGTTTAGAAAACCGATGTGTCTAACCATAACCCTACCCCAAGTTTAACCCTAAGCCTCATTTGGGACAGCATTTCCATTGAACATAATGCAATTTTTAAAAAGCGCTCTTCGAGTACCATTTCTGCCCTGCTCATCTTTTCTTCCCTTTGGAAACACATTCCAAGCATTAAAATTATGCCAGAACACCTAGTTTTTCTAACCCTAACCCTATCCTGGTTAAATCCTCACCCTAATTTGGGCTAGAAATTCCATTGAACATAAGGCAATTTTTTAAAAGCGCTCTTCTAGTACCATTTCTTCCCTGCTCTTCTTTTCTTCCCTTTGGAAACACATTCCAAGCATTAAAATCATGCCAGGACACCTAGTTTTTCGAACCCTAACCCTAACCTGGGTTCAACTCTAGCTCTGCCCCTAATTCAATCCCAACCCTCATTTGGGACAGCAGTTCCATGAAACATAAGGCAATTTTTAAAGAGCACTCTTCGACTACCATTTCTGCCCTGCTCATCTTTTCTTCCCTTTGGAAACGCATTCCAAGCATTTCAATCATGCCAGGACACCTACTTCTTCTAACCATAACCCTACCCTGGTTCAACCCTAACCCTAATTTGGGCCAGAAATTCCATTGAAGATAGGCCAATTTTTAAAAGGCACTCCTCGAGTAGAATTTTTTGCCCTGCTCATCTTGTCTTCCCTTTTGAAACATATTCCAAGCATTAAAATCATGCCAGGACACCTAGTTTTCCTAACTCTAACCCTAACCCTAACTCTGCCCCTAACCCTAACCCTAACCATAAACCTAAACCTAAGCCTACCCCTTGTTCAACCGTAACTGTAATTTTGGCCAGAAATTCCATTGAACATAAGGCAATTTTTCAATAGCACTGTCCGAGTAGCATTTTCTGCAGTGCTCATCGTTTCTTCCCTTTCTACACACATTCCTTGCATTAAAATCATGCCAGGACACCTAGTTTTCCTAAACCCAACCCTAACCCTAACCCTAAAATCCTAACCCTAACCCTAACCGGGGTTCAACTCTTACCCTAATATGGGCTAGAAATTCCTTTGAAGATAAGTCAATTTTTAAAAAACACTCTTCGAGTGGCATTTCTGCACTGCTATCGTTTCTTCCCTTTCTAAACACATTCCAAGCGTTCAAATCATTCCAGCACACCTAGTTTTTCTAACCCTAACCCTGGTTCAACCCTAACCCTAATTTTTGCTAGAAAATCGATTGAACATCAGGAAATTTTTCAAAAACGCTCATCGTCTCTTCCCTTTCAAAACACATTCCAAGCATTAACATCATGCCAGGACACCTCGTTTTTCTTAGCCGAACCCTACCCTGGTTCAACCCTATCCCTAATTTTGGCCAGAAAATCCATTGAACAGAAGGCAATGTTTTAAAAGCGCTCTTCAAGTACCATTTCTACCCTGCTCATCTTTTCTTCCCTTTCGGAAAACATTCCAAGCATTAAATCATGCCAGTGAACCTAATTTTTAACCCTACCCCTACCCTGTTTCAACCCTACCCCTAATTTGGGCCAGAAATTCCATTGAACATAAGGCAATTTTTAAAATCACTCTTCGAGTACCATTTCTCCACTGCTCATGATTTCTTCCCTTTCTAAACACATTCCAAGCTTCAAAATCATGCCAGGACTCCTCATTTTTCTCACACTTAACCTATCGTGCGTTCAACCCTAACGCTAAACTAGTTCAAAGGAATATTTGAGGAGTAACTCAATTTTTAAAATCCTCTGTTCGTGTAACAATTTCTGCACTGCTCATCTTTTCTACTTTTTCTAAACACATTTTAACCTTCACTATCAAGCCGGGGGTCCTCTTTTTCCTAACCAAAACCCTACCCTGGGTTCAACCCTAACCCTAATTTATGCCAGAAATTCCTTTGAATATAAGGTAATTTTAAAAAAGCGCTATTCGAGTAGCATTTCTGCCCTGCTCATCTTTTCTTTCCTTTCAAATCACATTTCAACCATCACTATCAAGCCAGGGGTACTCGTTTTTCCAACGCTATCCGTACCCTGGGTTCAACCCAAACCCAAATATGTGCCAGAAATTTTTTGGAAGCTAAGCCGATTTTAAAAAGCACTCTTCGATTAGCATTTCTGCACTGATCATCTTTTCTTCCCTTTCGAAACACATTCCAAGCATTAAAATCATGCCAGGACACCTAGTTTTCCTAACCCTAACCCTACCCTGGGTTCAACCGAGCCCTAGTCTAGGGCAATTACTCCTTTGAATTTAAGGCAAATTTTAAAATCTCTTATATGAGTAGCATTTTCTGCACTGCTCATCGTTTCTACCTTTTCCAAACACATTACAGTTATGACTCTCAAGCCAGGGCTCCTTGTTTTTCTTACCCTAACCCTAACCTGGGTTCAACCTTAACCCTAATATGGGCCAGAAATTCCTTTGAACACAAGGAAATTTTTAAAAACCACTCTTCGAGTCATATATTCTGCACAGCTCATCGTTTCTTCCCTTTCTAAACACATTCGAACCATCAAAATCATTCCAGGACTCCTTGTTTGTCCAACCCTAACCCTATCCAGGGTTCTACGCTAACCCCAATATGAGGGAAAATGTCCCTTGAAAATAAGGCAATTTTAAAAAACCCCTCATTGAGTATCTTTTTCTTCATTGTTCAATTTCTCTACCCATTCTAAACACATTCCAACCATCATAATCATCCCAGGACTCCTAGTTGTTTTAACCCTAACCCTACCCTGGATTTCAACCATAACCCTAATATAGGGCAAAAATTGTATTGACCATAACTCGATTTTTAAAAGCCCTTTTCTAGTCGTATTTTCTGCACTGCTCATTGTCTCTATCCATTCTAAAGACATTCCAATCATCAAAATCTTGCCAGGACTCCTCGTTTGTCCAACAGTAACCCTTTCCTGGTTTCTGCCTTAACCCTAATAGGGGGATAAAGTTCCATTCAAAAAAAAAGGCGATTTTTAAGACCCCTTCTTTGAGTTGCGTGTTCTGCACTGCTCATCTTCTCTATCCATTGTAAACACATTCCAACGATCAAAATGTTGCCAGAAGACCTCATTTGTCCAACCCTAAATCTACCATGGGTTCAACCCTAACCCTAATATGGAGCAAAACTTCCATTGAATATAAGGTGATTTTTATAAACCTATCTTTGAATAGTATTTTCTGCACTGCTCATCGATTCTGCCCTTTGTAAACACATTCCAGCCATCAAAATCAAGCCAGGACACCTAGTTTTTCTATCCCTAACCCTACCCTGGGATCAATCTTATCCCAACATTGGGGGAAAATGCCATTGAAAATAAGGCTATTTTGAAAAACCTCATTGTGTAGCAGTTTCTGCACTGCTCATCGCATCTGCCCATTCTAAACACATTCCAACCATAAAAATCATGACCGGACACTTAGCTTTTCTAACCCTAACCCCACCCTGGGTTCAACTCTGACCCTAATATAGGTGAAAACTTCCATTGAAAATAAGGCAACTTTTAAAAACCCCTCTTTGAGTCGCATTTTCTGCAGTGCTGATAGTTTCTGCCCTTTCTAAACACATTCCAACCATCAAAATCATACAAGGACACCTAGTTCGTCTAACCCTAACCCTACTCTGCTTCCAACCCTAACCCTAATATGGGGCAAAAATTCCATTGAACATAAGGCGAGTTTTAAAAACCCATCTTTGAGTCGCATTTTCCGCACTGCTCATCAGTTGTACTCTTTCTAAACACATTCAAACCATCAAATCCATGCCAGGACACCTAGTTGTTCTAACCTGAAGCCTGCCCTGGGTTCAGTCACAACTCTTATATAGGGCAAAATTCCATTGATCTTAAGGCAATTTTTAAAGACCCCTCTTTGAGTAGAATTTTCTGCAGTGCTCATCATTTCTCCCATTTCTAAACACATGGTTTTGGTTGAAAATCAGGGTAGGATTAGGTTTAAAAAACTTGTTGTCCTGGCATGGTTTTGATGGTTGTAATTTTTTTGGACTGGGCAGAGACGATAGGCAGTGCAGAAAATTCTACTTGAAGAAGGGTTTTTAAAAATTTCCTTATTTTCAATGAAATTTTTCTCCTATATTAGGGTTAGGGTTATGCACCAGGGTAGGGTTAGGGTAAGAAAAACTACATGTCCTGGCATGGCTTTGATGGTTGGAATATTTTTTGAATGGGCAGAGATGATGATCAGTGCAGAAAATACTACTCAACAATGGGGTTTTTAAAATTGCCTTATTTTCAATGGAATATTTGCCATGTATTAGGTTTATGATTGAACACCATGGTAGGGTTAGGGTTAGAAAGAACGAAATGATATTGATGGTTGGAATGTGTTTAGAATTGGTAGATACGTTGAGCAGTGCAGAAAATTCTACACGAAGAGGGGATTTTTAAAATCTCCTTATGTTCAGTGGTATATTTGCCCCATATTAGGGTTAGTGTCGAACACAAGTTTGGGTTAGGATTCGACAAATGAGGTGTCCTGGCATGATTTGGATGGTTGGAATGTGTTTAGAAAGGGTAGAAATGATGAGCAATGCAGAAAATGTGACACAAAGGGGGTTTTGGAAAATCGCCTTATGTCCAATGGAATTTTTGTCCCATATTAGGATGAGGGTTATGCACCAGGGTAGGGTTAGGGTTCGAATAACGAGGTGATCTGGCATGATTTTGAATGTTGGAATGTGCTTAGAATGGGTTGAGACGATGAGTAGTGCAGAAAATGCTACTCAAAGAGGGGATTTAAAAAATTGTCATTTGTTCAATGGAATTTTTGCCCATATTATGGTTAGGGTTGAACCCAGGGTTGGATTAGGCTTAAAAAGTGAGGTGTCTTGGCATGATTTTGTTGGTTGGAATTTTTTTCAAAAGGGTAGAAACAATGAGCTGTGCAGAAAATGTGACTCGGATTGGGGTTTTGGAAAATCGCCTTATGTCCAATGGAATTTTTGCCCTATATTCAGGTTTGGGTTATGCACCAGGGTAGGGTTAGGGTTAGAAGAAAGAAGTTTCCTGGCATGACTTTGATGGTTGGAATGTGTTTAAAATGGGTAGAGACAATAAACAGTGCAGAAAATGCTGCTCGAAGAGGTGTTTTTTAAAATCGTCTTATGTTCAATGGAATATTTGCCCCATATCAAGGTGAGGGTTGAACCTTGGTTAGGGTTAGAGTTAGAATAACTAGGTGCCTTGGCATGAGTTTGATGGTTCTCATGTGCTTAGAATAGGCAGAGATAATGAGCAGTGCAGAAAACGCTACTCAAAGAGAGGTTTTTAAAAATCGCCTTATTTTCAATGGAATATTTGCCCTATATTACGGTTATGGTTGAACACCAGGGTAGGGTTAGGGCAGGAGAGCAAGGTGTCCTGGCATTATTTTGATGGTTGGAATGTGTTTAGAATGGGAAGAGACAATCAGCAGTGCAGAAAATGCTACTCGAAGAAGGGATTTTAAAAATCGGCTTATATACAATGGAATATTTGCCCTATATTAGGGTTAGGGTTTTTCCCCAGGGTAGAGTTAGTTTTAGAAGAATGAGGTGTCCTGACATGATTTTTATGGTGGGAATTTTTTTAGAATGGGTACGGTCGATGAGCAGTGCAGAAAATTTTACTCAAAGAGTGGTTTTTAAAAATCCCCTTATTTTCAAAGGAGTTTTTGCCCTATATTAGGGTTAGGATTATGCACCAGGGCAGAATTAGGGTTAGAAGAATGAGGTGTCCTGACATGATTGTGATGGTGGGAATGTTTTTATAATTGGCGTAAACTATGAACTGTGGAGAAAAACTACTCAATAATGGTTTTGAAATATTGCCTTATGTTCAATGGAAAATTTTCCCTATATTTGGGTTACTGGTGAAAACCAGGGTAGGGTCAGGGTTAGGAAAACTAAGCATGATTGGCATGGTTGGAATGTGTTTAGAATGGGCAGAGACAATGAGCAGTGCGGAAAATGCTATTTAAAGAGGGGTTTTAAAAAATTGCGTTATTTTCAATGGAAGTTTTGCCCTATATTAGGGGTATGGTTGAACACCAGGCTATAGTTTGGGTTAGAAAAATGATGTGTCCTGCAATGATATTGGTGTTTGGAATGTTTTTGGAATGGGCAGGCATGATGAGCAGTGCAGAAAATGCGACTCAAAGAGGGGATTTTAAAAAATCACCTTATATATTAGGGTTAGGAGTGAACACCAATGTAGGGTTAGGCTTAATAAAACTTGGTGTCCTGGCATGAATGTGATGGTTGGAATGTGTTAAGAAGGGGTCGAAACGATGAGCAGTGCATGAAATGCTACTCGACAGTGGGTTTTAGAAAATCATCTTATGTCCAATGGAATTGTTGCCCTATACAACATTAAGAAAACTAAATTCATGGCATCCAGTCCTCTCACTTCCTGGCAAATAGATGGTGAAGAAATGGAGGTAGTGACAGATTTTATTTTCCTGGGCTCCAAGATTACCGCAGACTGGGACTGCAGCCAGGAAATTAAAAGATGCTTTCTCCTGGGGAGGAAAGCTTTGGCAAATCTATACAGCATACTAAAAATCAGAGACATCACCCTGCCAACAAAAGTTCATATAGTCAAGGCTATGGTTTTCCCAGTTGCAATGTATGGTTGTGAAGACTGGACCATAAGGAAGGCTGAGCACAAAAGGATTGATGCCTTTGAATTGTGGTGGTGGAGGAGACTCCTGTGAGTCCCTTGGACTGCAAGATGATCAAACCAGTCAGTCCTAGAGGAAATCAACCCTGACTGATCTTTAGAAGGCCAGATACTGAAGATGAGACTCAAATACTTTGGGCTCCTAATGAGAAGGAAGGACCTCCTGGAGAATACAATATTTTCATTGTATTTTTTGCTGTATATTACAGTTGTGAACTCCAGGTTTGCGTTAGGGTTGGGAAAACGCGGTGTCCTGGCATGATTTTAATTGTTTGAATGTATTTAGAATGGGCAGAAACGATGTCCAGTGCAGAAAAAGCTTCTTAAAGATGGCTTTTTCAAAATCGCATTATTATCAAAGGAACATATGCCCTTTAGTAGGGTTAGGAGTGTGTGCCAGGTCAGGGTTAGGGTTAGAATAATGAGGTGTCCTACAATGGTTTTGGTGCTTGTAATGTGTTTAGAATGGGCAGAAACTGTGAGAAGTGCTGAAAAAGCGCCTCTAAGAAGACTTTTTAAAAATCACCTCATTTTCAATGGAATATTTGACCTATATTAGGGTTAGTGGTTGCACCCGGGTAGGGATACGGTTCGAAAAATGAGGAGTTCTGGCATGATTGTGATTATTGGAATGTGTTTAGAATAGGCAGAAATGATGAGCAGTGCAAAAAAAGCAATTCAAAAAATGCTTTTTCAAAATCACTTTATTTTCAATGGAACTTTGGCCTCATATCTGGGTTAGGGGTATGCAGTAGTGTAGGGCTGAGGCAGTGGTTGTGATCACATGGCACACGTGCTACAAAATCCTCTTTTTCAGCACGCGACCCACGTAACCCCAGCATCCCCCTAGCTGTCTCGGTTTTCGTAACAGCCTACTTAGCAACTATGCGCCTTCTCGGGAAGGTGTAGTGGCGCCAGGTTATAATATCACAAGCCACAGCCAATTAGCCATTACTCGTCCAAGCTTTGTATGGTTGGTACGTCCGCTGCCAAAGATATACACACATATATGTATATATATATATTTGTGGACTGGCTGTGTTTTTTTGTTCAACTAAAACCTCAGTTTTCAGGTTTTATTGCAGTGTTGGCAGTCGGTGATAATAAGTGGACTATGGGTTGGCAGTTTGGCCCCTCGGTCTCTTAAAGTTCCGCCATCACTTCTCTCAGCACTCCACTATGCTGTGTCTCTGTTTCATTATTTAGGATTCATTTCCAATGAAAGCAGTCAGACTCTGAGAGCCCACATGTTTCTTCATATCAAGGCACTCCAAAATGTCCTTGCACCAGGTCCAAAGAATAGTGTGTTTATTTTCTTTACTTGTGAGATATGAGTGGGTCTGAGTTTCCTCCTTCTGAATGTGTCATCCTTTCTATTAAATCAGGTCAATACTACAATCACTTTTAAATATGACTTTTAGTGGCATGAAGTCACCTCAGTGAGAGGTAATCAAACTGCCTTACATGCAGCATCTTTTTCTAATAGATGACACATTGCTTGCTGCAACTCAATAATATTCAGACAACCCCAAAGGTAACCATTTACTTTCATCTTTACCCAATGTAAATCTAATGTAAGACCAAAATCTAACCATAAATTACTGCCACTAAAATGTTGATTTGTGAGGAGACAGGGAACATTGTAACCTTTGGAAGTAATGTTATGACTTTTTCTTCAGGGTTACTACCTCCAATGGATATAAGATCACTGACAAAGTATCACACAGTTGTGTTCCTGTACTACTGTTTAGGTCTGAACATTAACAATAATATAATGGGTGTGCGCAATCATGCAGCCTAACAAAGGGATTCCCAGAATGTGGGCTCAAGGGAAGACTGTGTGCATCTCTGAGCAATCCCAGGGAGACAGAAGAGGACCCCAGTGTGGGCTGTATTTATCCCCAAATCCTGGGGTTTGCATGCCTAATAGAGAACGTAGCCCTATCCTGGGGTTGTTCTGGGTTGTCAAGTCCACTCTGACATATGGGAACCCTATGAATGGACCCTCCTAAATGTCCCAGTTGCAGCAGCCCAGCTCAGCTCTTGTAAATTCAAGACTTTGACTTCCTTTAAAGAGTAAATTCAGCTCATAGTTGGCTTTCTTTTTCTTCTTCACCTTTCAACTTTCCCTAGCATGTTTGTCTTCTCCAGTGAGTTTTGCCTTCTCATGATGTACCCAAAGTAGGACAGTCTGAGTTTTGTCATTTTTAGCTTCCAGGGAAAGCTCTAGATTGGTCTATACTCAAGCTTGCTAAAGCTCTCTGAATTCCAGTTCAAAGAACATTTTGATTCACATCTTTATCACCTACAAGTTTTGCTTTTTGTATTTTGCATGAAAATCTGTGCATATTTGGTGCACATTTTTCCAAATGTATGCATCAATATCACACATTTTTGAAATTCCTGCATTGTTCTCCCATTGATTCAAGCATGGGTCCTCAAACTAATGCCCGCAGACCGGACCCAGCCCACCATGCCCTTTCAACTGGCCTGCGCCCCACAGTTTGCACTCGCTGGGCACGCACGTGGCATGCTTGCGAGGAGGTCGTTTTGGAAACACTTGGAGAAAACCATCTCCTTGTGAGCAAGTCAGCGTCTTGCTGTGGGTGTGCCTGGTGGCAGCTTGCTCACAGGGAGATCGTTTTGGATTTGATTGGAGAAAATGATCTCTTCACGAGCAAGCCAGAATCTCGCCATGGGCACACCCGGTGGCAGCTTGCTCACGAGGAGGTTGTTTTGGGTTAGGGTCAAAACATCCTGCGCCCTCCCACCGTCCCCGCCTCGCCTTGCGTGCACGTGCCCGCCCCCGCACTGGCCTGCCTTCCCCTGGCACCGCCTTGGCAGCCCGCAGCCACCGCTAGCACCCATCAACTGGCCCCCTGTTCAAAAAGTTTGAGGACCCCTGGATTAAAGAATATTTGTTTACATTTCTCAAAAGGACAGTTTCTTCAAGCATGTTTTTCAAATGTATGGATGCTGGTGAACACATTTTCTTTTGGTCAACAAATCCCATTGTGAGGTTGGAAAAGTATGGACTTCCCATTGCACATATCATCTAGGTCCAGAAGGTGGGGACTGGGTAAATCCAGAAATAAACTGAACTAAATTTGTCACACACCCCTAGTGAGTTATTTGAAGATCAGGGCCAGCCTAAGCCATTTTGCTTCCAGAAGCAAAAACAAGTTGCTGCCTTCCCATTCCATGTACAAAGGCTCACTGGAATGTCAGACAAATTCCTCTCCAACAGATCGCAGCAGCACTGTGCACTGCACTTTTAGACAGTAGGCTAGCTTGGCATACAGACCTTTCCTCCAACATTTTGCTGTCAGCTCCCAGCAACTGCTACCTAGGCTGACTGCCTTATTCTGCCTAATGGTACAGCCAGTCCTGCTAAGAACGGTTGTCGAGATATTACAGTTGTTCTGCAGGACAACTTCAGAACGAGGCATGTGAGACAGTACTGCTCTTTTAGGAAGTATCCATTTTCTCCCAAAGGGCATCCACTTTCACACTCACCCATCTGAGCAGCTGCTATTCATTCTTTTTCAGAAGCAGACAATGACAGTGGCAGCTCTTTGTAGGCACTGGGACACTGTGGGAGTTTGTAAATACAGTCTTTATATAAATAAATCTCTCATTTGCTAAGACAACCAGTAAAAGCAGGGCTTGCAGAGAAAGAAGCTCTTGTAACACAAAAACAGAACTAAATCAGACCCTTAATTTGAAATGGTTATTCACAGTGTCATGCATTGACAAATTCTTTCCTTTTCCTTTTTTCCCATTTAAGTTATTATTTAGTTCTTTGGGAGTTTCTTGATCTATAAGTTCTCATTGATCCACTTTCTACAGAATTATGTTGTGACCATAATACATTATCAGACAATAGCATGATGCATTAGGAATGGAGAACTGGATTCTTGCTATTTCAATATGGACTGACTTGACTCACATCTCCAGAACCAAGGTACACATGAGAGCTTAGTTATTCACTTGTTTTCACTTCTCCCAAATTTCATGGGGTAGGTCTCAGCTCCAAAAATGCATCAAAATATGTTTTGAAAAGGCAGTGGGAGATTTAGAATATTTAGAAGTGTACATTTTGATAAAAACGTGTGTAAAATGTGTGCCAGTGTGGTGTATTGGTTAAGAGCATGGGACTGGGACTCAGACTATCTGGATTCTAGTCCCTGCTCAGCCATGGAGCCAACTGGTTGACTTTGGGCCAGTCACAGACTCTCAGCCCAACCTACCTCACAGGGTTGTTGTTGTGGGGGATAAGATGGATGAGGAGAGGAAAGCCGCCTTGAGCCCTTTGCAGGAAAAAGGCAGGATATAAATCGAAAAATAAATAAATAAATAAAATATATATTTAAATGTAAGCTTTTTTGCTTTTGAAATGCACAGAAGGTTAATATGGAATCAAGATGGAATGAACAGGTGGGTGAACATAGATGAAGCTGACATAGACTAGAAGTCTATTGATTCATCCATATAACTATAGGCAAACTCTGTATAGTTCAATGTAGAATTCATCCATAAATTACTGTTACATAGGAGAATACTAAGAGAAAGATCAGTAAAACATTCAAACATTATAACCTGTATATAATGAACTGCAATATTCTGACTATACAAACTTTGGCAGCATCACTATTGGGATTTACTATTCAGGCATTGTTATCTTTCCAGATGACTTGCAGGTGGATGGTACAAATGCATCCACTTTGGCTGTCTTGGGGATATGGATATATAACTTGGCCAAATTCTGACTGCACTGGTTTTACACTATTACCCAACTGTTCCTACTAGAAGGGAGGGATTGGTGTAAGTTGATAAGAAGAATCAATGACAAAATCTTTATCCTTTGGTTCCAAGTTCTCCTTAGAGAACTTAAGTTCTTCTTGGTAGACTTAGTTCTACCTAAGTTCTCCTTCACTGTTTGTGAAGTCATGATGTTTAAAAATGCACCAAATACTCAGATATGGTGTATATTATTATTATTATTATTATTATTATTATTATTATTATTATTATTATTATAACATTTCTATGCCGCCCCTTGCCGAAACCTCGGGGTGGCTTACAACATGATAAAATACATTGAAATACAATAGTACATAATAAATTACCATTAAATACAAAAATACAAAAAATACATTGATTTACAAATACAAAATTAAAATTATCAGTATAAAATAAAAATATAGGAGGAGAAAGAGAAGGAAGAAGAAGTTGCCCTGGCCAGATCATATGTTTTAACAATTGAAATGATGTTTAAATAAAAAGGTCTTTACCTGGCGCCGAAAAACCAGTAACGACGGTGACAGGCGGACCTCTTTGGGGAGTGAATTCCATAGGTTGGGCGCCACCGCAGAGAAAGCCCTCCTCCGGGTAATCAATATTTATAGAAATAAAAATCTTTTAACTCAAACTTCCCCTCATTTTGTCATGAAGAAAACAGTATAGCTGACTATGATTATAGGAATCTGGGGCCCACCTTTTATCAACTGTACCACAGCCTTGGACTGAGGGAACAATCTGGACCTTGGACCAAAAGAGGTTGCCAGTCCCTGACTTAGATCCTCTTTGCCTGTGGGTGCTTTGTGGTTCCTTCTGAGGTGGAGGGTGACTCTAGCACATTTGTCTGTGGTTTAACCCTGCAGGCAGATCAAGAAGCTAAGCATGACATTTTGCCTCCTGAGGCAGAGAAGTAAATGGCACCTCTGGCCACCCCAAGGGGTCAAAGGGACAGTACCCAAGGGAGGTGAATTAAGCAGGCACATTAGGAAGAAAATCCAATGAACACTTCCCCTCCCTGTCCCTGGCAGTAAGAATACAATGATATCAAAATACATAACTAACAGTTTGTTGCCTTTCATATTTTGTATCTACCCCTTCATGAAGCCACTTCTCTCTGACTTGGCCATGTTAAGTGACAAAGTCTTTTGTCAATGCTCTGTGATCTCCTTACTTTCTCGTTTATTCTATGAACCAGTCCTCACAATGATTTCTTTTTCTTTAATGGATAGCCTGCTTTCTGAAGGAATTGGTAATATGGGATAGCTAGTCATGTCATCTTAGTAGCTGCCTCTAAGAAGGTCTCTACTAACTTTTTCTCTTGATAGCAGGAAGTCACTTTCCCCCAACGTAAACCTTCCTTGAGATGTCTGAGGAATAGTAACCACAAGCTCATCTACTCATAAATATTTGGGCTAAAGTCTACCATGTGGCACTCATGAATAGATCTCCTGGCAAAGAAGATTACAGCCTCATCGGTTTGGCTGGAAAAATGAATGAAAAGGAATGAAGTGCTATTCTGAATGTTGGGATTGTAGTGTTTGTGTCTGCATGAAGTGAAGGTTATGTCTTCTTTTCTAGGGATATGTGCTTTAGGGGGGGGGGTGGAAAGGTTATCTCAAAAGTATTTTATTTTGCTATTTCAAATTAGAAGATAGAAAGTGAACCCAGAAAGAATGTGGATAGAAGGTGATGACCTTCACCTCTCTGTCTCTACAGATCAGCTATAGCGACAATCCACAGCAAATTGAAAGTAAGATATAATTTTCCAAAACACGCCTTTTGATTTTCATTCCTTTGGGACCTCAGAGAACAGCCAAGGCACTCATGGACTCCAGCTTGGATTCCTGCCAAAGAGGAACTCCCTTGTCCAGAGAAATTCACAGAAATATATGCCAGATGACTTGGGTGGTAATTTTCTTTTTGGATGCCACTCTGTCCATTGCTCAGTGCCATCGGTGAAACAGTGGGAACTAGCAAAGAAATCACATCACAGTGTGAGAAAGGGATAGAAGGAGGAAGGGGAAAACTTGCTCCCACCACCCACTACTTCAAGTTAGGAGAAGCAGAGAGCAAGGGACCCCTTGCATTCTCAACACTGAAAGGACCGCTTTCCATTGTCCTTGTATTTGCTGCAAGAACAAAAGTGAAGAATATGGGAAGAGCTGTAGCTGAGAGGAGAAGCACTTGTCTTATGTGTAGAAAGCCCCAGGTTCAGTCCTTAGTATCCCCAGGTGGGCTGAAAAAGAACCCTGTCTGAAGCTTTGTAGAACTGCATCTTGTCAGGCTAGGCATTCCAGTGCCTTTCAGATGTTTGAAACTATAACCCTCATGATCTTTGTCTACTGGCCATACTTGCTGTAGCTGATGCAAATTGTAGCTGAAATCATGTGGAGGGTACCAGCTTGCCTATGCCCTATGCCAGGCGATAACAAGCCAGGCAAATGCATTGCCCAATAGTCCAAGGCAACTTTGAATTTGGCCATGCATGTCATTTGGGAGATTAAGGTTTAAAAAACACATTTGTCTGATTCCAGCCCTACTCAAAGATGTGGTGCGAAGCTTAACTGCAACTCTTAGGCAAGAGAAACAGCTCAGCGGCAGAGCGCCCACATGGCATGCAGAAAGTCTCTGTCCAGTCTCTGGCAATTCCATTTATAACAACTGGATAGAAGGTGAAGAGAGAGACCTCAGCTTCAGCAGCTAGAGAACTGCTGCCATTTGGAACAGACAATACTGGAATAGATAGACAGAATGTCCAGCCTGATAGAAGGCAGCTTTCTATGATCTTACAGACGGGGGTTCAGCACTGACTGCGCTCTTCTTCAGTACAGAGAGGGGCAATCAGTGTCAAGGGAGCATCCTCTGCTTGCCGTGCATGAGGCACTGTCTCTTAACATTAATGTTGACATGGGAAACACTGTTACTATTGGGCTAACAGTCAAAGCACATGGGACGGAGCTGTGAAATGGAAAAAGGAAGGAAGGAACTGCTGAAATAAATATTCATGAGCGAAGAGAAATAAGATATGCAAGTTTCCCTACCAATCACTTGGATTTGTTGCCTCACTCATAGCAGAGGAAATTCTGCTACATGTCAAGGGTGCCTACTGGCGACATGGAAATGACTCCATAATTCAGGTCAGGGGAGGAAGAGAGAATGTGGTTAATACAAATGTGCTTAGAATTTCAGGAGAGCCAAAACTCTACAAAAAATCCATGCTGGTTATTTGCATTTCACACATACATTTACACATGCATTTTTCTCATTCCTTCCTACCCCCACCTTGCTTTGTTGATGAAGAACTTAGTAGTGCTGAATTAATCTCCATGATGACCAAGTTACAATTTGTTTAAGCCACTTGTGGTCCTCCAGAAGTTTTGGTCTATACTTTCCATTAGACATAGCCAGTGAAGCCACTAGTATTGGGTGATGGTAGTTACAGATCAAAAGTATGGAGGGCTTCAGGTTGCCCACCCTGACCTTCAGTCAAGAAGACAGCTACATCCTCCCTCTTTTATGACAAGAGAGCTAGTATGTTGTATATTGACTTCAAAGCATATTGGAAGCAAAGAGTTAAGTTAAAAGCAATGCATTTTTTGAAAGAAGGAAAATATGGACCTGGCAATCACAACAGAAAATTGATGCAAGTAAATCACAAACATGGGTTCAGAAAACCTATATTCCTGCTCTAAAACCTATTTAAAGTGATTGATAATTCATTCCTGAATTTGGATCAAATGAAGCACAATGCTCTTGGAACCATATTACACTTTGGCTGACCCAGAAAAGACTTTGATCATCAGCAGCCTTTGGAATCTAGGAGATAATGGAAGTCGGTGTAAGTCTGCCCTAAGGCCACAAGCAATTACATATAGTTTTGTATATCAGGTGCAGATACAAGAGTTGTTTTTAAGTAGATGCTTTCTGTGTAAGGTCCATTGTACCTCTAGGGGTTTTGTAACTTTCAATAGTAGCAATCTTGGCCTTTTGAACTTTCAATAACATTTTCGATTTTCATTCCTTTGGGACCACAGAGAACAGCCAAGGCACTCATTGACTCCAGCTTGTATTCCTGCCAAAGAGGAACTCCCTTGTCCAGAGAAATTCACAGAAATATATGCCAGATGACTTGGGTGGTAATTTTCTTTATGGATGCCACTCTGTCCATTGCTCAGTGCTATCGGTGAAACAGTGGGAACTAGCAAAGAAATCACATCACAGTGTGGGAAAGGGATGCCACATGTGAAAGCCCAGGGTTCAGTCCTTAGTATCCCCAGGTGGGCTGAAAGTAGCAGTCTTGGCCTTTTGAGCTTTCGATAACATCTTGATGGATGTTCTTTGCATGGGCTTGGCTGGCAGAACATGGCTTTCTGTCTCATACTTCTAATCTGCCTGAAAGTTATTGCTTGAACGCATTGCTCTTCAAGGGACATGGGTTCCCAAGGGGAATATTCCAATGCCTATAATATTACTCATGAAAGCAGCTTTTACCAAAGAAAGCATGTTTCTGTGTATAAACATGGAATGGTTCTAATTAGTTACCATTTATATTTACCCAAGCAAACAAAATCATGGGGTGGAGCATGGGGGCGGGCTGAAATTACAATTTCATCAGTAATATGAAAAATGTGCATTCATTTTACCCTTTATATCTGAGCAAGTCAAATGAATACAGAATACAAAGATGAATACTCTTTGAATACCAGACAATATTCTATACAAACCACATGCAGATGATGCAGGCAGGCAACTCTTTTATCAGCCATTTGCCCCTGACTTTTTTCAAGTCATTTTTACTTGTCAGGATGTTTTAGATCAGGAATGAGGAGAAATTTGAGCTTCAGATTTTTTGGACTTTAGTTCCCAGAAGCCTCTGCCAGCATAGTGAATGGTCAGGAATGCTAGGTTTTGAAATTCAAAAAATCTGAAAACCTACTTCCTGCCTACCCTTGATCGAGATGACTAAGCAACAGAGGAGAAGAGCCAGTACCTCTTTGAAGGGAAGGAAGGTAACTCTGATACGGACAAGTGGATCCTATGACCACAAGTGTCTCCATTCACTTCAATGAGGAGGATCAACTAAGGTACAAAGGGATCTGCTGCAAGAGATAAGTGAAGACCCTCTCTCACAAATAGTGAAGTTCTACTGGAGATAGATTTCCCAAAAATGTGTATTAAAAATTACATCTGACTTCTGCTTATATAGTGAATTTTGTAATATTTTGGTAAATCATTTTGTAGATTCCTCCAAAACTGTATTTGAGAAAATAATATGTATTTGGGATCTGGGGTTTGTCCAATGGGATTTGTCTCCATTGCTAAATGGAATAGTGGCTCCTCCTGGGTATGCAGTACTAAAATTTCATGATGAGTTTTGAGAAAGGAATCCCAGCTTGTTAAATGTTTCAACAAATGCCTTTTGTTGTAGGTAGGAAAGAGAGAAGCATCTCTTTTAATATGCATTCCTGTATTTGAGGGAGGCACTGGGGAAAAAGCATCCAGCACTATTTGTTCAGCTGTTCTGGTCAGAAGATGTGCAGAGTGAATGTTTTCTCCTACAGCTCTAGGGATATGAACATCAGCCCAGTCAACATAATATTTAGCCACAGATGGCAAAGAAGGTGTTTGGCCAATAATGAAATGTTGACCGAATAGTTTTCACACCAGTGCCTTGAATCCCAAGAAAAAAATAACTTTTGTGGTGCAATCCTGGTTAAGTATAGGGAGAAAGGACCTGCAATTTCCAGTATGCCCCACCCATGATGGCTGGCTGGAGGGATGCTGGAAGTTTTAGTGTTTTTTTTCTGTGTAAACATGCGTAGGATTGCATGTTCTCTATGCTCTTTTTTATCCTGTAGCCACCTGCAATCCCTCAAATCCTTTTCCAACCATCTATGGAGACTTTGTAAATGATGTGGGCTGGAGTACATTGGGCTGTTTGGGGCAGTAGCCATTCACTCCATGAAGATCCTTGCCAGAGCCCTCCTGTGATCCCTGAAAGATACCCCACTGTAGACAGAGTTGTAATCTCAGGGAAAAGGGAAAGAAACTGCATTTCCTCTCTCCCACCTTTTCCTGTCACCTTGGAAAGCTCCTTAGTGGCTCTGTTTCCAAGGCTGTTACTGAAACATTGGATAGGAACAGTGGAAAGGGAACATGCTGATGCGTAGAAAAGGAGAAAGGGGAGGGGAAAGGTGCCCCTGGATCCATAAGTCTTTCTGTTCTGATTCTTACCCACTGGCTGATAAGCATGGATAGTTTCAGATGTCCATCTAGCCAAAAAATCTTTTCAAGGAATAACAGGAGGCAAAAATGTATCTGGTTTTTGTTTTTTTGTTTTTTGTTTTTTTGTCCCACTGCCCAGTTGGCTCCTTTGTGTGGCTTTGAGTTTCTGAAGTGCTCTAACATTAGGATTGCTGAGTAAATTTCAATTCCCCTCCCCAGAACAAGCCATGGAAATCAGAGCATTTTGAATCTTGCTGCAGAAATGACATTTCCTCACAAGCAGACATTGTGATGGTTCACCATCCCAAAGTCCATGGCTATCGCTGGCTGGAGCATGTGGTGGTGCAATGCTGTTGCTACAGTACTTTGATACCCAAACTTTCTTCCTCTTGCAAGGAACCCAGGGCAATGTGAACAATTCTCCTCTTCGTCATCCCATCCTCACAAAACCTGCTTTGTGAAACAGGTCAGGCTGACAGTCCTTGTCTGACCCAATGTCCCCCCCCCCCCCCACTGAGCATCATGGTCAAGTGGGACTAGAACCCTGGTCTTCTGAGTCTCAACCCCACATTTTCATCATTGCACCATACTAGCTAGGCATTTGTCAAGACAACGGGGCGCCACCATTGGCACTGTTCACCATCGTTGAGTGGATGGCCATCACATTGATGTTGCCCACTCCTGCACTTTTCCAACCCTCCACTCAGCTGCCTTATGCCAAGCTCTTTTTTGAATTACATGCCCCTCTAAACATGCTACTCTACTGTTGGCTCTGGCACCGAAAGCCTTTTTACCCCTCCTTGATGTCCACTCAGAGAATCCAAACTCAGATGAGCCCACCAGCAGAAGGAAGACTTCAGAGCTCTTGCCTCTGCAGTGCTGGAGCTTTTAGCTGTGGAAGCAGAAGTGGGGGCAGATCAGGTGGGTATCATGCCCAGATGGAAGGATGCTTTGCATTCACAAGAAGCAAAGTCTTCCCACTCCTGAAAAAGGACATGCCTTTAGTTCTCCCTTCCCACACCAGTAGGATGGTTCTGCCAAAGTGCAACCCTGTGCAAAGCTTCTGGGATGCAAGCCCCAGTGAATGAAATGTGGCTGCTTGCCTCTGCAAGAGGGTGAATAGAATTGCGCTGTAAGAAAACTTGTCCTCTAAGGAGTCATTAAAAACGAAGAGCAACTGAAACAAACTGAGTTGCCAAATATGCACTGTTGCTCTGGTTCAAGGCAACAATGTACAGAAGAAAGAACTATGAAGGGAGACATTCCCTTTTAATTAGAATCTTTCATTTGGAAATCCATGTCATTTTGACAAAGCATGCGCTATTTTTATTTAAGTGGCTCCAGATGTCATGTACTGGGCCTTCAGGGGCTTTACTATGAAATTCTTATTAAAATATAATGTAAGCAAGTAGGGTTTTTTGTGTGATAAAAATGGACATGCTCTCTATGTTTCTCATGCATATCTGACATAAGAGTCAGGAGGTTGCATTTAAGCCAAAGTTTGAGCTGTAATGTTTTGCCCCTATTTCCTCATCCACTTCATGTTATCCTCAGTGGGATGACTTAAAATATTAATAATGCAACACAAAGTTTGCTTATTATAATGGTTTTCTGACAGAGTAGTTGGTGGACTGTGGTTGAAGGGAGGGTGTGAGCTGTACTCTGGCTGAAATGAAAATCCAAATTGAAAAATAACTTTATGGACCATAATCCTTGCCTCACAGAGCCATTGAAATTTATATTTACAAGCTTGGAAATGTTTTTTTCTTGCAACATTGCTAACTCTTAGTGACACCCAGGATATGAGAGATGAGGAATGTGTGTGAGATCCATGTTCCAGCAAAAACAGGATCATGGTTACCCAATTACCCAGAAAATCTAGTATGTCACATGTAACAAATGAGGCCATTTGTTAAAACTGAGTAGAGATGGGCAAATCTACCATGCTAGATTTCATTCAGGATATTATTTTTCAACTGCTAAATTTATTCCATCTTGTTTCCATGTCGGATTGCGGTTTTTAATTTAGTCCACATGGACATGTATATGTATTTGACTGTACATTTTAATACATTATTGGGGGTGGGGAAATCCTTTTTCCGTTGCATAAAGCATTTTGGTGTGCATTGTCCTAAGCACATTTATGTCTGTACACAATTTATGTTTGGGAACTGCATTGCAGGCTTTGGAAAAACATAGATTTGATGCCTAATTGTATTCAGTGTTGTGAAAAGTGCATTTGGTATGTTTGTTTAGAAATGTGAACCAAACACATTTCTTGCTCATCCTGAAAACCAAGTTAAGGGATGAAGCCTCTTCAGGACTCTTGGAGGCTCTTTCTAAGGAGTAAGTGGGGGCTATGTTAACAGAGATTTATCGAATTATGCAAGGTGTAGAGAGAGAACATTTTCTCCCTGCTCAAGATGAATGAGAGTTTTGTCCAGTTTGTTCTTTAAAAAGAACCTACTAAGACTCACACATTTCTTCATAAACAGGGTTAAGAAATGAAAAAATCTAGAATATGGAAAAGAGCAGTTTTGACAAACGGACAAGCTGGACAGGCAATGCTGACACCCTACACACTTCACCATGTTTGTCATGTTGAATTAGAGTTCCCCAAGTTTTTCCTTGGCAGGCTCCTCATCTTTAAGAGCGGTAAGCGTGCAGTTACAACATGGTCCTGCCCACGCGGGTGATAGCTCTGCTGATTGATTTGGTTGGTACAGATGGGTAAGAGTTTACTCTGCTCCATTTTTGATAAAAATTTAGCATGACTTGCACATTTTCCATAAACAGGAAGGAAAAATGGAAAGCTTTAAAAAACTGGATGTGGGAGATAATTTGTGTATCTCTGCTGATAACACTTAACCTAGTGTCCAGGTGTTATGAGTGGGGTGTGTGTGCGTGTGTGTTTTGAGTAGGGGAATCTAATAGATCTTACTGGCAAGTAGAAGTCTTACTCTCAGGACATGCCACCTCCCTTTTTTTTGGCACAATGTGCACTTAATTTATGGAATTCATGGCCGCAAGTTGGTGGGCATTGTCTTACATGCATTTAAGAGAGGATTAGACACATTCATAAAGGATACATCTCTCATCAGCCTTTGGCCACAATAGCTGTATGGAGATTCTGAGGTCAGTTAGATGTCTCTGAATTCCTTTTGCTAGGAAAACAAACAATAGAAGAAGGCTGTTGACTTCATTCCCTCATCTAGCCTTCCTGGAAGCATCTGCTGTCCCACTGTGGAAAACAGGATGCTGGACTGGATGGGCCAGTGGGCTGATTGAGCAGGGCTCTTCTAACCTTGCAATAAACTCACTATAGAGCAAGAAGGCAAACACAAGGGAGGGGGACTGAGAGAGACATCCAGGGAGGACAGCAGGATAGGATAGGATAGGATAGGATAGGATAGGATAGGAACCAAACTGACTGAAGGTAAGATATCTTGCAAAAGACCATCCTAACTGCAGGTGGGCAATCATTTTGAAGTTTGTTTGTTTGTTTATACACATATTTATAGGCTGCCTATAACTGCTGAGGCCTTCCTGTATTGTGGCTTACAATACATTGGAGGGATTGGATTTTATGTGACCTTTCTTGGGTGGATCTGGAACTGGTGGTCACTCAGACAGAATAAGCAGGGCCAGAACTCTGTCTCTGTCTCTGATACACATATGTACACATACATGTTCAGGACTGCCAAGCAGAATTAAAGTTTCAACTTCTTGACTCCCTAGGAATTGTGGGGAAACTGTCTGCTCTCTGCAGCCCACCAGTAGAGAAGAATGCATGGAGTACTGTGGGTGACTCATAAGATCGTACAGTTGGAAGGTCATTGCAGGCCCTCAGGTCCAACTACCTGCTCAGTGCTGGGCTCAAGTCACTCATTCAGATTTCAGTCAGGCCTGCCCCTACTTAGTTTACAAGGTTAGGCAGGATTGGGCACATCAGGCTATACAGAAGGTGATGGAAGCAAACTTCCTTTTCTGTTTCCAGGGAGTAAAACATTCAAACAACACACATAGAGAATCAGATAAAGCAATCTGGAATGAAATCATGTTGATATTAAAGTAAGGTAGGGCAACAGGCAGCCTGTGGGCCATTTGTGGACCACCTAATTCTAACCTCAACCCCAGCCCTAACCACTTGCCCCCACAACTCCTGCTGAATTTGCCCCATGCCAGCAACAAAAAGCAATGGTTTTGTTCATTACTTCCTTGGCAATACTTAGTCAATTTCTCTTGCACTACAATGCCCATGCATGCATAGGACCTGCCACCTTACTCCAGTCCAGTGTCTCATGGGATAGAGAGCACAAACTCTTTCCTCCCCACTTCTTCAGTATAGGCATCTGCAAAACATTATCAGCAATGGCTCTTAAGTGAGGCCACTTAAGTGAGGCACACATAAATGTTCAGGATTGCCAAGTAGAATTAAAGTTTCAACTTTAGAAGGGGAATGCACACATTCTGGAAAGAGAGAAGGCAATCGGTGGCTGCTATTACTGGTGTTTACATGCTACTGCTACCTCCAATATCAGAGATGGCATTCCTAGATACATCAGTTGCTGAGGAACTTGGGCAGGAAGAGCTGTCCCTTGATGTCCTGCTTGTGGGTTTCCTGTGGGTGGCAGGTCAGCCACTGTGTGAACAGGCTTCTGTGCTATATGGCTTCCTGGTCTTATTCAGCAGGTCTCTTCTTATGTTCTTATATCTGTAAATAAATGTGTTTAGTACAAAAATGCCAATAAGCTTCTGGTGACCTCCTTCCAAAGGAAAACAAGCCTCGGTAAGCACCGCACCCCTGGAGGAGCTCTTCACTGCTCTGAAGATTAGGGTGTCAAAACAATTATATGGTTGCAGCAGAAGCTGATCTACTTCTTAATGATTTAAAACCTCTCCAGCATCTCTTGAGAATCAGCTATGGCTTAGATATCATCAATTATGGGTATGAGTTAATTTAACTTCAAATAAAACCTTTCATGCATAAAAAGCAACAGTTTAAATACAAAGTGCAGACTGTCTTACTACAAAAAGGAACTGACCAAACAACATGAAATAATTTGGTTTTGATAGCAATATTTTGCACTGTGGTTAGATCACCCATGTTGCCAGGTTGGTAGCATACAGTTATTTCCAACACAAAGGAATGACATGCTAAGAACATAGCATATTAACAGATTTATTCTGGTGAATCCATCGGGAAGACCCTCCCCTGGCCTGGTACCCTTCAGGTGTGTTGAACTGCAATGCCCATAATTCCCAGCCAGCATACTAGTTGGGAAAGGCTGGTCTGAAACAACAAGAACATATAGACATATGTAATTCAAAGATAATTTCATAAATCCCAATCTCATACATTGTCTGTCCAGTGATGTTGCAACCATTTCTGGTTGTGTATTTTTCCTGCAAGCTTTTTGAAGCTAGAACAGAGGAAGAGCTCATCCATTTTTAAACACGTTTTGCTGAGGAAGTGCTGCTGGAATCGCACAGAAGAAGATGAGCAGAGTGCACAGTCTCTAGCACAAAATCATAGAACAGAATAGTTGCATTGCAAAAGGGCCAGAGGGCCACTTGGTCCAACCCCTAATCAGGGCCAGAGGGTACAAAACGGGACAATGAGGACATGGTTCCAGCTAGTGCTTTGGCAGGAGGAGTTTGGACGGGGGCTGGAGCTCTGCCTACCATGCACGAGCCCTAGTCGGATGTGCCATTCACCAAGGGGTGAACGCAGAAGGACTGGTGAAGTCAGGGGCTTAGCCACTCCTGGCAGAAACAACTGGCTTGCTCATTCACATGGCAGCCCCACAAAGTGCAATGTGCAAACCCGAGGAATCTAGCAGCTGCTCGTCTCAGAGTCTGCTGAGCCCTTTTCTCCTGCTGGGAAAGTCATGGAAATGTGGCCTGCACAAAGTCAGAGTGGGAGGGGAAGAGCAAGGACATCAGTGGGCACAGGAAGGAAAGCAATTGGCTCTAGAAACACTGCCATGTCCCACAGAGGAAAGGAATGCTACAAACATATTCTTATTGACACTCTGTAGATGGGGGAGGCCTTCAGGACTGGACCCCTCTGCCCAGTTGAGGCTGGTGGGGCTTCTCCAGATTTTACTCTGGACTTCCAAGGAACTATCCAAGTTTGCAAACCTAATTTGATGGTCCCCTTCAGCACCACGAATACCTGTTTAAAGCTCAGACTAAAATCTTGAGCTAATATTGGGGCCCCAACCTCCACTGTTTCTGTCTGGCCTAAGCCCTGCCAGGCTGGGTGGGGGGGAATGATGGGGGTGTTAGTGCCTCCTATTCCTTCTCTGTGAGAGTTTTAGCCAAACAGGGTTAGGGATATCATAGCAACGGACACCCAAGTGCAAAGCTAATTGACTCCTCTGGACACCTGCTGAGAAGGTGCAGTCCAAGGGACTTTGCTACTTTAACTGGGTTTGGGTTTTTTTTTAACAGAAAGTAAGTTCATTTCTTGGGTCAGTATGTTGGTGTATGCCTTTTGCAACCAAGGAAATTTGTTTTGCCAAACCTCCTCTTTGTGGACTCAGTTATTCAGCCATTCTTGCTAATGCTAGCACCCCTAGGACCCATATAGGCAGTGGTTATATGGGCCATAGAAACTCTGTAACAGGACACAATAGATGGATGATCTTTTAAAGTTGCAACAGAACAGTTTCCAGATTGCAGCCTGCCCAGGTCTTGAGTCAAAACCTCCAACTTTCCCTAACCTCCTATTCAATCCATGTAGGTCCTTGAGTTCACTCCTCACTCTGCCTATGGAATGGGATATAGATATGCAAGCATTAGAAGGAGCAGCCGGCAAAGATGCAGCAGCAGATACTGAAGGAAGTAAGGGACCAAATGCTGAGGTGATTTCCTTGGCAAATAAGGTGGTATACACGAGTTAATTAAAATAAGGCATAATAAAAAAAAAAACTCATATGTGCTATGGTAGCTATATCATATGGAACAGAAAACCTTTGGGTTGAAATGTCTTTGAAAGTTTGGGGCAACAAGAGCTTGAGAGGTTAAGTAAGCATTTCTTCAATTTTGCAGTTGTCATCTACTTGTACACTGTGCCTTGTACATTTTTAGATGTCACACCACAATACAGCTAATTAAATAGCAAATTGTATGCAATCGCATAGTAACTTACTTTAATTTATTAAAGAAGTTTCACACCACAATGCTAAAAAATGGCATGGAGTGCCAATAATGTTGAAAGTTTTTTTTATTGTTTCCAACTTCACTGGAATAATGAACAGAGTAGAATAATTTGTAATTCTTTCCAATCAATCAGTCTTTATTTGCATCATCCATAGGCTTTTGCATATAAAATGCAAATGAATATAAATAAGAAATAAAATGTGAAAGGTAAACTTACTTTAAAACATTCAGTGATCTTTCTTAGATACCAGTACCAACATTACTGGATGATCCATAGTACATAGCATCTCAGAACATATAGAAGGTAGACCTCTGAAAGAAAAGACAATCTCATTTTAATAGCTCAGAGTAGAAATCTTGCAGTTTTACATGTACAGATGCATTTGGAACTTCCTGTTAGTACATTTTATAATTTTATTAGTTTCTGTTTCTTGTAATGTTTTAAAACCATTATGTAAAGATGTATTGTTTTTAGTGATCTTCAAACTTCATCGGTAGGTAAATCAATCAATCAAGGGAGGCTGGCACCCCACTTTCCTGAAAATACTGTACTTTTCCTAATACTCATATGAAAATGGCCCTGCTGGATCAGGCCAAACATCTATCTAGACTACCAGCCTGCTTTCTAAGGTGACTAATCAGATGCCTCTTGGGAAACCCATAAGTAGGATATGAGAACCATCATGCTATCTTATTGTTTTCCAACAATTAGGAAGAATGCTTCACCTGAAATTGAAGGTAGCCAGACTAGTATCTTTACCCTCCATGATTTCACCTTTCACCGTCTGAGTTGATGGCCATTACCGCATATTTTGGTAGCACATCCTATCATTTAATTAAGTGCTATGTAAAGAAGCCTGTCCTGTTCATTGGATGATCTCAGCTTTAGTAGTAGGATAAAAGGAGAAACTCAGTGAGTCTTATGCCTGACTAAACATGCCTAGGATTGTCTTGTGAAGTTTGATTAATGGGGGTTTCTACTGAAGATTTCCCTACCCTTGAAGTTTCCCAGAGGCACAGCTCTTAGAAGTAGAATCTTCAGAAACTTCACTGCATATGCTGAGGTCCTGAGATGAGCCTTTTGATCCTGGTCAATACCCTTTACCCAGCTAAAAGCATCCCAAGCTATCATTCCATGAACAAGCAAGGTATTTGGTACATACTCTTGAAGCTATGTGAAGACATCAAATATGGAGACACTCTCTCTCTCTCTCTCTCTCTCTCTCTCTCTCTCTATATATATATATATATATATATATATATATAATTATTAGAACATTTCTATAACATTTCTATGCCACCCCTTGCTGAAGCTTCGGGGCAGCTTACAACACAATAAAATGCATACAAAAATAAAAATATAAAATTAAAATTAATAATATAAAATAAATAAAAAATGTAAACGATATAAAAGAAGTTAGAAAAGTTATAAAAGAAAAGAAAAGAAGTCGCCCTGGCCAGATAAATAAGTAAATATTGTTAACAATTAAAATGACGTTTAAATAAAAAGGTCTTCACCTGGCGCCAAAAAACAAGTAACGACGGTGCCAGGCGGACCTCTCTGGGGAGCACATTCCATAGATTGGGTGCCACCGCAGAGAAAGCCCTCCTCTGAGTACCTACCCTCCTAATTTCTTTCACGGAGGGTTCCCGGAGAAGGGCCTTCTCCGCAGATCTCAAGGGACGGTCGGGCATATATAGATGTAAGCGCTCCTTCAGGTAACCAGGTGTGTGTGTGTGTGTGTGTGTGTATTCTGGGATGCCTTTCAGGGCAGAAGCCTCCCCAAGGTGGCTTACAATCATAAGATCCACTATAACAAAAACTCAATACAGCAACAAAACAGACAACATTTATATAAATAATAGCATACAGGCATATAAAATATATGACCTGGACAGTGATAAAAGCCTGCAGGACAATTACAGTCAACATTTCAGTAATAAGGTGGGATTAATAGCATTCTCCCTCCCCCTCCATCCCCCTCTCTTTTAACAACACTAAAAGTAATCAACCATATATGGAAAATAACTTTAGTCTAATAATACAGCTTTATAAAATGATACTAATAAGATAACTATTACAAATTGATTGGTTACTGGCAACAGGACATGAGGAGATGGGACAAGGCATAAAATTGAAAAACAAATCATGTAATATATAAACCAAGCACATCTTCAGAGCAAATGCAGATATGATAAAGGTAGGAGATGTTAAAGTGTTGCTTGGTTTTTTTTTTTTACCAAGTTAACTTCTTTTAGTTTCTTTCTTAAGAATACAGAGTAACAAAAGAAAAATGCCTGTCATTCTTTCAGATAAAGGAAGTAAAAGCCCCATATTTATCAGAACTATCAAGCAAGCATTTCTGATAGAATTCTTTAACAGGGAGTGACAAACTCCTTGGAATATCACCAGCAGTTCTGCAGCAACATGGAGGTAGCTTCAGTGTGGATGTATATTAAAGGCAGAAGTTACCATTTAGAGAAGTCTGAAGTCAACCTCGGAATCCTCTAATAAGATCCCTGCATTTATGAACACTTGCATCATCCAAGTCTATAGGGCAGCCTTCCCCAAACTGGTGTCCTCAAGGTGTTTTGAACTTCAGCTCCTGAAGTCAGAAGGTGCCAGTAGTCAGAAATGTTGGGAGTTGCAGTATAAAACATCTGAAGGACATCAGGCTGGGAAAGGTTGCTATTGGACATGGAGCAATGACTAGCAACTGAAGGACCTACAAGAGAGTCCAGATTCCTAAGATGTACCAGCCGTGGCAAGTAGAAACATTTAGCACTATATCATATATATAATATATGATATAGTTTTATATTGTGTGTGTATATATACATATACATATACACATACATTTACATATACATATATATATTAAATTATTATTATTCTAATGTGTATATTTTAATTTATGTGGTTTTAATTTATTGTTGTAAGCCGCCCTGAGGCTTCGGCGAATGGGGCTGCATAAAAACGTTTTAATAAATAAATAAATAAATAAATAAATAAATAAATAAATAAAATCATATGCTGCACATTTCCCTTAAGTGTACATCAAACATACCTTTTTGACCAAGTAGTACAGGCATTGCAGCCAACAAGCATGTCAAACAGAACAGTTTAGGGGGTAAACTGTACATTTTAACATACTAATATCCTGTGAATTTGGTGTGAGTTCCTGTATTGTAACAAATAAGTATATTCTAAAACGGAAGTACTGTCAATGTTATTTTTTAAAGCCCATGTGACCCAGATAATAATACTCTGATTTGACTAAGTTCTTCCTCACTTATCTTCATTCTGTGGTATATGAAGGCATTGTTTCCTTTGCTAAAGAGACATAATAAGGATGTACGTCTGTAACTCATTATTTAGATTATATTTCTAGCAGAAGGATTGGTTTGAATATTCACTTCCAAAATATCCTTGTAAATGCACAGCTGGGATCCCACTGGGCAAAGCAGAAGAGTGGCTTGTCAGACAGTGTTGTGAGCAGGATAAGCCCATCCATCCCATACAAACTCACTCTTTCCCAAGGGCACTTTTAATTTTTAAAAGAGGGGGCTTGTTACCTGCATTTGCAGGTAACTGACCCTCACTCTATATTTATTTGATTGATTTAAATAATGTAAAATATTTCTAGGCTGCCTTTCCAAGAACTAGCAGGCTAGCCAATGCAATTGTGTGTTTGTTGTATCTTGACTATTGTTGCATAAGCCGATACAAGTATTTTCATACAGACAAGTTTACTGATAACATTGGAATTGTGGTGGTTTTCAGTTCACAATCCAGTCTAGCCACAGGAGCACTAGTCCAAGGATGACTAAATCTGGATCCAACCCACAGATCAGTCAAAATGCATTAACATATTCCTCTTACTGCAAACTCAACAACTGCTAGGAACTTATAAAGGAAGGCAATACACAAATCCAAGTGTGATACTGAAGGAAACAATCTCAGTTGCCTAATGTCAGATGACCAGTTCCTAATTTGTAAGCCCCATGTTCTCAGTGAGAGGATATACTATCTGGTTATGAAAATTCCTTACCTATTTCTTTTTCTCTTACATCAGCAATAGGGAATGTCTTTCAGCCAAATTCAATTTCTGAAAAGCTCTAGGGAGCACATTCCAATAGTGAGTAAAGACGGGACCAAAGGCAAAAGTGGTGGGGCCAGACCAACCTTTTGGAATGTGTGGGGAAAAACTGCACAAATGTAGGGAAGCTATCAACAGATGCATGACTGGGGGGGAGGGGCGGGAATGGGGTTAGGCCAAGGAAAGGCAGCGTGTCCTTCTGGAAAACCCTGAAGACTGGGATGGGACCACAAAGGAATGGAATGCTCCTGAGGCTGAAGTTCCCCATCTTTGCTCTGATTTTAGCTTTAAATTTGTTCTTTTTATTCTAACATCTGTGCACAAATTCCATTCCCACTCAAGCCTGGGACTGGGTGGGATTCCATATTTTCAACAAACTCCTCTCTCTTAAACAATGGCTTGGTTAATAGTAAATAGCTTATGATTCTTTTCTGATTGCCAAACAGGATGGCAAGCTGCCTGTAAAATTAGGAAAGGGACATTTTGCTTGAATCTTGGGAATGGTCTCTTATGGAGAGCTGCATTAGCATCTCTGAGATAATTTCCCCAGTGAAATAGGGGCAGCCAGCTTTGTAAAAGGCTGGACACACTGCATGTAATCAGCATTTGAGCATTGCCCATAATCAAGGTTCCTTTCAAGCCATTAAGCTCCAATCAGTCCAGGATGGTAAGTCTATAGTACCTCATCGTAATAGGGGGCTTGTAAGCCACCTGCAAAACTTAAAGATTCAATCAGCAGCTTAGCCAAGCCATCTCTCTCTCTCTCTCTCTCTCTCTCTCTCTCTCTCTTTTTTTTGCAGTACTTTTTTATTAAATTTTAAAACAGTACTAAAAACATCAATCATCACAAACATTGGAACTACTGAGTCAGCCCCTTACTACATATCTTTTAACATTCTGTAATCATATTCAGATCCATTTATAAATCTTAAAAAACATTTTTAGATCTAAACTAAGTCCCATTTCTCCAGCCAATTAAAAAAAAAAAGTTCCAAATGTGATAGAAGTCACTATCTTCTTTCTCCTTCTGCGGTAAGATCAGTCCATCCATTTCTTACAGAGTCCCCTTTTCCTTGACCAATATTAAAAGAAAGACTCCCCAAATTTGATAAAAGTCAATATCTTCTTTCTTCTTCGATAGTAGCTTCAATCTAACCAACTCTACACAATTTCAGATCTTTTCATTTTTCTAATATTAAACAGATAAACTCCTCATAATAGTTACAAATACGTTCAAATACATTTTTGCTTACTAGTATTCCAGTCTAATATCCACTAAAAAGGAAAGTGAAAGAGAAAAGTTCCAAGCTTAAAAAAGAACTAAAGACTTTTAACCCAATTTATGTTCACATTTCTAACATCCATTAGCATCTTTAAGGACATCTTATCTAATCTATTTAACGACAACAATTATCTATGATAACTTTTGAACAAATTTTCTTTAAGCTAATTTATTAAAGTTTCATCTAGCTTACACTTCACTTAATCACATACAGTTAACTCCTTATAAGAGTCCAGCTCCTTACAATCTTTAATATAACTCGCTTGTAAAAAGAAATCTATTTAGTACAGCTCCTCCTACTCCCATAATAGTCATTTTCTAGTATAGCAATTCAAAGACAAAAGAGTCATGCAACTTAGCTTTTGGTAATTCATTTTTAAGATAAAAAAAGAAAAAAAAAAGAAAAGAATCTCTCATTTTCCCTTATGTCACCCACAAAGGAGAGAAAAAAGGGGGGGGGACTCCACTCCTATTGTTCTCCTTCTTAGTTCAGTTTAAATCTTATCTTATAATCTCTTCATAATTCAACACATTTAAATGTAGAAAAGCTGCCACAGTTAAAATCATATACCTTAGCCTTTCCATACCACAATAAACATGCCAACCCATTTATACCATTCCTTTTTAAGATTTCTTTTTTACACCTCTTCCAAACCACTTTTGTTTTAATAGGGTTTGTTGAAAATCAACATTTTTAAACTTTACATCTCCAGCCCATCTTTCTCCCCTTGGTTTTATTTGTTGAAAATCAACCCACTTCAAAGTCTGTATTTCAATCTTCACTATTTCTTGCTTTATCTTCAGTGATTGTAGCATTTGTTGTAGGTCAGCATTTATTCCCAATGGCTGTGTTTTTTGCTGCAAATCAACCTTCACTGTTTCTTCTTCCTCAGAATCAATTTTAGTTAATTCAGGATCCAGCCATCCTTCCAAAAAAAATTCCTTCCTTTAGTGGCCAAATTTGTTTCTTTTATCCACAGCTTCAAATTTTCAAATTTTTCATATACTTGTTGCATTTCTTATATATTCTGTTCAGTTTTGGATTCTACATCAATCACCATCTCCTTAAAAGAAGGAGTTTACCAAGGTGCTTTTTTTGTACAATTGAGAAGATTTCCTGTTGTCTCAACATCACCTCTTGGGATATTTGTAAAGTTGTTAAAGATTCTTGTATTTCCAAAAAAAATCTCTTCAGCTCTACCATCGTTGCAATAATTCCAATAGCCACAAAATGGCAGCCAAGATCAGTTCCACTTTTCTTTTCTCTAGATCACTAGCGGTCAGAAGGTTGGCAAGTTGCCAGATACTTTGGCAGAGGTCCCAGAAACACAGGAGAGGAAATGGAGATTCTTATATCCTTCCTCTTTTCTCCCTTTTCTCTTTTTTTTATGCCAATTAACAACAGATATAGTTTTTCCACAAGTAGCATTGCAAAAGGAAAATAGGAATGCTAACCCAAACAGTTGTCACATTAAGGAAGAAAGCATCCGACAATGTGAAAAATATCCTGGCGAGTGTCCAGTTGATCTTGGCAGAAGTCCAAACAGATATCCAAAATGATCGGTCAAAGCTTTGATCTCCTATCACATAATTGAACCTTAAAAATTTAAACTAATTTTATAGCCTTAGATTGGTTAGAGGAAAAAGTCTTTTTCTTCGGCTTCAACTTGGACAAAAGCCTCAGCACTCTCTCATCTCAGTTGCTGCCTAAACATCCGGAGGGTTTTTCTTTTCTTAATGCCAAATTATAAACAAATGCAGCTTTTCCACGGGTAATATTGTGAAAGAAGTAAAAAAATATTTACTCAGCAGTTCCAATGCTTATCTAGCTAATAAAAATCCTAAGCTAATCTTCTAAGATGTCAAGAACTTGAAGGGGCTGAAACCACCCGCTGTGTTACTCAGTTGAGAAGTACCTGAATTGCTCTCAGCAGATATGAGATTGCCATCTCACATCAAGCCAAAAGCGTGCCCAGGCAATCTGTCTTCACTCCGACAGGGCTTAGATGAGTCTCCCACGACTCACTGCAGAGTAATACCGGCATGATAAATGAACTCCGTTAATCACATGCGTCTCGTTCCAACGCCATCTTGGAATCTGCCAAGCCATCTCTATGGAAAAAGAGTTGCTCACATTTTCTTGAGATGTCTACCCTGGTTGATAAAAACAATATCTTGGAAACCAAGATGTTTATTTAAATGCCATTTTAATTGTTAATATTATTTATTTATTTCATTTTTATGGCCAGGACATCTCCAATTATATTATATAGTTTTATACTGTTATTATTTATTTATTGTTGTAAGCCGTCCCGAGGCTTCGGCAAATGGGGCGGCATAGAAGCTTTCTAAATAAATAAATAAACCACAAGGGACCACAGAAGGGTATGATAGCTGGCTAACCTGAAAACACCACAATTTTTGAAGCTGATCTCATCAGTTTTGCCCAGCCACATCTCTGTAAATAAAACTATCCAGTATGTGTAAAACAAGAAGTCTTCTCAGCTCCTTGTACCCTTTGTTGAACTGAGACAATTGCCATAAGTTTCAGGCCATCTCAGCTACCATCTCCTCCTTGCTCACTCACTCATATTATGGAACCTACCCTAGGGTCACTATCTATTCCCCAGGCATATGCTGGTTGCTCTTCCTGGACACAGAGCCTAGTCTGAGGCTCTCCTTCACAATGCCCAAGACCCAGACAAAGGCTAGATCACCAATAGAATGATTTACCATTAGGAATGCTGTGGGCATAATCTTGGCAAAGTGCCCTATGACATTCTGATCAGCAAACTAGCTGAAAGTGGGCTAGATGGAACAACTGCCAGGTGGATCCACAGTTGGCTACAGAACTGAACTCAATGAATGTTTCTCAGTAGCACCTTCTCAGACTGAGGGGAGGCAATGAGTGGTACATCACAGGGCTCAGTTCTGGGGCAAGTGTTCTTAATGACTTGGAGGAGGAGGTGCAGGGAATGCTGATCGCATTTGCAGACGACACACATTTGGGTGAGATAACTAATATTCTGGAAGATAGAAATGAAATTCAAAGTGATCTTTGAATTTAGGCTGGAGTGCTGGACTGAAAGCAACAGAATGAAATTCAGTAGGGACAAATGCCAAGTTCTTGCCAAATGTCAATAGAAAAAGGAACCAAATACACAGGTACAAGATGGGGAATATTTAGCTCAACCATGGTACAAGTAAGAAGTATCCTGGAATTGCTGACTATAAGCCAACAATGTGAAGTGCTGCAAAAAAGGAGGAAGAGGTGGGGGAGGAAATGCTGTTTTGGACTGCATTGAATAGAAAGTATAGGAGAGGTACTGGTTCTCTTGAGCACTAGTTAAGCCCTTATCTTTAGTACTGTGCCCAGTTCAGTGTATCAGACTTGAAGAAAGATGCAGAAAACTGTAAAAAGTACGGAGAAGGGCAATGAAGATTATTGGGCCCTGAAAACAAAGTCTTGTGAGGAGAGATAGAAACAACTTGACACGTTCAGCCCAGAGAAAAGTAGATTGAGAGGAGATGTAATAGTACTTTTCAAATACTTGAAAGACTGTCACACAGAGAAGGGCCAGAATCTGGCTGGACATCGGGACTAGACTAAACTAAACTTTCTATCAGAGTGATGCAGCAATGGAACCAGTTACCTGGGGAGGTCATGGGCTGTCACATATTGGAAGCATTCAAGAAGCAGTTGGGTAGCGATGCTTTAACATGGACTCCTGCACTGAGCATGGGGTTGAACTCAATGGCCCTCTTGGCCCCTTCCAACTCTATGATTCTATTATTATGGGTTGATGTGTGTGCTCCTTTCCCTTGGGCTAATTTCCCATGTAACACTGGTGAGCACTTGAAGTAAAGTCAAAACAACAATAATAATTTTCATTTCTATACTGCCCGATAGCCATATCTTGCTGAGCAGCTCACAATTCATAAGCATAGGTAGAAGAGTAAAAATTCAAATGCAATAAAATATAGTGTAAAATTCCAACACACACACGGAATTCCAATTTTAATAAAAATTAGACCTGCTACAACAGATGACCTGTGCCATTATATGCCTTTAAATAGAGAGCCGGTGTTACAGTGCAGGAGTGGGATCTGGGAGATTTAGGCTCTAGTTCCTACTTGGCTATGAAGCTCAGTAGATGACCTGCTCACTCATTCAACCTAACCTATCCCACAGGGTTGTTGTGAGGATAAATTGGAGATGAAGACAAACTTGTGAGCTGTCTTGGGTTCCTTGAAAGAGCAACCTAAACTTAACCCCACTATAGTCAAATTCTCCTTCTGGTCTTCCCCAGAAAACCCACCTCAAATTGCCCTAACAGCTTTTATGCACTGCTCTCTTCCATTCACCAACATCCTGAGTACTGAGATTGGCTCTCAACATTCAAGTAGGGAACAGTGAAACTCCACTGCCCATCCCAGATCTAAAATAAAAGTAGTAAAATCTTGCATCAGTGGCTTGAATAACTGGAAGGAGAACAGCCATTGTGATGTTTTCCTTCTTAAACTTCATCTGCTACCCCACTGATGGCTCAGCCATATATGGAAAGCAGTCTTTTTCTATTAGTTCAATCATCTCTAAATGCTTCTAATGAGATTGCTTGGACTGCTGTTGACAACTCCTTACTAGAATGTCATGTTCTTGCCAGGTACTCCAAGAGGATACAGCAAGTTTAGCTGAGTTGACAACTGTATGGTGCCATTGCAAATTTGTCATGACTGGATTTACACATGCAACCAACACCTCACTTGAGGCTCAGCAAAGGCCTAAAGCAAAATCTGATATTGATGAAGAAGCAAATCTTTCCTGACTTTACCAGCAACTTGTGTCTGCCCAAGTCTACACCCCACTCAAAGTGTGAACTGTCTCATAGATGAGGTCTGGGCAATTTGTGACTCTCTACCTATAGCTCCCATGATCCCTCATCCACGGACAGCTCAAGGCGTTTTGTTGCCTGAGGCAAATGATAAGAGTGTGTTCCCGTCCCATTCCGTGAGATCAGCTAAACGGAATTCAGTTGAATCCTTAAACACTGGCAATAGGACAGCATCTTCCACCACACCTGAAGGCATCATGCTAGATTAGGGAGCTCAAGGAAGGCTGCATGGCCCATAGCACTCTCCTCCAGCACTTGACTGCTGTCTCTCTGCACCTGAAGCAACTGCATCATTTAGCCTAATGGTACAGCCAGCCTTGCCTTCCCCATCAGCTGTGCTGACTAGAATTGATGTGAGTTGTAGGCTGAAGCATCTGGAGAACCATCAATTGTTCACTCTTGTCTTAGAGACTGGCATTCATTAGGAATCCACACCTCTATATCTGTCCCTGCTTCACCCCTGAATGTATTCCAGACTTTATGAGCACAGTGCCTATCAAAACCCTCTTAAAATATTAAAAAATGATAAATGAACAGCTAAAAATTAGATTGAAAGATAGAGTTTTGTGTTGAAGGATGTAAAATGAGGAATTGGACTTTGGGTAAAACCCACTCAATAAAAGTCATTGTTTCCCTTTAATGTATTATACTGATATATTCAGGATATAGTCGATGTTTTGTATTTCACACTTACCTAGTTAACTTGATTGGTCCACCAGTTCATCTAAGGTCATAGGGAAAAAAGTACTCCTTATCTTAATCTAAACATAAATATGGCAATCATTTTTCTAGTGCACTTTACAGAACTGATTGAATCAAGCCATTCCTCTGGAGTTTATCAGAGGTCAGATTTGTAATGCAATAATAAATAATAAATGCCATTAGGACGAGGCTCCAAGTGAAATGTCTTACCTTACAATGGACATTTACAGCTTGTGACACACCAAGCTAAAACAGTGCACTGATCATGCATGCAGGTTTGCTAAGTACATGTCAATCATCTTCCATGAATGAATCAGTCCTGTGTTAGGTCGCAGCAAAATGGCTATGGATATTTTTAGAGTGGTGGATAGCAGGTTGTGCATACCTGTCTTACACTTCAGTGTTTGGGGCTGCTTGTGACGTATGGTGACTTTGAGGAAGGACTCAGAGTTTAGTCCACTTCTCAGTGCTCTGGAGCTTTGGCAGCGGCAGCAGCAGGGCTGACTTTGGTGGCTGCCACCTGGTACTCACAATTTTCCCAGAATGCCTCAGACACTGAGCAATTCCACAGGACTCAGGTGGGAAATTCCTTTCAAGTGATAGTTGTTGATGAAGTTTTCAGGGGTACTTTGGAAGTGCCTGCACGGTTGCTATATTAGCCTTGGCATCTACAGCTGCTGTAGAGGATCATGACTGCATTACACCAGGTGAGACCTGGCAGAGCAGCTGCCTGGTACTCCAGTACCACAGGATTAACCCTCTTCCTCCCAGCTAAATAATTCCAGGAATAAGAGGTTTCTGAATGGCATGGAAACAGATGCCACGGATAGGACTGGAGCCTGCATTGAAGGCAATGCTGGGGGGAAGTCTTGCTGCCCCTGCCAAGTATTGGCTACACACAGAGAAGTGTTCCTTGTGGACCCCAATACCACCCTAACTTCTGCCATCTCTTTTGCAAATATAACATTGTATAACAAGTGGAGGAAGCACCCTTGGAGCCAGCATGCCTTTTAAACAGGACGGCTGCACTCCCATGCCAGCAGGGCAGCCTAGGAACAGTGTAAGTGGTAGGCTTCACTGGGCAAGGTATCACGCACCAGGGTAGTTTTTGCCCACCAGGATAACATTGTTTTCTATTGGCACAGAACAATATTTTCTATTGGAGTGATTCTTCTCCACTGAGCAGATGCGACTTGATGATTGGATGCTCTGCAAAAGTCCCCTTTATAATCATTACAGTGCAATTCAGTTTGTAAAAACCTCACATTCCATACTGTAAACACTATTAATGATGTGAGGGTTTTAGTTTAAATCACACTTTAGATCATGCAGTCTAAGAAGCATAAAAGGAAAATAGCTTCTAATTTTGCAGCCGTCTGGGATTTGCATGCCCTGTTCTATTACCCAATGGCATAATAATGCTCACAGTAATTACAATTATGGAGAGAGATTCAAAAACAGTATAAAAGGAATCTGAATTAAATTCTATCAAGTATGCAGAGTGTAAGAAATGCAGCTGTACTTGCTACAGGGAAAGAATTGTGCATAAATACAATAATCAATTTTTATGTAAAATAATTAATGTGATTTATTGAAATGATACTAAGCACACACTTCTTTTACCTAGCTAGGACTTCATTTGTGCAGGGCTGATTCATTTCTTCATGGTTAATTTTAGCCCATTCTACCATGATTGCTTTAAAATGGAGTTCTCTATGGACTAGCCTCCTATTATTTCAATTTGGTTACCCTTTTTTGTTTTCACACAAATCTGTTCTGATTCAGACTGGCAAATGTAGGATTGCTATGCAAACACAAATTACCATGTGCAGAAATACTTTTGCATTCTCATTTATAGAGAGAGTGGGGTGGGGGCTGTAATGGGGGCACACTTGCGAGGGTGCAATACTACCACGTTTTATTGATACTGTCTGCAAATATCAGACGATACCACCTTCCCTGAATTTCCTATTGCCCCTTTGCGAATGGTGTGGAAAGAACCATACTGAATATCCCCCACTCTTGCTAGGGCAGGAAAGCTAATACCTTAGAAGATGAAAGCAGGATTCAAAATGGTCTTGAGAGGTTAGAAAAGTTGGCAAAAATAATAGATTTAGGTTTAACATGTACAAAGTTCTTCATTTAGGAACAGAAAAAAATTAAATCTTAGGTAAAATATATGCGATAGCTGGCTTGAGAAAAGGATCTTGGAGCGGTAGCTGATCACAACTGAATCAGCAATGGGATTTGGCTGCAAAAAGGGCAAATTCAATCTTAGGTTGCATCACTAGAAGTATAGTTTCAAAATCATAGGAAGAGCTAGTTCCACTCTACGATGCACTACTCAGAAATCACCTCAAATAATGTTTCCAGTTGCAGATGGCATATTTTAAGAAGGAATCAGATACATTGGAATGAGTTCAGAGAAGGCCAACAAGGATGATCAGGGAACTAGAAACTAAAGTTCTACAAGGAAGGATTGAAAGAACTGTGCATGCTTAGCCTTGACAAGACAATGACTGAGTGGGGATAAAATAACACTTTCCAAGAACCTTAAGTGTTAAAGCACAGAAGAGGACCATAAATGGTTCTCTCTCATCCAGGACTGTAGGACACAACATTAAAAGCTTAAATCACAGAAAGGCAGATTTCAGCTAAATGCCACGAAAGGCTTCCGAATTGTCAGAGCAGTCAGACAAAGGAATTAACTTCTAGAAAGGTGATAGGAAGCATTCGAGCAAATACGGGACAGCCATCTAACAGGGATGCTTCAACCTGGACTGCTGGACTGAGTGGGGGAGTTGAACTTGATGGCCTAAATAGTCCAAAGCATCTATATGTCACTGCTGAAGGAAGGCTGATCCAAAAGGTTGTTTTTGCTTGCCATTTCTAACAATTCTACATTTATGCCTTTGCTACATTTTTATCACTGCTAGAATAAACTCAATGGCTGATATTAATCTACTCAATTTCAGTAGCTTAGTGCAGTCTGTGAGTTTTGCAGCATCCCATGTCTGCAAGAGACAGAATGTTCTGCTGATTCATTTTTGTTTTGTGAACCAACAGATGATTAAAAATGTGTCTTGTTCTACCTCAAGGCTATTTCCATTGGTATGAGCAGCAGCTATCTATTTACCAGTTCGCTCATGGTTATAATGCCCATTATCTCCTTTTCCGAGGCTTGAAGGCAATTTGCTTGTGATGAGCTCATCTTCTCTTCCCTTGTGGTGGGAGGCAAATTATCTGCTGGGCTTAAGCAATGACATTCTGTAACCCCATAATTTATAGTTCTGTAGATTAAGACCTATTTGGGCATTACAAGAATCCAAGAACAAGTGAAGTTGCAATGGTTAAGTTTGAATATTATTAGTAGAAGAAGTAAGAAAACATCAGCTTATTGTGGACTTAATCTTTTACTATAGCATAGTCAACACTCAGGATGCTGGGAGTTTAGTTTGAAACATCTAGAGGGCACCAAGTTGGGAAGTACTGCTGTTAGTGTCCTGTAGAGAAAGGACAGACCTGAGGTCATAACTTGGACAGCAAAAACTGGTAGGGGAAGTGGGATTAATTGGAAAATGGCTATATGGTTTTCTTCTGAATCTCTCAGTAGTGGAGTAGTTCTGACGCACTTAAATGTAGATCTAAGACATGTAGTCTTTCTCCAAGTTGTCACATCTCACTTTTGTTGTTCAGTCTCAAGGTCATGCCCAACTCTTCGCGACCCTATGCACAACATTCCTCCAGGTTCTCCTGTCCTCCAACATCCCCCAGAGTACACCCAAGCCCACACCTACCTCTCCAGTGACCCCATCCAGCCACCTTAGCTTCTGCCATCCCCTTCTTTTGCCTTCAATCATTCCCAGCATCAGGGTCTTTTCCAATGAGTCCTTCCTTCATCATGTCTCTCTAACAGCTCCAAATATTGAAGATTTCACAATATGAGAAAAGCTTGTTACTTCAAGTGAGCCTGGACAGCTAGTGATCCACCACTTGGGACAGATCCACAGATATTGTACTGCGACCAAAGGCAGGATGTATAAACTTCCTAGTCATAAGGTTACCTGAGTTTCTAAACACAACTGGCTGTCATGCACCTAACAGACCACAGTATATGATCTGTGGGCTAGTATTAGTTTAATATGCCATATGCTGAAGTGTGGGAAGAATGTCCTAAGACTGGAACATTAACTTAGCAATAGGCAACTTATAATCCATGGGCCACATCACACAAGATTTTTTTCCCCCCAGGCTGTGCCACTTAGAAGTTGAATATGAAATTCTGTCATGCTGTTTTTGGTCAGAGTCAATCTCTTTTCTTCCCAGTGCTGAAAAAATACAGTTAGATGTTTTTCGTACTGGCCTCTTGGCCTCTTTTAGGAAACAAGCTCTTCTTGTACTATGCATTCTTCCAGTCCAAGTGTTGCAGCAGCCAGTTAGTTCCAAAGAGACTGAAATAGCTGCTTCGTCTGTGCCACCACAATAAAGGACTAAAATACATCATTTGTGATAAGAATTTGGAACTCTCAGCATCTCAAGTTTCATTTCACTCATCAGGACATTTCCCATGAGATAGAATGTGCCAGTTCATGTTCAGCCTGTAATGGTGTCAATATGTTTCAATAGCAGGTCTGCCACTTATCACATTTGGGAATGAAAAATACGTACTATGGCATGTGCTTAGGAAAGAGAGTGATGTATCCATCTCCAGCTACTGAAAAAAATGTATTACTTTGTTGCTTCATGTCTTCTTTATACATGGATTACTTCAATGACGTTGCTCTTCTAATATAGCTCTTAATTTTTACAAGATGTTTAACAACAAACAATATTGTGTTCTGGTAGCTGTCCTATCAAACACCATGGAAATTAACTACAGTCTTGTAATGAACTTTTGATGATTAAAGTTCAAAATGATCGCACTATATCTTAAAAGATGACACATTCAGTCTAATTTAGGCTTGAGTTGAGGTGCTTCTCCTAACTTTGGAGAAGGAGCAGTCTCATCAAACAGTCCAATTTATTCTTGAGTTATAAGGGAGACATGTCATTCTCATTGTTGAAGTTCAAGTGACAAAATCTTCTTCATCAGCAATTAAAAATTAATTGTAATATTGAGCATTTTTAAAAGAAATTTTTGGCCATTGAAGTCTGCCTCAACTACAAAACTGTCCTGTTTCCAAATAAGGTCCCATTCATACTTACAGCTAGAGACATTAGAACTGTTTCCCCAAGAAAAATGCCATTGCTACTATATTATATGTCTGAATATAGGAACCATGTTGGTGCTCCAATCTTATGCTAATCTTCTCTGTGTTGTTCCAATTTTAGTATATGTGCTGCTGAAGTGAGCACTAGGTAGCTCCAGTCTTGATGGTCTTTCCCACCTGATTATATAACCAGGTCTGTAGAAAGTGCCTTCACCAGTGCCAGCCATCTGCAGTAAGTTGGATCTTGGAGACCTGAAGGGAGGAGAATAATCACAGAAAAAGTGTGTGAGTTCAGGGGTATTTCAAAGCAGCTGAATGGCTCTGTAACAAGAGTTACAGAGTGCGCAGGTCTTGATGCATCAGAATGGGTAAAGAAGTTCCTCAGCACCCAAGACAGCTTGGTGTACGATTAGCTGAACAGTCTCCTTGAAAACAGGTTAGACTTCTTATTGCTTGTCCCAAATTCCCATATGAGAAGATTGGTACATCTATTATTAAGCAGGCAAATTTCTTTGCTTATCAAAGAACTTGAAAATCTAAAAAGCAAGAAGCAAAGTGATGGTGACACATTATTGCTTGTAATACACATGCCTTTTGGTCTCCATTTCATAATATAAGGATATGCCTGACATCAACTTGTGTGGGAAAGCCTGCATACAGAAATCAAGATACATTTCTTTAAACAAATTTATTTATTTATTTAAAACATTGATATCCTTTCCAAAACCAAGGGCCTCAACAACACTACAAATCTTCATTTGGATATACATGATCAAAGAGTCAATTATTCTGAAAAACATTGTATTGAATTAAATTCTTCTGTATAGCCTGAAATGTCTGGACCTGTCTAATCTTGGAGGGTCAGCCCTGGTTAGAATCTGAATGGGAGACTTGAGTCCTGCATTGAGCAGGGGGTTGGACTCAACAGCCTTTTCAACTGTATGATTCTATGCTTCTCTTGAGAGCCACTGTAGTGTAATGGTTAAGAGTGTGGGATTGGGACTCAGACAATCTGAGTTCTAGTCCCCATTCAACCATGGAGCCAACTGGGTGACTTTGGGCCACTCACAGACTCTTAAGCCAACCTGCTTCACAGGGTTGTTTTTGTGGTATTAAGATTGAGAGCAAGAGCATGAGAATTATGTAAGCCACCTTGAGTTCTTTGAAAGAAAAAATCAGGATATAAATCTAATAAATCCTATCCAGCTGACCATCTCCAGATGGTGGTGCTGAGGGACTATTGCTCTGTGCCATGGCCTTTGAGTCCTACAGGGCTCTATCTTGTCCCACTGGTGGAGGTCATTAGGAAGTTTGGGCTGAAGTGTCATCAGTACACTCAGCCCTACCTCTCCTTTACGTATAATCCAGGTGAGGCAGTGACTAATCTAAACAGGTATCTGGGCTCAGTATTGGACTTGATGTCAGCAAATAAGCTGAAGCTCAATCCACATAAGACAGTGGTACTGTTGGAGTTTGTCTGTTTATCTGGTGAGTTTTCAACCTATCCTGGATGGAGTTGCACTCCCTGTAAAGGATAAGATTCACAGCCTTGGAGTGCTCCTCAATCCCAAGTTGTCATTTGTTACTCAAATGGACTCAGGTTCCAGGACTGCTTTCTATCAGCTTCAGCTGATTTATCAACTGCATCCCTACTTGGATGAGTAAAGAATTGCTACAGTTATCCATGTGCTGGTAACCTCCTGCTTGGATTACTATGATGTGCTTATGTGAGGCTGCCTTTGAAAATGGTTTGGACCTTGCAACTTGTCCAAAATCAGGCACCATGCTTGCTGACGAGAACCAGAACCTGTGAGCACATCATGCTTGTCTTACAGAGGATACATTGCCCATCAGTTGCTGTCTGGATCCAATTCAAAGAGTTTAGAATATAATAAAGAGCCCTAAATGGTTAGGGCTGGGTTATTTGAGAGAGTGCCTTTCTCTATATGTACCAGCCCAGTCACTGCAGTCTTTGTCTGAAGTCACTCTCTGTGTTTCTCCTCCTAATGAAGTGAGCAGGGAAAAGACTGAAAGGCAGATCATAACACCCTGCCTCAGGCCAAAGCTGAGCTCAAACACCAGTTTAGAACAGTCACTGCCTCACCTGGAGATGATGAAAATGGGAGTTATAGCTGAGTGTCATCAGACCTCCAGCAGTGGTTTCATGTAGATGTTGGAAAGCATGGGAGACAAAACAGAGTGTTGTTATCCACACTTAGAGCACATTGCATCCTTTGCCCCATTCTTGAGCTATGGTCTAGTCCCAGCACCATCTCCCTGGCTCTAAACAAGCAAACTGAAAATAAAGCAAGATAGTCCATCCCTGGATAAATGCATGGTGGCAAGTCATCACTGGGAAATCTGGACTGCATGTCAGGAGCAGAGGAATGTGGGAGGAGAAACAATTTGCAGGAGTGATGCACATGCAGCTAGACCCGTGTCCCTTTGCTAAGTTTATATCATGGACTTTATATCTTCTGCCACCAGAAGAGCAGCAGAGAAAGAAGCAAAGTATATGCAGCTTCCATACTCATTCAAACTATTAGTCGATCTACCATTTCTCGATCAGACAGTACTGTTTACAGCAGCCCCACCTAGATTTGCTGAGGATGGAACTTAGACCCTTTGGTAGGCAATGACTATTTTCTGCCACCCAGCTGCAGTCCTTCCCTTGGGAATATAAGGCATGGAAGATGCACTTTGGCCAGCTTCCTCTGCTCAAATGAAAGGGAATGGGAAATCAGACTCACCACTCACTGGTATTTGATGCTCATGCATGCCATTTAGAAGTGTGTTTCCTCAGAACAGGCCATCTCCACCCACATAAACGTGCAAGCAAACATTCTGCCAACTGCTTTGAGTGCCAGGAAAGCACTCACCAACTGCTGAATGGTCCCTTGGGAAAGGGGCTTTGTCCTGACATCAGTAACAAATCTAACACTCTACATATCAAAGGCAGCTTCTGTATTCTACCAGCTATGCCAGCACCTCCTGTAATCCTTCTGGGAGCAGAGTGACTCCTACTGCTTGCAATCTGGTCCGAAGCACATTTATGTAAATTCCACTCAGTTCTGTGGTATTTATACCACTAAGTACACAGCATCCTGCAGCCTGAGAATGCTATTTCTTGAAATTATGGCTCCCGAGATGGCCTATGGTAGATCAAAGTCAAGGTGGAGTCATGGGGGGCTGCAATGCTCTCCTCAAGCTTAGTTAGTTACTGTAAGATGTCTTGCTTACATTTTTTTTTTTTTTTTTTTTTTTTAGTACCCACCTTTTTCACCCAAAAATGTCACTCAGGTGGGCTGCTACATGCTGACATTTTTGTTCTCCTGTTCCTGTGGCTCTGCACCCTTTGCTTTCAGCTCTACCCGCTCTTGGAATGTGGTCCCCAGGAGTTTCTCTGAACCTGAATGTGGCCCTCAGGTTGAAAAAGGTCACCCACCCCTGCACTAGCACAACCTTGTGAGTGTGAGCATGGGGTGCTGCCCATTGGTGCAGAACAGTGAGGTTTCTCTAGGGTTGCTTTGAAAGCTCCTTGCCCTTTCAGGAGAAGGTATAAAAGAACAGCTTAGTTTAAATGCAGAAAGGACATTTGCTTGTCTGTTAGTGTTTTAGCACTATTGTTTCAGTTTTTGCTGGATTTGCCTTTAAATTTCACATTGTCAGGCTATTTGATAAAAAGGGCTTCCTGAATGCAATGGAACATTTTTAAATGGCTTGTGTTTTGGGAAATATAGTTTCAATTAGAGTATGTGCATTTTTTTACATTACATTAATCTGAATCCTTCAATTAATTGTAAGGGGGAAATGCCATAATTAATTCATAATAACCACTTTTAAAATGATTATAGAAGCTTCTATTTCTAGTCTGGTAGGAGTGACAGTGAGGCAAAGGGGGGAAAAGAAATTTAATTATATATCCAGCTATGACCCCAGATAACCTCAGCATCTTTCTTGCCTAGCAACAGCACTTTATTCATCTGATGAAATGTTACAATGAAATTCTCACAAATCTACGCAGTGGTTGTTCTTTGGGGAGGGTTGAAATCTTCTTGAGGATCAGGTATGTTATTCATATTTCAGCCCATTTTATTCCATCGTAGGAATGGAAAGGGGGAGAGGGAACTGTGATAAGGAAATGCATGCAAAAAGAACACTGCCACGGTGCTAATATGGAGAACAAATTCTATCCGGGTAGATGTGGGCAAAAGCCAGATGTGAAGGTGATTCATTCAGCAAGGTCGAGTTAGAAAATGCCACAGTGATACACAGAATTCCGTGGGCAGAGAACCGAGAGCGGAAGCTATAACTAGAAGTGATTTGGGTGGTGTGTGGGGGAGTGAAAGGTTGTCCTACAGACTTCTAAGAAGCAAGTGCATTTTACAGCATTGCTAATATGTGCATCCACATTGATCTGGCAATGAAGACCATTTTTATGGCAGAATGCCCCAAGGCCTCCTTATTGACATTTCCATCTGCCTTCATTTTCCTCTAAAATGAAAGGATTTTTTCCTCTTTGCCTTTTCATTTCAGGGTCCTTTTTGATCTATCTATCTATTTATTTATTTAATTTCTCCACCACCCAGTAGCTGAGTCAGTTCTTGCTTGCCTAGTTATAATGGATACGTAAGAAGCTGTATCGTCATGGGATGTGCACAGGATCTCTGGCAAGTGAGCCTAGCGCTTGTATACTGGACCCTTGTGCTTTCTGGGTTATGAAGCCAACCAGGGCAGAGTAGCTGAGTTGGTCAGGGTACCATGGTTACATCAAGCAAACAAACACTCCTCCCTGAACTCCACTGCATTACTTAATTTATGGCTGTCTTTAATATTCCATTCCTGGGCAAAGTGTTGGAACTCCAAAGCTATTTGGATTAGACGGATTTTCTAAATCTAGACAGGGACTGCTTTGGCCACTTCTGTGGACAGTCTGCACCAAGAGCAGCAGGGAGTCTGTCCCTGTTAGTTCTGCTAAGCCTTCCAGCACTCTTCCATACCATCAGCCATATGGACTTTCTGGGGCGTCTGTCTGAGATGGGACTGGGAACCCAGTGTCCTACAGTGGCTTGGTCTTCTTGCCGGGGCAATTTGGGATTCTTGTTCCAATAGTATGGGGATTCTTGTTCCGTACTGTAACCATTAGCCTATGGTGTTCCTCAAAATTCCATGTCATCCCCATCCTATTTAAAATATGTATGAAAATATTGTCTGAAGCCTGGGGGTTTGGTGTCACTGGTACGCTGATGACACTTAGCTCCATCTCCCTTTTCTGTCTAAATCCAAGGAAGCTGTTCTAGTTCCAGACTAGTGTCTGATGTTGGTAATGGACTGGATGAGGGTAGACAAGTTAATGGAATCAGAGAAGAATAGAGTTGGAAAGTACCAGTAAAGCCACCAGGCCCAACTCCCTGCTCAGTGCAATGTTAGCACAGTGGAATGTGCCACCTCAAGGTATTTATTTATTTTATTTAAAACATTTATATGCCATCCTTCACTGTTGTGTCTCAGGACGGCTTACAAGATTAAAACCAATAACCATAAACACAATCAATAAAACAATACAATAAAATTACCAAAACCCAAAAGCGACTGTGGATCACTAAAAAAGCTAATTTTTAAAATAGCGATTAAATACAGAGGTTTTAACCTGATGGCAAAAAGAATATAGGCTCCATGCCAGGCAATCCTCCCTGGGGAGCATATTCCATAATCTTATTCAATAAGGTACAGTGATGGCCACCAATTTGGGTGGCTTCCCAAAGGGGTTAGGGAAATCATGGAGAACGATGGATCACAAGCTACTAGTCATGATCACCCTGCCAGTATTAGAAGCAGCACATCTCAAAATAACAGTTGCTGGAGAACATGAGCAGGAAGGTGCACTTGCAATTGATTCATGTCCTACTTGTGACTTTTCTACAGGCAGCAAGCTGGCTAGTGTGTGAACAAAATTCTGGACTAGATGGATCCTTGGTCTGATCCAGCCTGGCACTTCATGAGAATTAGTGGGCCATTTTAAATGAATGGGACTTAAATTTGAACAACAATGGATTCAACCCATAGAATTCCTATTAACAGATACCTCAATAACTTGCAAGTTTTCTATGGACAGAAGGATACACGCACAATTCTAACATAGGTATTAATTCTAATCCAGGCATCTCCAGTGCTATTCTCCATGAATCCAGAAGAAAATATTTGAAATGGCTATGCTGATCTGGGATTGATGGCAATGGCGACAACTCAGCTGGAACATGTTGCTTTTCTCGGAACGCATTCACCTCACCTGCTGAATGGCCATTAGAAGTTCCAAGCATGGATCTGCAAGGGCTGCCATTGACTGGTGTCATACTTGTAAAGTGAATCCATCAAGAAAGGTGGCACATTTTTACCTTCTTTAGAAACAGGAACTAGGAATACTGCACAGCCAGTGATAAAACCTGGCAGACCTTGCTCTGCTCTTTGGAGTACCAGTAGCCAAAGAAGGACTAGTAATGTTCAGAAATGTATCAAAAGCACTTCTGAAATTTTTGAAACCCCCAATGTAAATGTTAACTGAAAGTTTCCATTTCAAACCCCCCAGATACCAGAGAACAGCACACAAAAGATCAGTTTCAATAGGAACCTCCCATGTTACACTGAGGTTTTACAGGAAGCTCTAACATGTGCTATAAATGAAGCAGATTTGGGGCAGGGGAGGAAGGGAGGAAGGCACATGTTTCTACCCTTTTCTGACACTGCTACTTAACAGTTCCATGAGTTGCTTCTGAGCAGACATTCTGTGTAACAGTAGACAGCATTTCAAAGAAAAATATGAATTTACAACTATTTATTTATTTATTAAAACATTTTTATGCTGCCCCATTCGCTGAAGCCTCGGGCGCCTTACATGTTTTGGCCATAAACCTTAAACATGTTTCAGTCCATTTACAGAAACAGGCTTAAATGTGCTTAATGCTGGTTTGGATAGTATGTTTTATCTGTTAAGGCTGCTTGCTTTCTCTGCTACAAGATAATATCACAAAAGCACAGTATGAGATCTTCTTTCTCCCATTTTTTGCTCCCTGGGCTTCAGTTTCCGTTTTGTGGTACAGAGCAGGGGGGAAAGTGCTGCATAGCCACTGCTGCAAGGTAAGCAGTGTGCCTGTGTGTGTGTGTGTGTGTGTGTGTGTGTGGGGAGGCATTTCTGATCTGTGAGGCAGCTTGCTGCAGCTACTGCCAGACAATAGGAAGGGACAGGAGATTCTAGCTCTAGCCTTTCATTAGCCTTTCATTTCATCACAAGAGTGATGTCGTGTGGCCACAGTACCAGCACTTGGTGATTAGCAGGGACCCAAACATCTCTACCATGTGATCTCCTGGAATTCTCTGTTCCTTCTGAGCTTAGCTGCAATTTTCCCAGCACTAGTGTATTGTTGTGTGCTATCTCTGTTGTGATGCAAATATATTGTGCTGGCATGGTTTTGAATAGACAATTGGTCCATTAGCTGTACAAAAGACTGTCTCCTGATAGAGATGAAAACTGCTGGCCCTGAGCTATTGATATGGAGCGACAGAGTGACTGGGTTCAGACATAAGGATGGGCTGAGTATGGGTTGTCATTGAAGCATGGATTATTTTTGACTTATGGGGTAATGTGTTGTCTGAACCGCACTAAGAAATTATGGCTTGTTAGCCTTGAAGAGAACCTGCTGTTGGATTGTGAACAGTTGTGAACAGTAATCACCAGTTCTCCAATTTAATACAATTACCTGCACTTTAACGATAATCTGTGTTTCAACAACAATCCACAATAAACTCTTGGTTGTTGGTGATTGTGCTGTCTGAACCCAATCGTTATGTGAATTTTTGGGCTGTTCTTGGAGGTGTGTCTGTGAGGACTTTCATAATGAATGGTTGTTGGCCAAAATGTACCATTGAGCCGCAATTGCGGGAGAAGGTGCTTTGCTTGAAGATGCTTGCTGAGTAATTATTTGCTCTGCTGCAAGCAGATCATGTGACAAAGCAGCTTTCATTTCTGCTATACTGCTTATACAGTAGAGGAAAGGGCATTAGCTCTATGGCAGAATCATGCTTTGCAAGCATAAGCTATGTTTAGTCCCTGGCACTTGCATATTTGGCTTGGAACAACCGTGTCTCTGAAACTCTGGAGAGCCATTGCCAGTCAGCATAAGGCACCATCCTATGCTCCTAACTTCCTCAACAAATGTTACAGTAGTGGCGCCTTTATATATCATTCTTCTAGGATACAATCCTTATGCATATTTAGACAGAAAAAAGTCCTATGGTTCTCAGCATTCTCCAGCCAGCTAGAATCAGCATGCTTGCCTAAGCACGCATAGTTCTGCACCCTAGGACACTGAACATTTACTATTCCTTCTAATCACCAGTTCTCCAATTGAGTAATTCAAAACCCCTTAATTCAGCTTTACATAAATGCAGCTAGTTTAGAGTGAAATCACTGCTGACCATGCACCTTTCATTCCACCACAAAGCTTTTAGATGATCTACTTTCTGGGTAATTAATAATAATAATAATAATAATAATAATAATAATAATAATAGAAAAAATATCCCCCAAATAGAAGATCTGGTTGGTATAAAACCAGAACCTCTCCTTTGACGCGAACAGCTGGAATAACTGTGGCCATAAGTAACGAAGTTTGGTTTTGTAACAAAATAAACCCTCCCAGATCAGTGAATATAGCCAGAAAAAATTCTCTACCACAGCCTTCCCCAACCCTGTGCCTTCAAGACATGTTTGGACTGCAACACCCAGATGGTGTGTTTCAATGGCCCTACTGGGTGGGAATTCTGGGAGCTGTAGTCCAAATGCCTCTGAAGGCCACCAGGTTGGGGAAGGCTGCAAGTCAATAGAAATATCAAATTATGGACAAATAATCACCCATTTAGCCAAATCTGCTTCATGATGGCTGATGATTTGTTTTGTTGTTGTTAGTTGTGAAGTCATGTCCGACCCATTGTGACCTCGTCTACAGTTGGGACCATGAGCAGCGTGGTTGCATCATGACCATTCTCCAGGGGACTTTGTCTAGCTGGGCAAGTCAACAGTGCCAGTTTGATAAGATTTGTAGAAGTGTTTAAAAGCATGGAATAAGGGTGCTTAAGTATTCCTGCAAATAACACAGTGATGGCTCTATGACTTCATTCCTGTAGACATTGAACTCAGTGGAGCAACTTCCGTAAAAACGTGAATAGATTTGCACTGTATGTGTGATTACTCCCCTTTCTGCCCCTCCCCTCCCCAATTTGATTGCTTATACTTATCTGGACAGAAAAAATAATAATTTTCCTTTAAAGTTTTATGGCATATTGAACCGGGTAAAAAAGAAAAAGAAACATGGAAGAATGACCATGTCTGCATATAAAATGCCTCCTGCTTTCATAGAGCAATGAAACTGAAAATAAGCATCACAAGAAGCAAATGATGCATATGACTAGCTAATCTTCTTCTTCACTATATAAATATTTAGGCAGGAATCACTATGACGTGTGCCATTTTATAAAACCAGAGAAAAACATATTGTCCATTAAGGATCAAATTAATAGTTAATTACTCAATTTAAAGAAGAGGCCAATAATTCTGACAGTAATAGAAGTCAAACCTCATCACACAAAATCATTAGGAGCTAGGGCACATAGTGATTAATCTCCCCAGTGTTATATTTTGAAGTTTCTATTTTTATATTATGCTTTTAAACCAGCCTTCAGAATCCTGATTAGAAGAAATGATTTCTTTAGCTGCATGCATGAATCATCTAATATCATCAACAGCAACAGTAGTCAGCCCTTAGCTTTGATTGCAGAGGGAAGTCTTTGTGTTTTATGTGTATTATACTATGCTAAGCTGAATGTCAGAAATTTGTTGAGTGTTACCATTCACTCATGATTTCTGACTGTCTTCAAAGCATTGCGTGTGTCCAAAACTTCAATGATATGCTTGTAATGATGGACAGTTTTATAAATAAGGTGGCCACCTGTGCATTACCAGAAAACAGGAAACACATCATCAAAACAGAGGATGAAAGAAGACACAACTTTGCATAAAATGTGCACATATTAATTTATAAGTATGGCTAGAGCTTCATATTACATACATACACTGAGTTCAGGCGGTGGAAGAAACCAGGAAAAGGCCTCCACTGAAGAACTTTCTTAGCAGGTGGGCTCATCTGGGGAAAGGTGGCTCCCTTTAGAAATCCAGGTCCCAAGTTGTGATGATACCCCAACAAATGCTGTCTCCCCACCACACACACACTGTGCACTACCTTCATTTTTGGCTCTGATTCTGTTGTGGGCTTTGATCTAGAGCATGCAAGGTGTGTCGATACCCAGAGTACTTCCAGATTGTGCAGTACTTCCAGATGGTCCACCTTTCCCTCCTGAGCAGAGTTTCTCTGATAAGAAAAACAATAGAAAAAGTGATGGGAAAACACAAGAGGGTTAGAAATGGAAGACCACCATCAGAAAGCCTCATCTGCAAAGGCACCCAAAGCACCTTGAAAAGAAAAGAAAGGCAGGTAAACTAGAGCATTTAACTGGAAACTTCTCTACCTAAACGCCAGTTTTCAAAGTTAGTTAAGCCACTGTCAACATTTTATTTTTCAGCCAGAAGAAAGGTAGCTATAGCTACTGCTATAATGTTTTTTTTCTATCACACAGTACTCTCAGAAAGTACTTCAAAGCAGCCTTTGGCAAACATTTCCTTTTTTTTACCAGCAATAATAATTTCTCTTTTCACTTTTCCATCCTATAGTTAGAAGGTCCCCACCCTGCACTATCTCACTTTTTATAGATAGCAATATCGACACAAATGAATTGCACAGAGAGACTTAAGTGACAGGAAGCCAGCCAGAAAACTTGCTCCAAATGATGCAGGTACTGACCCAGCCTTTCTGAGATGGCAAGAAAGGAGGAAATCACTACTTTTCTCTCCAAAAATCACCCTGACATTTTTCTGTTCTTTGAATAAATGTCAGAAGGGAATTCATTCAAGTGTTCTCAAAAAACACCTCAACCCACCTCGAGATTTCCAAAAAAAGTAGAAAACAGTCAAAGAATAAACCTGTTTTTTCTGTTGTGGGATAGTAATTATTTGTTGTATGTATAGTTATCAAGTGAAAATATATCTGAGTCCTTTCAGGATGCCTTATATATTCATCCCGGTTTCAAGATATCACAGTGACAACATGTTGCCTTTAAAATGTTAAAAGATAAAGACAACATCAATATCATCACAGGCAATGAAAGCATCCGCAAGAGTCAGTTGAGCAAGGAAACAGTGCACCAAGATAAGCGTTGCTAGCCTGAATATGGCATTCCTCCCAAAGGGCCAAAGCACATGCTCTCAATTTCCCAAAACTGCCTCTGGCCAACAAGTTTTAGAAGCTCAAATGCCAGGAAAATACAAAAGATGCATGTGCTGAAGCGGGTTGCTGTGCATGTAGCTAAGTGGATGCTAAAACCAAACTGGACGTGCATTTTCCTCTTTATTACAATGTTTATCCAGGTACGGTAGTCTGGCTGGATGTATCTCTGATGTTGAATAGAATACACAGTAGAAGCAAACATGATGAAACCGAGGCTGTGTTCTTCAGGCTCATTGCTGGAGAAGTTAATACTGTTAGGCAAAGCTGAAGGCAGAAGAAGAAAATGAAGACCAAATATGAGATGGATCAGCCCTATAAAGAACGCCATAGCCTTGAGTTTACAAGCTGAGCAGGGCTGTCATGGACAGGCCGTTTCATAGGGTCAGCATCAGTCCGAGAACAAGAAGAATTATACGCAATCTCTACAAAGAGCAGACCATGTACTCAAATGCATGTGGCATCTCTATACCATCTTCCCAGCAGGACATTCCTCTCAGTCCTTTCTTCAGCACTTTAGTGAAGCCAGAAAAAATAAACATGATCTTTTCATCCCTGCAGCTGTTTCATGTGCCATCCCAGGCTGCTTGAACTGTCCCCCACCATACAGGGGCAGAGCCTGAGCATTAATTAATACCTGACCACAGAGGTGCCCTTCCCACTTAGCCTGAACAATGATGGTGCTCAATGAGGGTCCCACAAGTGGAACACTTAATACGTGGAAGTTTGGTGGTGTCTGGGAGAATGCATGCTTGTGAGAGATACGTACCACTGTTCTTAGTAGGAGTGCTTCCTCCCGACCTTTGTGCTCAAGACAAAGCCATGCAACATGAAAGCATATTCACACACACACATGTAGCAGTTCCACTCTGCTGTGCAGAAATGCAGTCTAAACATGTACAGCTATGCATCCGAGTACACTGGGAATGGGCCTCAAATAAACAGAGCAACTTAAAATGGCTGACCTTGAAAGAAAAGGAAATGAAGGAGAGCAGTTCCTTAATGCAATTTTTTCCCCTTTTCTGAAAGGTTAATTATGAAGGGAAGAGGAGGAAGTTACCTCTACACAGGTCAGTGCACATGCAACTCACAAGCACATGCAGAAAAACCTTGCCACATCAGCTCTAAGGCAGCTGGGTAAGCCAAAAGTTGTATTACCAGCAGGATGGCTTAAGTATTCCATGGAAACTGTAATTGCCCATAAACTGGTCATACAAAAGATCTAGAAAGCTATTCCCTCACCTCCAACCCCCCTCCCACAAAGATTGAGGGAGAAATAGCATCAGGACAATGAGTTGGGAAGTCTGTCATGGGCCATGCAAGTGGTGCGGGTACCATTGTGGTTAGAGTGTTGGACTCAGAAGATCTGAGTTCTAATCCCTGCTCATGCCATGAAGCACACTGGGAAACTTTGCGCCAGTCAGTAATTCTGAGCCTAACTTAGCTCATGAGGTTGTTATGATGATAAAACAGAGAGACAAAAGATGTTAAGTAAGTCACCTTATGTACCATGCAGAAAAAAAGGCTGAATAGAAATGTAATAATAAAAATACATTGCTGTTTCATGGGGGTGAAAGAAAATACTAGTGCAGATTAGTCCCAAGTTGAACGAATGAATGATCTGATTCTGAACAAGGCTTATTCGTAGGTAGCATCTCAGATTAGTATTTACCCTTCTGTTATTCAGAGAGAGCAGTGCTGGGGAAAACTGTAGCAGAGTACATGTGTCACATTCAAACAGTTCCCGTTCAATCACCCATTAAAATGATGTCATGTAGCCATGCTTGACCCTTTGAGAATATTATCTGGATTAAATGTTGAATGTGTTGCTTTGTCCTGTCCTGTCCTTTTTCCCCTACTTTGTTATAATTTTATTTCGTACCAGTCTGAAGAGCATTTCTTGGATATATACCTGTAATTGTTATCTATTAATTTTTAACACACAGTCCTCTGTGGTTACAAATTCACTCTATCAGACATTAAGCCCCTACAAGCTTTTTAAATTCACAAATGTTTAGGGGGTAAAATCAGGATTTCATCTGGGAGCTTCCCTCAATTTGGAGCTGGTCCTGGCCCATGGCCCACCTGTGGGCTTCCCACAGGCAGCTGGTTGGCTAAAGTGCTGAACTAGAGAGTCCTGTATTAGGGGTCTTCTAATATTCTCTTCCTTAGGTTAGTGTGGCACAGGAGCTGGGACATGGTTGCACACCTATCCTTCCCAAGACACGTGCACACACATGCATGCATGCACGCACACAAGATCATGCTCAAGATGAGCACAGAAAAGAGATTTTCAAGTCTATAGGAATGAAAGAGGTTGTCAAAAATATTGCTGGAATTTGCAGCAATCCCTACTTGCTTGCTTTAATTGTTTTCTCACTGACTTTGTTTTCTCACTGACATTAGGCATCTTGGAATTTGTCAGTAAGAAGTGTCATCAGTGTGGTCAACCAAAGCTGAACCAAAAAGTTGAGACAACATCTGATCCACCCAGCAGATGTCAACTACTGTAGTCACAATTATGATGGCAGATCTTACAGAAAGCATTATATTTCCCTTTTTGAGGTTGCTCTTTCTTTTCATATATGTTAAGCACAAGAAATAGTGATCACATTATTTGCTAATAAGAAGACAGCCCTACCATTTTATTGTTTTGTTAATGTGAATTTATTTTTGTATATCTGTGTACGATTACAGTGTGTCCTCCAAACTTACATGATGCAACAATAGCCTGAAATGCCAGGGAGCTGCTTGGCCAGAGTGGCAGAAAGGTTTGCTGCTCTGGCCATGCTGCTGTGGGTGATTGCCTCTGACAGCTGTGCCCAAGTGCCCAACTGGCACTTGCACAGCTGTGAAAGGGTCCTCCCAGTGCCACGGCTGACAGTCAGGAGGGGTCGTGGTAGAGTGGGCTGAGCTGCACCCTGATCAGGCAGCTCTAGAGAAGACCAATCTCTTGTCTGGAGTGTGGCACATCCTTCTTCCGCACTTGGTGCCACCTGTCCATTGACCAAGGCACAAAGGCTGCAATCATGCACAAACGAGGGATGCCACTTGTGCAGGGGCCTGTGCAAATGCTTGACATGCTCACCAGAAAGTTGGTTCTCATTTGTAGTATTCTTGAACCAAGTTTTCCCCATCACGTGATGATGCATTTGGTTACTTTTTCCTAGATGCAGAACTTCGCATTTGTCTCTATTAAACTTCTCTTGTAAACTTCAGTAAAGAGGATTTGAAGAAATGAAACATACCTGCATCCCTTTATATCTGCTATCCTAAGTCATTCCTGCTGGCTCCCTCTTACCATTGCATAGTATGCAGGAGCTCATCCTCAAGGGCCTCATAGCTACCTGCATGTATATTTCTGTTTTTATATTTAAAGGGACATACATTAAAAACCCATCATGAGACTCAGACATCCAAAGGAAACAAACAACAAGCACTGTTCCTAATTAGCTCTGGGGAGCTGTGGCTTGGATCCAGTACAAAATGAGCAGACATTTATGTGCAATGTGGTCTCTCTATCCTCTTCCTCTCCACTGCAGCCTGCACATCCTTCACATCCAGCCCCTTTCTGTGAATCTGCCCTGGGGACCATCCATTCCACTGGTATAGAGAGATGTAGGGAGAAGAAAATCTGTTCCAGCACTGGTCTCCCTTCTGCTGCTAGAATAACTCTGTTAACTCCATCCCTATTTTCCTTCCCTTTTATTTGCCTTTTTCCAACCTAAAAAGGGAAGGACTTAAACAGAGACTGCGCAGTCCTTTTCTTTCTTTCCTGGGTCATGGAACCTACTTTCCTCTAGCAAGTTTAAATGGTAACACTTTCCTCATAACAAGCAAATAGAAACATTTCCAAGTGATGCTTTATTGCATTTCAGTCCATTTATTTGTTATATGTTTTTCCTATCTTTTTTCCTGCAAAAAAAAATGTAACTCTCCTTTGTATCCTCACAACAACCGTATAAGACAATTTGGGCCAAAAGTCAGTGTCTAGCCCAAAGTTACCTGGTGGATTTCAAGGCTAAATGGGACTAGGACTTGGCTCCTGCACTGTATTCATTTAACCACATTGGCTCTTGAAGAATTAAAACCACATTGGCTCTTAAAAAATATTTTTAAATTCAACTGGAAATAAAATTTTATTTTTCCAGTTGAATCCATGCAGTCACTGGCAAGCACACTGTCATGAGTTCCCACTTCTCAGAATTCACCACTGCATCAGTATCACATTACCTGTGCACATTCAGAAGGTATCCGTTAGTTTTGGAATGCAAAATAGCAGGAATTCCAGAAGCGTAATTTCCACACAGGGGCTAAAATGGCTTTTACTGTGCAACTGTCCCAGGAATGGCAGTGCTAACAATACTTCGCATCAAAGCTCTCCCACAGCTTATGTATATGGAAAGCATCCAATTATAGACAAAGAAACCTACATTTATGCTGCTTCCCCAACCTGCATCTTTAAATGGATTTGTGGAACGCACATAGGTGATGATGGAGCCCACAAACTAATTGTCAATATGGCAGCCCCACTGATAGCTGTCTTCATGCTGACAATTAGCAATTTCTTGGAGCAGGCAGTTTGGTCGACTGCATTAGCTTGTCATCTCTAGTGAACTACAAGAAACGGGTAGCAACTCTGTGTGACACGAGTTCCAACACATATGGATTACTGCACACGGAAATCAATATGCATAATCACAGGTCTTGAAGATCTACTACTGACTGCATTGTTGTTTCAACCACGGCTAGTGTAATCTGGGGAGTAATTGCAGTTTCGTGGGAAGGAGAAAATACTTAATCTGCTCCTTACCTGTTGAGATGCTTTTGTGGGTTTAAATTCTTGGAAGTGACAAAAAGTACTTGCTCTTGTATGTTAATTGTAGCGAGTTTTATCCACTGTAGCTGTGCTTTTTGGAGGGTTTCTTAGTTAAGGGTTTCTTTTTTCCAAGTTGGAAAGTTTTTAATTTTATTTTATAAAAAGATGCTGTGCTCATTTTTCTATTAGAGGTTGTTTAGATCAAGTGAGAGCGTGCAACAGTCCATTCTTACATTAGTAACGATGGTAGCCTATTTACTTCTTTTGCAGGGGGAAAAACACCACAGACAATTTTATGTCTTAGTTTGTTGCAATTGAAAGAATACAACAAAAATTTGTGGGCTTTTCAGTGCAAACACACTGCTTGTAAACAATGAGCTGTGCAGTATAGTGGTTAGAGTGGGTGACACTGGGCCAGTCACTGACTCTCAGCCTAACCTAAGTTGTTATAAAGATAGAATGGAGAGGAGCAGAAGGATTATGTGATCTCCCTTGGGGTTCCTTGCAGGATAGAAATAGAACAAGAATAACTTGGACTGCCAGGTGGGTGGGGTAAGCCAACTTGGGTTCCTTGCAGGAAAAAAAGTGGGATCTTGAATATAATGAATGAACAAAAGCAGCCGTTGGAATCAATAATAATTCAATCTCTGCAAATGTTTTGTTCAAGTAACTGATTTATTAACAGGGCTCTAAGCAGTTCCTTTGTCAAAACCTTAGTTCTGGCCTGCAGCAGAATTCCAAATAAAATGGGTGGGAGGGAGTCCGTACGCTGTGCATGCTAGGTTGGGCTAAAGTGGACAGTGTCAAGTTGGCCTGCCTGTGTCTGAATATATCACAAAAAGCCCACTCCACAGGTCAGAGTTCCCTTCAGCTTCTTCTTAGCACTGAAACCTGTCTTAGAGCTGACATCCTTAACAACAGTGAAGTGCCTGGGTCGTTTGGCTTCTATCATGATTAATAGCATGAAGAATTGTGAATGTCCCAGTCAAAATAGAAAGTGCGTGGGCAGAAGCCAGACTCAATTCCCAGTGGAAAGGTCCTAGTGGATTGGAACAAAGAAGAAAAAGAAATTCTGGAGTTGCAGAATTTGGAGACTACATAGGATTAAAGTCCAGCTGGACCAGGGAGGGGCGATATACGGCCACCCCAGAAGCACCCAGATTTTTCTGGTAAATGTTTCTTTAATAAAATAATGCCTATATGGCCATATTTATTTGGCAAAATAGATAGTTAAATTTGGCCATTCTGGTTCTCATGAGCTCTTGCAGAGCAACAATGATGCATGGAAACTAGATAAATGCAACCACTACAGTGGGCGTTTGCAGTGAATTGTGCTGCAAGAGCCCTTGAGTGTGAATCAGTAGCCTGATAAAGCTGATAGAGTTAGGACTGGTATCATTTGCAAGCTTGTTAAGATTCACAGTCAGGAAAAGGGTAACACACCCAAGTGAATATGAGTACACCATTCTGAAAGGCAGTAGGCTGATATGACACAGCAAAGGATTTTTTTGTAGACCTGTCTGCATTTGTATGCATTTCATATCAATGGAAGCACAACTCTTGCGAAATTTAAATTTAAGGCTTCATTTGGTGCCCTCCCTGCAGGGATTTAGGCAGGTTGTTACAAGAGAAAGGGCCTACTCCATGGTGGCACCCCAGTTCTTAAACGACCTCTTTAAGGAGGTTTCCTTGGTGCTTACATTATTACTTTTTCCGCATCTGACCTGTCTTTTCTCTCAGGAATTTTAGCGACTCAGGGTGCAGTTCTCTGCAAGTTCAGGCTGGAAAGAAGTTCTACAACTTCTGCCATGTCCCAGGAAGGAATGAAAACAGTTATAGGCCATTTTTTTTAACCTACACATGCATAGAATTGTCCTTAGTTCCAGATCTGTATAGCTGATATTCCTGTGCTGTTTGTTGCTTTTATTGTTTGATATTCTTTTAAATATTTGCATTGTACTTTAACTATCTGAATGGCACTTTAGTCTTTTAATAGCTTACAATCTGCCCAGAGAATGTTTACCATTTGGAGGAGTCAGTTGATAGTAAATGAATAATTAAATAAACATCCCCTTCCTTCAGTGAAGACTCCTGTCATCAGAGGTAAAGCCATAAGATCCAGGAGGGCCTTCACTCATCTTGGTGCTCACACAATCTTGGAAGAAGGACGTTGTCATCTCTGAAGGCAAGCCGGATGATTACTTTCCAAAGCACATTTGTCTTGTCAGTTCCTTATCTGTGCTGGTCTAGTTGCTGCATTTCAGCTTGAAGGCTACCCTAACTCTATCTCATGGCCAGCCCAACAGATTTTGCTGCTTGAGGTGAAGAACAAATTAGCCCTACTCCCTACTCCATATACGTAGGCCGACTGTGGACTCTTACTTCAGTGCTGGCAACATGACAGCATCTTCCACCACACTAAAGGGCAGCTGACAACATTAGGAAGGACAAGACCTTTTGTATGGTGTACAGCTCTGTCCTCCACCAGAACGATGCTCCGGGGGGCTTTTGCTCCTGCCCTTCAGCACCCGCAGCATGAATCGATTTGCCTTCTAGCAGGGCTGGTCTTCTTCTTTCCTTAGTTTATGGTGCTATTTATCACTGGTTTATTGGCATCAAGTTTCTGTGTAACTCTGGCACTGGCTTATGAACTGGCCCTTCATTTGGGAAACAACAATTTTCACTTAGGCATGTAAGGTGCTTTATTTAACAAATACAAACAAACCTCCACCTTTTGGTGTTATGCCTCATGGGCCAGCTAACAACCCCCTGTCCCTGTTGCATGGAAGGGTCGTACCTGGGTAATGTTGCACATGCAGGGCATCCTGATTGGTAGGCATGGTGGGGCACAAGCAAGAGCCACATCCCAGCCCACATCCCTGATTAGAGACCGCTGCAGATCCTCCTGCCTTTCACCCTCACATGCTGCTCGTGCATCTGCTTGTTGCCATGGCCCAGAAAATAGTGGCAGTGAGACGGAGCAGCAGCCAATGTTGCTGCCTGCCGGCTGCCAGCATGGGAGCGAGAGAGCATAAGCAGACCCAGCAGCCGGTAACAGTGGCAGAGAGAAGGTTGCCTCACTGAGGGAGTGGGCCACTGAGGCTGACTTGCCCAGGGATCCTCCGAGCCTGGAGCCTGTCTTGCATGCATGTTTGGTGGGTGGAAAGTCTCAGGTCCGAGGGCTGGCTTCTCCAGTTAAAAAGGGTAAGGCAGCCAGCCATGTACAAGATGCCGTCACTAGACGCTGGAGGACAGCTGCCAGTGAGAGCAAACAACATTCGGCAACTTGCTGTGTTCCTAAAACAATGCAAACATAAACTACGCAATTAGAATAATAAAATCATATTTCAAATAAAAGCAGCAAGGCAATGAAAATAACTGCAGGCTAAAACATAAAAGAATCAGCTACAAGTTATTTATTCTAATAATAATGAATAACATGTAATAACATATTGACAAAATATTTGGAAGTTGATAAGAGACAATGCACAAACTCCATGCCATCTATCTTCCCTGTTTTAGTGTCCTACTTTCTAACAGCTCTGTGACTTGCATATCCTCACTAACCACAAGGGATGGATGGAGAGCTCTCTTTCTCTCTCTCTCTCTCTCACATCAACAGGAGCCAACAAAGGAACAGGGAGGGTCCATATTTCCTGCTTTCTCCATAAAATATACCATGAAATGAGAGAGTTACAAAACACACTTCTGCACCGTGAACAGAAAACAATAATGGCACCCCAAGCTACCAAACATCCCCTCCCAAACTCCGCTAAATCTTGCATGTTGTGCCAGCGTGTTCCAAACCCATTGATGAAATGTTCCATTATCTTCCCTCCTGGTGGTAGGAATGGTCTTGCCATTTAATTTCTGATAAAACAGCCAGTAAACTACATTTCCAATGAAAGAATTCTTTTGAGAACAGGTTGCCCTGGGAGTTTAACAATGAAATATGGAGCATTTCTTTCCTATTGAACAAATTTCTTTTTAGGCATAGAATGCCTAACAGTATGCTACAAAACAAACATGCTTTTGTGAGAAATGGCCTACAATGTAAAAAGTGCCATACAGGAGAACACCAGAGATAAGGGCACTATCTCAGCTATGACGTTCATTCCCTATGGAAGGCTATCCCCAGGTAGGAACACCCTGGCTTGAAACACCGAAAAGCTGTTGCCAGTGTGTGTAGACATTCCTGAGGAAGAATGGTCATTGGTGTTACCTGGCGTAAGGCAGACCCCCATGTTTCTGTGGGTAGCCTAGGGCCAGCCACTGCCTTTTACCAAAAGCTACCTCATATGGTGAGAACAAAGTGAAGAATTGCTCTGAGTGATGCATAGTGCTCCTTGAAGGATGTGGGAAGGAGCATAGACAAAAATATTCAAAGAGCTATGCTGAATTAAACCAGGATCATTTGGTCCAGCATTTCCTGCATGATCCAGCAGATGCCCTTGAAAAGCCCATCATTGGGACATGACTGCAATAGCACCATCCCTGGTATTGAAAGGAAAACTGCCTCCAGTCTTTAAGGAAATATATAGACATCATGACAATTAACAATGGATAGCCATCATGAATTTGACAAAGGCCCACTTTTAAAGCTTCTGGAAATGCATTCCATATTTTAACTCTGCACTGTGTGAAGTATTTACTTTCAACTGTGCTGAATCTCCACTTGCAGTACTGCAAGTGGAAAACATCATGCAATTGTTGTATATCCTAAGCTGAACACAAGTCAACAATGTTGCAGATGCAAAAAGGGCAAATGCTAATCTGAGCTGCATTAATAGCATTAGGACTTCCAAATCATGTGAAATACTAGATCCTCTTTACTCAGCACTGGTTAGGCCTCACCTGGAATAATGCATCCAGTTCTGGGCAACACAGTTAAAGAAAGATGTGGACAAGCTGGAAAGGGTTCCGAGAAAGGTAACAAGGATGTTTCCAAGGGTTGGAAACAAAGCCCTGTAGGGAGAGGTGGAAAGAATTGGACATGGTTAGCCTCGAGAAAAGAAGGCAGAGGAGATATGGTAGTGCTCGTCAAGTACTTGAATTGCTGCCACAGAGAAGGAGGCCAAGATTTGTTCTCAATCATCCCAGAGTGCAGGCCATGGAATAGTGGGCTCAGGTTTCAGGAAACCAGGTTCTAGCTGAACACCATGGAAAACTTCCTGACACAAGTAGTATGACAATGGAACGAATGACCTAGGGATGTTGGGGCTCTCCCACACTAGAGGCATTCAAGATGCAGCTGGATAGTCATCTGAGTGGATGGTTTACCTTGGAACATTTCAATGAGCAGGGGTTGGACCTGATGGCCTTCCTGACCCCTTCCAACTCTCCTAGACCTTGATTCTATGCTTTAGCACCACTGGATGATTCCTGAATTATAGTAATAAGAGAGAAAAAGTCTCCCTATTGACTCCAACTTTTTCACACCATGCGAAATTCTATACATTTCTGTAATGCTCCCCTTGCTTGTCTGTTGTTCCTAGGGAAAAAAAGTTTCAACTATTATAACTTTTCCTTATAGTGAAGTTACTCATTGGCCTGATGATCTCATTGGCCATTTTGCTTCTTTGCCCCCGCTACTCCTTTTGGGGTACAGTTACCCAAAGTGGATATGGTATTCTAAGTAAGTGGTTACCACAGATTTATATAAATACATTTTGATGGTAGTTTTATTTTTTATTCCTTTGTCTAATATGAAACCTGCCTTTTCACAGCAGCCACACACTTTTTCAGAGAGGCTTTCTATATTGCACTGAAGCTGTGAGAGTGAAAACATGGACTCCACTTCCTCTTGCTATGCACAAATGGTCTTTAACCTATAGGAAGCTGGAAAAATTGGGAGGGACCAGGAAGGGGAAGAAGTAGTTTGACAGCTTCATGGGAAGGGGAACCACCATTAACAGCAGCAACAGAACTTTGTTTTAATCTAATCACTGCCAAATATATTTATGGCTACTTCTTCTTGTGTCACCATGAGCAGTTGTGTTTGCACCCTGGCCACCAATTCTCAGCGATGCAACAGTGGGCCATTGCCCAGGGCATCACATCTCAGGATTTTAGATTTTCTTAAAGAGGAACATGAGAACATAAGAAAAGCCATGCTAGATCAGACCAATGGTCCATCCAGTCCAGCAGTCTGTTTGCATGGTGACAAACCAGCTGTACACAGGATCCCTCAAACAAGATGGTTACAAGACCCACACCTGCCCAAGTTCCTTAGCAACTAGTATATGCAGGCAAGCTGCATCTGGTGAAGAAGGTAACACATGGCCAGCAAGGTTAGGAGCCACTGATCCAGTATGTTTCATGGATTTCCAGGTATTGGACTCACTGACAAAGTTGGGCCTTTTGTGCATAAACTTTGTTCTTGTTTAAAAATGTGCATTAGTGTGGATTTGCACTTGTGAAAATCTGCAAATGAACACTTTTGCAAAGTTTCCCAACAGTTAAAACAAGGTTCATAAGTCCATGAATCCACAGAACTTGGGAAATAAATCTACTGAAGAAAACACATGGATTCATAGAAATCCAAGCACCTTTGAGTCCATTGACTCTTTGTCCAATATCCCCACCCTTAGCCCAGAAGTGCCCACAAATGACTACCCAGAGAGCACTAGCTGATGAAGGGAACAGAAAGAAGTTTCATTTTATTCCAGTAATCATTACGATGCTGAGTTTTAAATAGAATATTGTACATATTCTTGAATATTATTATTCAGTTCTGGTTTGTAGACAGTTCTGCTGCTCTTTTAGCATATTGGGAATGTAGAAGCAGATGTTAATGTGGAAGGATGGTGGTGGTAGTAGTGGGGAGAAATGTCAGTTGTATGCCCACATCATGTTAGGGTCCAAAATTACTTAGCTGCCCCATAAAGCTGCAGAGATCGCATCATTCCATGATAGCATTTTTCAGTGGATTTGTAAACTTCACAAAAGATGTTGAGGATGATTGTGACTGGGGTAAGAAAAAGAAAAAAAAATGATATATTTTCAGAAAACAACTTCTCAGAAATTTTAACTCAGTTCTAGCTTCTGGTATCTATACAAAATAAATTTGCAGGGATGAAAGGCATAAAAGTTCAGACAGAAAAACAGATAACTTGCACATTGGTTTGTGGGTTGATTCACTGGGACTGGAATCATAAGACGATGGCTTTTGCATGCATGTTGCCCCAGCTTTGCGTGATAGATTCCAGCCAAAAAGGCCATTTCCAGTAACATGCAGAGAGCTGCCAGAAACCAGCTGTGGAGCCGTTTGTTTGTTTTTACAGTACTGTCTTATGCATATTTCTATAAATGACTCATTACTGCATATGACTGTGCAAGTGATGACAACCACGATGCATTCAAAACCCCCAGAGGCTTTTAGCATTAAACGTATCTGTAAGTGTACTCTAAGGATCCAAGAACTGAGCAATGCTGTGAAGCACAGGTCATTTTAGACTGCATTTATTTAAAGGGTCACCAGAAGTCAGAGATAACTTGATGGCATAAAACAGTGACAAACCCTAAGCCTCAGGAGCGAGAAAGCAGTGTTCAAGAGTGCCAAGATTCTCAAATCACCATTTGCCTCTCTTTGCTTGGTGCCCATGTTTGTGATCATTATTTGTTTTGCACAGATGGGAAAATTGTGCAAAGCAAAGAGCTATCAGATGTAAAAGTTGTGCAAAGAATTCCCATATTTGCACAAATATCTCACCTAGACTCAAATATGGGCAATTTTTCAAAGGACACATTTTTGAAATTTGCACAAACATAAACACATGCTTCAGAATGTGTGAGCCTTTTTGGTAGATGTGTTCTCGTGATGGGTGGGGTAGCTAATACCCTGAGAGACAGAAACAAGATTCAAGGTGATCTTGATAGGCTGGAGTGCTGGTCTGAAACAAAAACCCTATGGAATTCAATAGGGACAAAGGCCAAGTTCTGCAGCTTGGAAACAGAAACCAAATTTATTGTTGCAAGATGGCAAACACGTGGCTCAGAAATATTGTAAATGAGAAGAATCCTTGAATTGTAAGATGCAACTGGACAGCCACTTGAGAGGGATGATTTATTTTGGACTTCTGCACTGAGCCGGGGGTGGTATCCAATGGCCCCCGTGGCCCCTTTCAGCTCTTCTGTTCTATGATTCTCTGATTCATGCTTGCATTTGGGCTTGCAAATAGGGCATGCTTCCACGTTTTGTGAGCAGAAACAAAGTTCTCATGTAGCCCTTTTTAATATCTGGCAGACTCACTCTAACTCTGTAAAAAGAAGTGCCATGCAAGGCTACAGCCATTACCATCTTCCTTCCCCCCAGAATGCTCCTGGCCATAATACAACAAGGCCCAGAGGCATTGTGGAAAATGACTGAGCCAATGGCTTCAGCCTTGCCTGGTGATTTCTTTTCACTGCTGATGTCGCCACCCTCCTTCCACTTGGTCTGAGAAGCTTGCCAGGGGTGTGGGCACAGCAGGTTGTAGCAAGATGGTGCCCGCAAAGTGGCTGCAGTTCTCACTGTTATGTTCATTTTGCTGTGGGCAAGGGCTGCTGAGACCCCTTTCCCTCAGCAGGGAGCAAGAGAAGTCACTGTCAGGTGATGTGGGGAGTGCCATGGAGCCTCCACACACAGCTCTCAGACTGGGCACTGGCCTTGAACAAAGGACATATTTTAGTTTTTGGATGACTGAACAGCAAGTTCTCCAAGCCACAAAGGTGGCCACTGAGCCCTTGATGCTGAAGAGGGTTACTTCTTTGAGCAGGAGCTTTTAGACCTCTGCCCTCTTTACTGAGGGAATCTGACAGAAAAGGGGAACCAGAGAATACTGGAGAAAGCTTTGTAGCTATGCGTGTACCTGGCAGCCCGTGCCATGTTTTGTGTGTTTTGCAGCTTAAGGAACAATAAACATGTTAATGAGCACTAATACCTCCGCAGCTGATCTGTGCAACCACTGAACATTACATTGCACATTAACTTTTACTACTCTGTGGCAAGCATGTCTAAGCCAATGGGATTCTTCCAAGCACACACACTGAAAAAACCTCAGCTCGGGAAGCCCAGTCTGCTGCACTGCCATGCCATCTTCACAGGTACCCCCATTTCATGGGAGAGCCTCTGTTGTTTTAGCAATC
>NW_025335661.1:14531679-14769608 GCF_004798865.1 Varanus komodoensis | reverse complement strand
GGGGGGGGGGGGGTACACCACAGAGAAAGCCCTCCCCCTTGTTGGTACCTTCCTTACTTCCTTCAAAGGTCGGAACTCAGAGGAAGACATTTGCAAAGGTATCAACACAGAAGTATGGTTCCTCATTTTTGCTGATGCATTTCCTCTTTTTTGGCAAAGAATAAGTGGCCACGGTTACTGAGGGCACCTTACCCAATGGATCTCCACAACTTGGAGCCAGCCCTGGACTGGTCATTCTCACAATTAGTGGTGCCATAAGATCACTCCCTTGGGTATTTTGTCCCACAAGAAAACAGCCTGTGCTTTGTTCTTATCTGAATCCTCTGCTGCACACTCAGTGGTCTGAAGGTTGACACGGAAAACCAAGACATTGAGGCTTCTGTATTTGGACATAAGGAGCCTGGATCTTACTATCTTTAAAAAGATCTAGTTCTTGGAAGCAATCCTGTGAAAACTGATGGAATAATGTTCATTTTACAAACTCTGTGTGGAATTTGCCTATTTATTTTCCATGCTGTTTTTATTTTCTCCTAGAAGAGTTTCAATAATATCAATTACATCTCTATACATCCTTGTTAGACCAATTACAGTTCATTTAACTGTAGCCAAATGTTTAGACATAAACATTCCAGTTAGGGTTTAAAGTACAATTTATATGCATGGCTGCACAGTGGTTTAGAGCCATTTATTTTGTTTTATAGGGCAATAATACTGGTAAGGGCAATGAAAGCTCCCTAGTTACAGTATGTATTCACTAGAATACAAATCCCAGTCCCTTCACACACAGGTTTGGCTTTAGAAAGGTCCCACATGTGGTGGCTTGTGAAGTTCTCCTGAGGGAGTGCATTCCCTTCTAGGGTGGACAGGTCTAAAGGCAGAAGGAGGCATGGCCAAGGCACAAGGGGATGGGACCCAAAATTGCAGAGGGTTTCAACTTAGTGCTTTTACTGCTAGCAGACCTCAGGAAAGGCATTTCAACCTTTTCAAAATGGGAAAGGAATTGCACAGGTGCTGTGAAACCATCCACTAATAGGTGGTGTAGGAGGAAATAAGCAGAAACCACCTGGTGAAGTGAGGAAGAGTTGTGGCCATCTTGGGAACCTTGGAGGGCTGGACTAAGACATCATCTTTTGGACTTTGGGCATGATGTTTGACACTCATTTTATTATAGCTGTGTTAAGTTGCTGTTTCTGTTTCTTGTAAGCCACCCAGAAGGCCACTGGGCTATGGGGTGCCATACAAATGCAAATAAACAAATAATTCAATACACTTACCCCAAGACACACTCTCATCAAACCAAAGGTTTCCTCCAACAATGCCAGTGGAAGTCTGGAAAGTTCACAGACTTGACACACTGTATGGGGAGTCGTTTGTAGACATTAAAGCATGGTAATGGCAGAAGGGGTGGAAAATCATCACAAGAAAATCAGCTGGGGAAATTCAGTCTCACTGAACTCTGAAATGGCCCCTCTGATATTAAAGCTGTTTGCATCATCTTATGAGAGAATATACTACCAATGACAACCTCGTCCCAATGCTCATTCCAACATTTGCTCTACTTAAAGGTAAAGGTTTCCCCTTGACGTTACGTCCAGTCATGCCTGACTCTACGGGGCGTTGCTCATGTCCATTTCCTAGCCGAGGGAGCCAGAGTTTGTCCGCAGACAGTCTCCGTGGTCATGTGGTCGACATGACTAAATACCAAAGTGCATGGTATTCTCTACTTTGCTCTACTTAACTCAACTTTGCTCTACTTAACTCAACCTATATTAGTGATGTGGAACAGGAATCTTGGATATTTATGTTCATATGTGTGCATATATATGTATAGATATATATTATCAGTAATACTTTCAAGACCAATTCAGTGATCTCTGTTCTTATTCCTGTCCCAAAATCAGAGCATCTACGTGACCCAAAGCACATTGGTGGAAAAGATTAATATATTGATATATAGCCATAGCCTCACAGAGGCTTAACCCCAGAAATATTTTTAAGATATGCCTGTCTAGTTTTAAGGGAACAAATATAAGCTTTACCACAAACAGGGTGACATACCTATCACTGCCAGCCAAGAGAAATGGATATGGAAAACCTGAGAGCAGCAAGGGAACCTACTCAGGAAAGGTGACATAAAGCTTGCTCTTGCAGAAGAATATGAGTTCCGACTGAGTAGAAGATGTGGTAAAGTTTTGATCACAGCCTGCCACAAGGGCATAGTCTCTGGAGCAGCTAATACCCTTGCAATGTTCTGCGAGTGGCGAGGCATTTACAATAGCCAGGAAAAAGAGTTGGGAAGAGCATGGGACTGTAAGCAAGGTAAAATTCTGGAAAAGGAGGGGCTGAGAAGGGCGAGGGGGAAGCATCTACCATCATCTCCAAAGAGGAGACCTACTATCATCTAGTCTCATAGCCTCCTGGCGTAACCTCCTCAACAATTCCAAAGCTTTCTCTCTAAATTAGAAATATCAGTAGGGAAGGATTGAGGAAGATTAAGCCCTAGACTCAGCAACTTATCCTTCTTTAACTTATCCCAGGAGATCATTACTGTATGGCTACATGTTTGTTGTTGTTACTTTGTGTTCTTTTGTTTACTCCCCTTTTCTTGTATGTGTTTGTGGTTCTTCTCTTGTTTTGTATTGTCAGTGGGTTTTTGCTGATGTTTGCTTTGGCAGAAAGATTGTAAAAATCAAATAAATATATATATTAACAAGCAATAATCATGTGAAGCATAGCATGTTAGCCTCAAAAACGAAACTGAAATTCCAAGAAAGCGACTTTCATGAGGTCACCTGCACAAATTCTCAGGTCAATACTCTGCCCACTAGACCACATGGCTGTGGTATAAATTAGCTGAATGGTGAAAGCTACTAAGGAAAACCATCAAGCACCTGAACTTTCAAAATGATTATATGTAATATACTGTTAGTTTCTTGCCCAGACGATGCTGGGGTTTATTTATCCTTTGTGAACCACAAAGCTGCACCTTGGCTTTGATTAATACCATACTCAGTAGCATTCCCTATATAGCAATAATCTTGCATCTATTCTTGGTGTGTGTGTGTGTCTGTCTGTGCAAGTGTGCATGGGCGCTGATGAAAGAATCATGTTGCTGCCATTTCCATAAAATAAATAGCTCATTATATTTGATACATAAATAAAAATCAAGTTGCTATGTCATATACATACCAGGGTAATCACTGATGACATTGAAATCTGATTTGCACAACAAGTGGATGCATGTTAAAAGGGAAAAAGAAAAAATCTCAGCACAAAAACAGAAGAGACTATGGTAATTAATATTGATATCCAAGATTTTTAAAGCAATAATAAAATAATTGTTCAAAAATTAACTATATAAAGAAGTTTTTCTATTAGAACATATGTTTAATTAGAAATACACACATTTTAATTTTTTCAATTCAAATAATGACAAATAATGATATAATTGTTTGCGGGGGTTGCATTTTTGTCTTAGGGCTCATTAAATAACTATAATAAGAAAAAATGCAGCTTCATTTCCATAGCTTGGTAGTTTAAAGCACAAAAGATTGTTCAGAAATGACTGTCTGCTTCTGGATTTCACAGAAGTTGCTACATGGCAATTAGGTCAGGCTAGATTGACCCTCTTTCTGGTCCAGGAGGTCTCAGATTTTAGCACTGCGGGGAGCCAAAGTTCCTCCTTCAAACAATCACCAGCCACAGGCAGTTTTCCTTGCAAACTTTCTTTACTGATTCCAAGTACAAATTACCCAGAAAGGATCTCTGAGCATGCACAGAGTTGTTTGTGGAACTCAGTCTAGTGATTACCTCCAGGAACTCTCCTTATATACATGCCTAGGACCCAATCCTTCAGAAGGCCAGCATGCTTCCTCTCCTCCCGCCTGCTCATTCAATTGGGCCTCTTGCCTCTGCTGATGCCTTGCTTCCAGGCCATGTGCATGCCGGGAAGTGTGGGGGGACAGGACTGGTCTATGTCTGAGAATTTCTCATCCTCCGCGGCCCTTCCTACTTGGTGTATATCTTGGCGATTCCCAGGAACTGCCTGGCTAGGCAAAGCTTGAGATAGTCACCTCCTTCTGCTGCATCTCAGGACCTTGAGACCTTAACCCATGCTCCCCAATCTCACCAAAACATTCTTCATTTCCCAATTCTGAATCAAACTCTGGAATGAGGCCAGTAGTCTGTGGGAATGCTTGCCCAAGCCTGCCAGCCCCCTTGCCCCCAATAATGACATGCCCATAAACTCTGGAAACTTGTTCTAATTTTAAACCTATTTGTTATGAATCCTGTACTTCCCATTGTAGATGATGGTGTGATTAAAAACAAGTTAACTGTAGGCATCAAATAAGAAGTAGTTTCTTCCTCTGGACTAGAGTAGGAAAATAAAAGGAAAATGCAACTTTATTGCAGTTCTCCAAAGTTCTTCTCAAAATTGACTCTTTCTTATGTTCATACCAGATTATGATCTTTGTTTTGTTTAATTTTCTATATGAAAATGTGTGTGTTTTGTGCTTATTTTTTTTAAAAAATGTATGCATAAGTTGCGTACATTTTACATATTCTTCTTCCAATTATTAAAGTGTGCTTGTATACATTTTTCAGAAGAACACATTTTAATGCACCTTTTCAATTGATGTCAAATGCTTTACTTTTACTCCATGAATCACATTGCAACCCAGTAATGTACAGACAAGTCAAAACAGATTATGTTTGAGTCCATGTTTAGTCTGGAAGGGGTGAACTGGGTGCTCTGGATCAGAAACAAACTGCGGAAACAGTTTCTCAGACATCTGCCGCATCAGGATCGCTAGCCTTTGTGTATAGTTGCCCCAAGCGGTGAGCCACAGAACTACATTCTGGACTTTCTTCTAAAGCAGGGAGATCCAACTTTTCATATCTTGAGGTCCCCATGAGAAGCTCAACACAAAACTCAGGGGGTGAACAGTGAATTATGTTCCCATATCGTAAATGGAAGCGTTTGCTCAGGAAGAGAGCAGAATGAGCTTGGGAAAGCTTGCTACAGTCATGCCCATGCCATCACTGGGTTCTGGACTGGAGGAGAGGAGCAGGGGGGCTCCAAGAGGCAAGAGAGCCACAGGACAAGGCCTCAGGGGTCTCATGCAGCCCACAGGCCACATCTTGGACCACCTGTTCTAAGCTATTCTTAGGTTTTGGACTGCCTCTGCTTATCAAAGTGGGTTATTGGTCCTGCAGTACAGGAAGGGCTACAAAGACTTCCTGTCTCTGCAAGGACTTCACCACAACAATGATGGCCCAGAGTTGTGCTTAGATACCATTTAATCCATGAAAATATTAACGATGGATTAATGTCTATGTGGGGTATGATGGTAGTACACACTAACCACCCCTACTTCCATACACTCAAGGCTCCATTTACAGAGAACTCTACATGTAAAAAGAGCCTGCAGGACCAGGTCAGGTACCTCTCAAGACCATCCTGTTTGCCACAGTGGCCAACAGATGTGCCTGGAAAGACCACAAGCAGGACATGTGTGCCTACTGTCGTTCCTCAGCAACTGAGGCTTAGTGGCATGACACCTCTGATCCCGTACGTAGCATCATAGTCACGATGAGTAGAGCTTCGATAATCTCCCACTTGGAAATTATCTGACATGGTAACCACCACCACATTCTCTGAAAGTGAATTCTGTAGTTTATGCATTCTGTGAAGGACACGACTTTCATCCTCCATTTTTGTGGGTTGGATACTGCACACAAGGGATGTATGCACGGGCTCCCGTGTCAATGAATGGACGTAGCTCAGGATGATATAAGCTCCCCCTCCCACACACAGAGAGACTGAATGAGTCTCTGCACAAAGCTTGCTTCCTCTTCATAAAAACTAAGCTTTAATTACAGCAATTGATTGTAGGCCTTAATTCAATAGCAATGCTGTAACCACCAAAACCATATGAATAGCTGAGATTTCCTTTTTCTGTTTCTGTATTATACTTCATGTACTGTACTAGAGACGAGAGGAGCACACCTACACATATCCTGTTTATACCATACGGGGAATGATTTCTGCAGCAGCTACCAACAACTTTCCCTATTGACAAGTCACAGGGTAGGTCTTGCACCACACATCAAAAGCATGGGCATTCCCTGCTAAGACACACATCCAGCTCTGGTTGAAAGACTGAGCCAGTCCACACAATATAAAATGTTGATTCATTCCTGTGTGCTGGTTTGTGTGGAGAAATGTGTGAATGGGCCTTTGGCAGATAGATACAACACAACATCCTATGATTGCTGTTGGGATCTTCAGCAAAATTAATCCTATGTGCATAGTTGAGAACATCACCCTATAGGAAAAATGACAGAGATAGAACAGATTGGTCTGAACAGGTAAGTCAGATGATAGGAAGGTCTTCTCTGTAGGCAGATTATGCATTCAGGGTTGGCTGGTTAGATTCTTACTCTCATCAAAGACACACAACAGTGATTTGGCCAAGAAACATGATTTTAGGAGATACAGTGAATAACGACTGGGAAGACTGGTGGTCTTTGAGATGTCTGTGATTCCCATTTTCAGCCTATCCATGGACTTTAAAAAGTTACTTTGCTGCACTCCATTCCTATAATATGAGCTATGAAGATGATATTGTCGTACCTGTAGAGAGGGGACCATTTCCCTCATGTTACATCTGATTCATTTGATTTTGAGAGTTGTGCAGATAACCTTCGAAGTTACCAAGTGAAGAGTCTCAGACTCTCATGGGAGCCAGCTGGCCTTGGAAAAGGAGGGGGACATTTCATAACTGGTGGAGGAAGAAAACAGAAAGGGATTCTTTGATGCTGTCAGGAAACAATAGACAAAAGCGGACCAATTATGAAGTGCCTAGCGTTCCCACCATCTAAGTCTCAAGCAGCAGGAGCTACCCTGAAGGCAGACTCAGACGTTTTACAAAAAGAGAGGGAAGGAGGGTAAGTTTCAATTTAGATTCAACTCTTTTCCCACATCTCAAGGAAAATGCTATTTTGAGCTATTTTAGACTGTTCTGTAACCTGTTGTGCTTTAATAAAAGGACTGTGCTTCTAAAGTCTCATCTATGTCTGCTGGAGAGAAAAAGAGGGAGGGAGAACCATGTTCGCTACACTGCCCCACAGGATTCAGGAAAAGTTCTATGACAATATTAAGATGATGTTGATAAAAGTCAGACTATCAGAGTAGGAGCAGAGAGACCCGAGAGTAAATCTCTGTTTACTTTGGGTCAGTCACTTCCTTTCAGCTAACCTACTTTACAAGGCAGTTGCAGAATTGAAATGGGGAGGGAGCACTGCACCGTGTACACCATCTTGAGCAATTCTGGAGGAAGAAAGGGATAAAAATATAATAAAGCAATATATTTAAGAAAGAGAAATGTGACATTGGTAATATGGGAAATTTTGTCTGTGGATGTTCTGGCCAGCGGTGCTAGTTCCAAGATGCTGAAGGCCATTGGAGAAATGCTCCCAATGGCCCCCCTCCCTCAGTGTACCTGCATCCTCACCACCTGGGAAGACTCAGATTTAGATCTAAATTAGTGCTTGGTGAACTGGGCCATTTTGGACAAGTCACTTAATCACAGCCTTACCTACATCAGTTGCTGGTGTCAGTGGGGCTCCTTATCCATTGCAGCTTTTATTTTGAGCTTCTGTGGATTGCTCCATGGTGCTCCATGGTGACAAGCCTAATTTGGGGATAAATTCAGCACTGTGCATAGGTCCAACAAAGCTCATACAAACTGTAGTGGATGAGGAGTCCCACTGATTTAGGCAACTCCTGCCTCCCCTGTTTATCTATTTCACCAGGTAGTTCTCTGGATATATTCCATGTATGTTGCCCTGAGCTGCTTGAGGGAAAGGTAAGATTAAAATTTATTTATTTATTTATTTATTTAATTTAAAACATTTCTATGCCACCCCCATCGCAACAAAGTCTCGGGGCAGCTCACAACACAAATCTGAGCAATGCATCCATTAGTACTGTGTCTTTCAAGCTGCACATGAGTGTGAATCATTGTTAATATATATGCCGTGCAATAAAGAAGGCCTCAAGCTTAGCACAGGGTGGAAAATGCTCAGAAGACAGATTTCAAAGACCCATCAGCCCAAAGTGAACTGAGTTCTCTCTCTCTCATTCTCTCTCTCTCTCTCTCTCTCTCTGTGTGTGTGTGTGTGTGTGTGTGTTTCATTGAAAGGGGGATTTTGTTTTGGCTCCTGCAGCTGCTGCTGTGACTACTTGGTTTCCTATCACTGCTCAGTCTAGGTCACTGTGATAATAATGCTCAATCACTGTAGATCTGGAAAAAGTGTGATGTTGATAGGGAAATTTTTCCTCTCTTTTCTTTGTTGGCATTACTGGCAGACTGCACTTCTGTGGATGTGTTCTGTTTAGCCAGCAGTATAATGGAAATTACTGTCCTTCAGACAGCTCACTTTCCTCATCACCAATCCTCATGCATTGTCTCCTCACAGTAGTCCCATATGCCGGGTAGAGCAGGACCCACAATGGGGGACCACCTGGAGCAGGGAGCTCACCCTATGTACCTGGACTCCACCCGGGATGTCAATGGTGGGGAGAGGGTTACACAATGTGACTGGGGGGTTGCGACCAGTGTACACAGCTCCAGTCCTCCTCCATGAGTTTATATCCACATGCACTAAGGGATGGGGGCCATTACAGGTCTCTTTCCCAAAGGGCCTCCAAAACCTGGGACTGGCATTGTAATCACATGGAGGAAGGAACTGAATCTTTGCCTACGTGCAGTGATGACAGGTTTTCGAAGGCCCTGGGCAATGCCCCCCCTCCCTCAGGGGGTCCACCTTTTACCACCAAGATCACCAGTAGAGCTGGGATGAGCCCTCTTGGAATCTGTCCCTCTATCATTTGTGGGCTTCCTCTCATGCTTTGCCTGGCCTGTAAAGCGAGCTGAGCCAAGGAGAAATTCACAGATGCTCATGGACAGCTGGTTGTACAACCAGCAACCTTTTCCACCAGGTGCAACCATCAAAAGAGCAGCTTCAGGGCACAGAAGAGGGGTGCTGCTAGAGTCACACCAGGTGCCATTTCCAGGGTCCGCAGCAGGAGGCTTCCAATGTTAAGTCATGTGTCAATGTTAAGTCAGGCCACCAGTGAAGTTTCTTAGCTGATTTGATGTGGATTTCAATAGGGTCTGCAACACTACACACTCTGAAATTGACTGGCAACAGATTCAGGGCAGATGCAGGGAATCACACAACATGTAACACGTGTGTGGAATTCACCACCAGATACAGTGATAGCTGCTGGCTTAAAAGGCTTTCAAAGGGGTTTATACAAATTCATGGAGCAGGAAAAGTCTATGTATAGATTGTAGCCAAGTTCCCTTCATTTCAGAGGCAGTATGCCATGGAATACCCAATGTTTGGGACATTCCTTTCATGTCCTGATTGTGGACTTCTCTTTGGACTGGTCACAATCAGAAGCGGGTTTGATCCAGAGGACTCCATATTTTAATGGAAATATGTGGATTTTATCAACTTTTAACAGATAGACCAAAGAAAGAAAGAAAGAAAGAAAGAAAGAAAGAAAGAAAGAAAGAAAGAAAGAAAGAAAGAAAGAGGGAGGGAGGGAGGGAGGGAGGGAGGGAGGGAGGGAGATTAATTCAGGGCATTCTGTACAAATCCAGATCTGGGGTGGGCAAGCGGGGGCAGTCACAGCAGGCAATTTATACACACAGCAGCTGTAAAAACAAAAGTTGGCTGGTGGGGAGGGCAACTGCCCTCTTCCACCTCTGTATCCAGACCTGTCTATGTACTGTTCTTATTTTTTAGTTTTACTTGGAATCCTCCAGGGATTGAAAAAAGTATATATAAACTATATATCTTTCCAAGACTGTTGTAAAGCTGTTTAGATATCCAGTGAGCTTCGTGGTTCAATAAGGACTTGGATTTGGGTGCCCATTGTCTTAAGTTGTTGTTGTTGTTGTTCAGTTGCAAAGTCGTGCCCAACTCTTCATGCCTCCATGGACAACATTCTTCCAGGCATTGCCTTCAGTAGGGATGTTTAAATCTTTGTCAGCCTGAGAGCCCAGTTCTATTTCAAGAAAGCTCTTGGGGTCTATGAAAGCTCTATTCCACTGGTGGGTGGTCCTAATAGGAAAAAGAGCAAAGCTGATGAATACAGGAGGAGGCCCAAAATACCAAAAATGGCAAGAGGTTACATAAAACTCCTTTGAGCAATAAGTAAGCCTTAGGAAAGGCATTCCGACCTTTTAGAGTCAGGAAGGGCCTACACAAATCCAGGAAATCACTAAACTATTGTGGGTCTGAAGGAAGGAAGTGAAGCCAGGAGAAGAGTATGAGACCTTCTGGGGATCCCCTGGGGGTCTAGATTTGGCCCTCATGCCTGAGGCCTCAGGACTTGATCCATAAAACTCACATTTGATCTACTGCATTACACAAGCTCTTTCTCGGGGCCATGCTTTAGAAATGCTGCCCTCAGCAGGAAATCTTTTTTTACCCTGTGCTATTTTCTTTCCCCTCCAAGAAAAAAGTTATATGCACTTAGGTTCTAAGCCTCAACTCAAGTCACTGGAAGTAAGAACTATTGAACAATGTATATGATAATTCTGTAAATCTCCTGAAGACAATACCGTATCCAGTTAAGTAAGACTGGGGGTGGAAAAAAACTCATCTGCGATGAACAATTGTAGCATTTCTTCTTGTTGATGTTTTGAAATAACTGAGACAGGACAGAAGACTGCAGTTCAGACTTTACAATGACCACCAGTCAGCGTGCTGCAACCCAACAGATAGCATATTCACAATTCTTCTCTCAGCAAACTAGCTCCCTTGCCGTGGAAAATGGCCTTCTGTCACCCTAGTCCATTTGCATTCTGGCTGACTAGCTTGTAATCTCAGGCTCTCAGAGCCTGCTGTGCTGTCCATTCAGACTAATGCCTGATTCAATGAGTTTCCCCCCACCCCCACTTTTATTTTTTAACACATAAAGTTGTTTTGTTGTTTGGTGTCTTGCTGTGGAGTAGTACAAATTGCATTGTAACAAGAAGTGGTGACAGTTAATATACTATTTCCTGTGCAAATGAGTCAAAATGACTACTTAATGCAATGAGGTTACATTGAGACAAGGGGAAAATGATGCTAATTTAACTTTTGTAAAAAAACAACACTTTTCGTTCCAAGCATATAGCAAAGAAACTCACTTGTTTATTCAGCCACACGCACTTGCAAGTGTTCAATATGAGGATGTGACCAATAAACATGTGCATATTGATGAAAATATAAAAGTGTTAGTCTTGAATTGGTAGGAAAGGAAAGGAAAGGAAAGGAAAGGAAAGGTTTTTTTCTTAGATAAATAGATGCAATTGGGTTACAGTTCCTCTCCATGTAATCTTGTCTTAAAATGTTTTTAATGTATTGTTTTTATTTTCTGATTTCATACCTCATACTGTTCTCCACTCCAGAATCTGTTTTGATGTGGAACAGCACAGGAATACTGTAAATTTAATCACTAGCCAAAAAAAAAAAAATGTTCCTCAATATTTGTGAGATCATCCTGGCAATATGAACTTAATTCACAAGACAAGCGTGCCTTTTCCCTTACCAACCTGCTTTGTCAGAGGCTATTGGACCATGGCTCCAAGGAACCTATGACCAAATTGGCATCTACCCAGATAAGAGCTTTCAGGGGAATGGCTACAATTTTTTTTAAACTCCCTGCTTCTGCAGATTAGGCAAGCATCAATCCTGTTTTGTTTGGGTGGCCTGGAGACCCTTTTATTTCAAGAAGTCTGCCTGACATAACCAGCCGCGATTTTATTCATCTCCTTTCTAACACCTTGTTTTATTTATTTACTCATTTCAGCTTTTATTAGTCACTGCTTTGAAATCTCCACACTGGAATATGGAGTGGAATATAAATATATGGAGTGGAATATAAATAAATAAATATTTAAATGGGCTCCATACACGTGTACTGGGGAATCAAATGTTTGGAGACAGGATCATAGAATCATAGAATAGTAGAGGTAGAAGGGACCAGAAGGCCATCAGTTTCAACCTCCTGATGTTGCAGGACACTAAGTTACACCATTCCATTTAGATACTTTTTGAATGTCTCTGGCAAGGGAAAGCCCACAACCTCCCCAGGTAATAGGTTTCATTTTCATACTACTCTGACAGTGCCGATATTTTTCCTGGCATCTAGTCTAAATCTGGTTTCTTTTAACTTAAGTCCATTATCCCATGTCCTGCACTCCATAAAGGATGAGAAGAGATATGGTCCTTCTTCTTTGTAACCACCTTTCAGGTATGTGTAGTGTGCTATCCTATTTCCTCTCAGTCTTCTCTTCCGGAGACTGAACATGCCCAGTTCTTTCCATCTTTCCTCACAGGGCTTTGCATCATGGGTGGAAGGGGGAATCATGGGGGGAAAGTCATAGATCAGTAATAGAACTGGCATCGTGTCAACAGTCCTAGCTTCAATCCTTGCCATCCCTGTTAGAACAGGGCTGAGGTAGCAAGTATTGGGAAAAAAGACTTCAGCCAGAGGACCACTGCCAGTCGGAGAAGACTGCCCTGCCCTGACCTGGTGACCTCCAGATGTCTTACAGTGCAGCTCACATCACCCCATTGTACATACTGGCTAATCGGATTTCTGGTCAAAAACTCTTGGAAGGCACCACCCTGGGGAAAGTTGGATTGCATAGGGCAGATGGACAAGGAGTTTAAACTGGTTAAAGGCAGTATTATACATTTTATCATGGCCATGTATCCTACTTCACAAGGGGCAGGTGAAGGACTATCAGGGGACAGTCCTCTCTTTGAAAGCATGTTCTCTTTGAATTCCATGTCCAATTTCAAGATAAAGTAGCATAAGAGGGGAGAGCAACAGGGCCTTGGCACTGAAATAATTTCAATAATTCACAAGGTAATGCCAGACCTCACACTTCATCTCCTTCCCCATTACTCACTGGGCTGTGGTCTGCTCTCCTTTCATTATTTTTCCTGCCTAGACATTTTGACCTCCTAATCTTGGTGAATCTTAACTTTTACTTCCCAATTCACACTGCTCATTATATTTTTCAACTCCTCTGCATTCATGTATCCTAGTGAATTGGTTTCCTCTTTGTGGATGTTATCAACACTTAAAATTTAGTAACATATTGAATCCAAATAGTTTTGCAAGTGTGGCCTGCAAACTAATACCTACATTTTATGTCATGAAGCTATATTACAAAAAGAGTTTGTACAACATGCCTTTTATACAATTACAGCATACTGAATTTGGACAGAAACCTACCATCAATTGGACCAATGTAAGAACGGCACCACCATTCCATGCTTTACCAAAACATTCTGGATAAACACAATATGTCAACTTTTTCTGGCATAGCAAAGAACTGTGGTCTGGTAATTAATAGCACAGGCCGGGGACCAATATATCCATGTACAAACCAGAAGGTGGCAGATGGTGGACAAAATTATTTTCCACTTGCACTGGAACAACACTAAAACATTAGAAGCATTTTTACAATGTTTTAACAATGAACAAGGTATGTACCTACATTGTTGTCTATCATATTGTTAAGGAATCTTATTAGTTGAACTGGATAGATTTTCTTTTTTCATTATATATATATAGCCTATAGTTGATGTAAACTAACACTATGTATGTTGGCAGTATGTTTTGTCAGAACTGGTTCAGAAATGCATGTTCAACATTCAGTGATCAACTATGCATCTACTGCTGGTCGGCACTTGTGCTGGCTAAATCAAAACAAATAAAATAACTGTGTCAGCCTCACATGTTTTCCAAAACATTCTGTAGTTTCAAGTTTTGCATAATGAAAGATCTATCTATGTTCCAAATACATTAGATAAGAGACAGGCAACCTAGTGTTTTGCGGGAATTTGGACTGCAATTCCCATAATCTCCAATCATTTGTTATGCTAATCCAGGTTGCACTGGATATCTTAAAGAACAGTTGTACCTTTATTTGAAAATGCATACAGCACCATGCTTTTAGAAGTATGTCCCACTAGACTGGATGGGACTTGTCTTCAATTCAGTTTGAATACAGTTCATTTGAACCCTGGAGAACTGCTGCTATGCAGTACCAACAATAATTATCTAGATGAACCAATGGACTGACTGCATATATGGCAGCTTGCTACTCAGGAGAGTTGGGTATCTCCTGTATCTGTGGGGCTCCTCAGTCATCGCTACATTTGAGCTTTAAAAGAGCTGTCCATGGTACTGAACTTCACATTTAACATAGGCTTACCACCATGGAGCTCCGTGGATAACTTCAGTACAGCTGAAAAGAAAAGCTGCACTGGATGAAGAGCCCAACTGTCTTAAGCATGGCCCACACCCCCTGTTCCTGTGTTGGTGGACTGGACAGGACTTCTTTTTTCTATCACCATTTACCCTTTGTTGCCTTCTCATGCTACTTACACGAGTTGCACAGCTGTAGTTCTTCCCTTCAGACCAAGATTATTCTGCGCAGACAAAAGCTGCTCTCTTTCCCACTTCAGAATTCACATCTTTGCTGTAGATTATGTAACCTGATTAAAAACAGGGGTAAGGAGAAGCAAGCCATATTAAAAATAATTGGCTGCACAGGTTTTATGGGATTGTGTGCTGGGAAATTGTGCAAAGGACAATTCTAGATGGAGCATTTCAGAGAAAGCCCCCTTCTGCCCATTCAGACTATTAGTTCATCTGAGCTAGCATCATGTACTCTGATTGAGAGCAGCACTCCAGAGTCTGAGGCAGATGGTTTTCTCATTCTGTGCTGCCTGAACCTTTTAGCAGAAGAGAGTCTCCCAATGAAATACATGCAATTCCCTCCTCAAAGGTTTTTCTTGAGTGACATGTTGATTGATTCAGTGCTCCAAATGGTATCCACCAGAGTTTGGCAACATATGGCGCCTGCTGCCCCCTAAATCTGGGACAATACTTTCCTCCAGACAGTCACATTTAAGGAGGTGCAGAGCACCCAAAGGGTCAAATTTAGCTTGCAAACAAACTAGTGCTGAACCTGTGAATAGGTCCCATGGGTGCTACAGACACAACTTTTAAATTTTGTTTTGATGCATGGAGAGAGGGTGTGAAATGGCCACTCAGCTTCCCATACCCCTCATTTGTTCTTGTTGTTCTTGTTATATTCCATGCATACTCCATCTTTCTTCCTTATGCAAGGAAACCAAGGTGACTTACAAGGTTGTCCTTCTCTCCATTTTATCCTCACAACAAGCCTGGGAGAATGGTTAGGCTGAGAGTCTGTGACTGGCCCAGAGTCACCTGCTGATCTCCATGGCTGCATGTGGCCTATGACCCAGAGTCTCAGATCCCCAGTCCCATGCTCTAACCACTACACCACACTGGCTCTTATTTCAAATGGTATATTGAGGGATTTGCACAATGAACACAGGCAGAAAATTCCAACAATGGATTAGCAACTGCAACTTTGCAAAAAATGCATGGTTTGAAATGCTGCTGCCAGAATATGGGGCCAGTTCAAATGAATTTTTCAACAGTTCTTATGATAACCACTCCACAGTCCATCCAACTGGGCAGGACAACTTCTGGGTGTCTTTTCTTACATTTTTGTTACATTTCTATACTATACAAATTTGTTACATTTCTACACCATACAATAGTCAAGGCTCTCTGGGTGGTTTGTAAAGCTTGTAATCTGAAAATACAACATGATGATATAATATATAACATTTGCATATTTTTAAAATGCATAATGAACAACAAAAAACACAAGGAGCTGATAATGGTCTGGAAGTAGAGGAAAGCCTTAACCTGCCCCTGGGAAAATGACAGTGTTGGACCCAGTTAGCTCTGAGGGGAAAGTGTTCCATAATGAGGGACCACCAATGAGAAGACCACTCCTCTGAACCTCCCTCAGAGGAGTCTCTCAGAGGACAACCTGAAGTGAAGATCATAGGTTCATATAGAGAGAAATGTTCCATTAGGAACTGCAGTCTTAACTGATATGTTTGTCTCCCATGTGACATTGGCAGTCAGGTGTACCTGTGCTTTCCTACCCCACAACTAGCCCTACTCTTCAAATGTAGGGAAATCTTATATGCCATTCCCTTACTTCCTCTGTCAGATTCAAGATACTGGCTGTCTGCTGCTTCCAGGTTTTTTAAAAAACTGTGATTGACCCTTCTGAAAGCAAGGGGCATTTGGAGAGAACGCTTTTGCAGCCTACGGTCACCTCATTCTAACTTTCAATATCACCAATTCTAATTTAGCTACAGCAAATTATGAATGTTCTGTTCTTTGAGGAGGAGGCAGAATGGCACAAGAGTTTTAAATCTATGGAAGAGAAGAAAATGTGTCTCTGTGGGAAGCTGTAGCATTTGAGACATTTGGCGGAGCTGAGAGGTGTTCTGCACTTTATAGCCTCTACAGGAACAAAAGGCATGCAGTGAATTCTCCTACAACTTTTCATGAATCTTCTCACTCTATGAATACCAAAGGAAAATTATGATGGTTATTTACTCATCACTAAAGAAGGGGAAACACAGCATCTTCAAAGGGGCAAAACAGGGCTCAGATTTGCATTTGCTAATTTCAATGTATAGGTGCATATTTAGAAATAATTAGCATAAAATAGAAATGCAGTTCATCTCCCCAGAGTGGAGCAGGATTCCACTGCCACCTGTGGGGCTTGCTCAGTCTTCTGCCACAGTGCCAGCTGTTGACATGCATCTTCAACGCCCTCGCCTTTTGGGGTTCTTGATCTTTAAACTGGACTTAGACTGGGAACAGCCCTTCATCAAGAGGGTGCTTTGAAGCAAAGGCATGTTCTCACAGTGCCCTTTAAATGGACCACTGCCAGAATAAATGCTCCCCCTAAGTGACATCTGTAATTCCAACAAGAATATCCATCAGTCTGTGCTAGTTAATGTACAGAAGTATACCTGTGAGGGCCAGAGCAAATGCTCAATTTTAAATTGCCACACTTGAACCTGAGCCCTTCTCCCAGGAAGCCTGTCACCTAGCGTGAGGATGTTGAATCTCAGAGCTGCTTGTCAAAGATCACCCATCTGAGATTCCAGTTTGCCCTTTGCTTTTCCCAGGCAGCCATGATTCCGAGGACCCCGTCTCTTTCTCTGTCTGTGATAACTGTTTGTTGTTTTCCAGGCTTTGACTCATTTTTTTCCTGTTTTAAGAGGCTGAAATGCCTCCCCTAAGACTTAGGGATTGGAAACTATGTGCTCTAAGTTTGAAGATGCTGACACTTTTGGAACGCTGTCCAGCCCCATTTCCTTTTAACCCACCCACCTGTGCAATACAGAATTCACATCCGCCCTGAAAGCATCTTGTAAAATTGGATTTGGCGCTTGGGCTGGAAGAGTTCCAGCATCTGTGATCTAAGGCCTTTCCATGTGGTTCTCCTCCCAAATAATGAACTACGGGTCAAGAGTTGCCTGTTTGTCTTTTCCTCTGGCCAAAGAGTGGTGATGAGCAAATGCTGTCTGTTTGGGGGAGTCTTAGTCCATGGAAAATCCTGTGGATAGAAGTATCAAGCGTTGCTGCATTATGACATTTGCACTGGGAAAGATGCCTTCATCTATTTGTGGTAAGCAGTATGTGTGTGTGTAAGGGGGTGAGGACATAAAACTAGTGTGCAGCCACTGTGAAAAACACTAATTTCATTTTGGGGATCATTTGGAAAGACATCAAACTGCCAATATCCTAAGGCTCTTATGAAAGGCAGTGATGCAAAGACTCTTGTAATACAGCTCTGGACACTGTACCTCAGACACTGTAGAGTCGGGGAGCATGAAGAGAAATGTAACCAGAATGATTAAGGGCCTGAAACAACTCCCCTTTGGGGAAAGGTTAAAACATTTTGGATTTTTTAACTGAGAAAAAATAGGCTAGGAAAAACATGATAAATTGTATAAAAGTATGCATCATGTGGAAAAAGAAGATAGGATGATATGTTTCTCCAGCCTTGTGATACCGGAACCTAAACTCATTGAATCAAACAAAACAGTGGGAGATACAGGGCAGATAAATAGAAATACGTCTTCACACAGCACACAGCTGAATTATGGAATTCACTTCCTCAAGCTGTAGTGATGGCCACCAACTAAGCTTGCTTTAAAGCAGGGTTCAACAAATTAAGGGAGAAGAAAGCCATTGGTGGCCATGAGTCCTGCTGTTTGTACATTATCTCTAATTCTCTGAACATTATCTCTCATTCTCCTTCTATAGGAGAAGACAAGTGAGGGGGTTCTTTCATTCATGTCTTGCTGGTGATTTCCCGGTGGGTATCTGGTGAATTATTGTGGGAATAGAATGCTTTGGTCTGACCCAGCAGGACTTCCCTTTGGGTGGACGACCTGATGGATCCAAGCCATCATGGCATACAGACTGGCACATCCTATGTATGTCTAATGTGCCTGTGACCTCACAGTGTGATTGGTGAATGGTAGGGCTGTTGTCAGCAAAAGTCTGCTTTGTTTTGGATCGTTTCATCAAAGGGTTTTCAAGTGCTTTACCATTGTCTTCTTTTGCACAGTGCTAACCAATGTTGCTTGAGCATCACTCTCGTTATCTGTGAAAGATTCCCTGTCAGTGGCAAATGCAAAGAAATAGAACAACAAAATAGCAAAACAAATCAAGACCTCTTTCAGAAGATCCAAGTAATCAAAAGGAAATTCAAACCGAGATTAGGAATGCTGAAAGACAAACAGAGGAAAATAAAGAGAAGGTGCAAACAATATATGAAAGAACTATACAAAAGAGATATAAAGATGATTGACTCCTTTGAAGAAGGATCCTATCAGGAAGAGCTTGCAGTATTAGAAAGTAGAGTGAAAGCTGGTCTGAGATGACTTGGAAAGAATAAAGCATCCAGAGTTGATAAAATACCAATAGACTGTTCCAATCCACAGAGCCTGAATCAGTCCAAATCCTAACAAAACTATGTCAACACATATGGGAAACATAGCAATGGCGCACATACTTTCCAATCCCCAAGAAAGGAGATGCAAAACTGTGCAGCAACTACAGAACCATTGTATTACTTGCCTGTGCAAGTAATACAAAGTGCTGCAACAAAGAACATTACCCTAGAAGAAGTGCAAAATGCCTGATGTTCAAGCTAGATCCTGAAAACGAAGAGGTACTAAGATCATATTGTAAATATATGCTGACCACTGGAGTGCATCAAAGACTTTCAGAAGATCAGTACATGCTTTGTAGACTACAGCAAAGCCTTTGACTGTGTGGATCAAGAGAAGCTATGGATGGTCCTGAAAGAAATGGGGATGCCTCAGCACTTGCTCATCCTGATGCATAACCTGTATTGTGGACAAGAAGCTAGTATGAGGATAGAATATGGAAAAATAGAATTGTTTCCTGGAGGCAAAGGCATCAGACAAAGGTAGATTTTATCTCCCTATCTGTCATGCATGCATCTTCTGGCAAGAAGCACTGGTGAGACTATTACTGCTGGGAAGGAGAAGCATGGCTTACAGCATTATCAGTTCCACATATGCAGAACAAAGTAGCGTAATGATCAATATTATTATTACTGTTTTTATATTCCACCCCATTCCCTTAGGGAGGATATCATAAGGAAACTGAATTAGGATGAATGGAAGGAGTACAAACCAAGATGATACCATATTACTGTGAGAAAACAGCAGTGAATTGAAATGATTCCTGATAAAAGTGAAAGAAGAAAAATTAAGAGCAAGACTGTCACTTACATTATGAAAATAAAAATCATGACCACAGAAGAGTTGCACATTTTTAATGCCAACAATGAAAAACTGAAATTGTGAAAGATTTTGTATAGTTTGGCTTAGTCTGCAATTCAAAGGAGGACAGCAGCCAAGAATTGGAAGAAGACTGAGACCAATGAAGGAACTAGAAAAGTGTAAGGATATTTCAGTGGAGCTCAAGGCCAAGATCATCCACACTGCTGTATTTCTGGCCTGTGTGTATGATGTGAATGCTAGACAGTTAAGGAAATGGAAAAGAAGAAAACTGATGAATTTGAAACACGGTAGTGAAGGAGAACCTTACAAATATCCTGGATTGAAAGAAAGATGAACAAGTGGGTCTTAGATCAAATCAAGCTGAACATTCCCTAGACGCAAAAATGACAAAACTAAAGCTGTTGTACTTCTCGCACATCCAGCGAAGGCAAGACTTGCTGGAGTAGACAGTCATACTGGGGAAAACCAAAGGCAGGAGAAGCCCAATTGCGAGATGGAGTGACTTGATCAAGGAAGCCATTATTCACAGGGTCGCTATACACTGGAGTTGACTTGATGGAACAGAACAGTGACAGCATCAACAAGGTTTTGCTTTCTACTTCTGGTGGAAAAGTGAAGAGACTCATGGGAACATTGGCCTAGAGTTACACTGGCATAGCTATAGTTTGTACCTACTGTCACAGCAGGACCATAAGATTATGTTTTCCATGCATTTGGATGTGATTTGATACCCTTGAATCACAGCAGTTTGCAAAGTTTTCCTTGGGCTTTATCACCTTCTTTGAAACATAGTGACAAACATTTACTAAAAGAGAACGGAACCATAAGTCTGGTAATGATACATGGTCATATTTCAGATTTATTTTCTTTATTCCCCATGCATGCTATTTTATCTTTTAAGACTGAAAGCATGCTATTATGAAGGGTTCTGATTAAAAATAGCTGCATAAAAGGCTAGTACCAGTTTGCTTCTTTTCATTTAACTTAATTTTTCCTTCAGAAATGTACTTTACACATTATCAGATGGATGGAATGTGGGTGGGATGTGTAGTTGAGGTTGCCATGGTTACTCTTTTTTTAATGAGTTTGGAGACTTTATTATCAAACTTAATACATTCATAATTACAGCCTCTCTTTTGTATAGAAACCTGTTTCGTTCTTCTCCACCCCCATAAAAGTCAGATGGTGGAACCAAAAGCCAACAATTTAAAAGCTGAAACTACACAAACAGTGGGCTGCCTACCTACTGCTGACCAGCAAGAGGGAGAGGATTCATTATGAGAAAAATCTATCTCTTCTCAAAACGTGAGAACAAATCCATCTTCACAAAGCATTCTTGCCACCCATAAATATTCAATCAGTGATTCTTATCTGCTAGTTTTAGACTTCCCATAAATGTTCAAATTTGAGAACAAATCGCATTTGCTACCACAGCTTGTTTCTCATGATTAATGCCTTTCCCCCTCTCTGCCAATTCATGTTTCAGGCACAGAGTGGGTAAAGCATTCATGACTGTGAAAAATTCTTTCTAATGAAGAGCATGAACTTAAAGCCCCCAGGTGCTTTCATTCAGCAAAAAGTCCAAATCAAAGCACACACAATATCCGTTGAGACATTATACATGTGCCTATTTACCAGTGGGTATGTAATTTTAGGTGCATTTCAAACTGGAGTGGCAAAAGGACAGTGTTACCATTAAGCAGTTTGTCTTATTATTAGAACTGTGAGAAAACCATTTTTAAAAGCCAGTTTCTAGTGCTCATGATTTATGAAATAACCTGGCCCCACCCACAGATGGGTCCTCTAATCCGTTTCCATTTTGCAATTTGGCTGTTGGCCTGAAAAAGATTCCTCAACCCTGCTGGCCTACTTGGATGTTGGGAGTGCGATAATTATACACAGTTCTATACATTCATTGTAATTCCATGCAGTCTGTGAATAGGATGTGCTACTAGGCATATTCAGCCATACTCACTTGGCACTGAGCATCAGTAAAATGTAGGAGATGTACTTTCTCAGTTTGCATGTGAAATTTATATAGCAGCTTACTCTAGCTAATCTTAGACCATTGTGAAACATATAAGCCTTCTCCTTGACAATAAAAACAAAAGATCCTATCTCCTTGACAATAAAAACATCATTTAATTGTCAGGTTGGAACCTTGTGAGTTAATAGCAAGCCTTTCAAATTGCTTTTCATTTACTTTCCCAAGTCCTTAAAAGGCTGTGTGCATCTTAAATCGAAGGGTTAAAATGCTTCCTGCTGATATGGCTTAAAGATCATGTTATGGCTTAATTGTATAATACATAATAGGATTAAATAGAAAGATTCTCGTTAAATATTATAAGCTAAGGTTTAGGCTAAGTAGCAAAATGTAATCAGCAAACAATAGGAAATAATAGGCAGCTCTGCAAATTAGTAGAGGATGCTCTTGTATCACAAGCATGGAGAAACTTGTACCTTCAAATGGAGAGTTCACATAGATCTGTGAAGAGACCTGGCTTGGGCACTAATGGCTGCACAGGGAAAGCAACAATAAGTGCACAGCACTTTGAGGCTGATCTACTATTACTAATTTTAACAGGGCTGTTAATCTGGGCACTCTGCAATCATTCATAATTGTACCCACAATGCTGCAGATTCCCTCAAGCTCTGAAAGAGACTACCAACATTTTCCTGAGAATTAGCTCCCATCAGGAGTCATCAGTCAACACTTAAGGGCTATCACTGAACATCTTGACCAACTGAGAGATGGCCAGTCAGCAGTCAGAAAGGCATACTTTGGTTTAAAGATCTCAGGGAATGCACATATGAAGATATTTCTTCTTGTGCCTGAGATGGTCAGAACTTACCTGTGCCTGGGAAAGCAGCAGCTCTTCCCACATGCAGATTATGAGCCCCCTTCTGTCCCCAGTGCCTCATCTCTTTCCCACCATGGAAAAGCAAAGGTGACTTAGTTAGTTCCTTGCATACCCTGCCTCTGGACTGGGAAAGCCCATGTGCACCAAAGCAGTCTCCATGGCCAAACCTGTGGGCATGTGAGTCAAGGAGCAAAAGTGGGTGTGGCCCTGTGCATGATGTCAGTCATGTGATGCCATATGGCCTATAGAGGGCTGGGTCCATCCAGCTCCCAGCACCACCATCCAAAAGAACATTGGCTATTGAGAAGAATAGAAATGTAATAGGAATATGTTAATTAAGAATAGTTCTGCACCCTTGCACTACATGAATTTGCCTCAACCATTTTTTTCTTTAAGAGAGACATATAAATCTGTTTAAAATTCGGTATTGCAAATGTTTAATGATGCTTCAGTATGTTTTGATATGATGTATTTTTTATGGTTACCCTTAATGTACTTTGTCAGAGAGGCACAGCTGTTGGAAGGCATAGAAATTAATGAAATAAATATCGTCATCACTTCACCGACCTAAGCAAGCAAGGGCATGCAATCATTTACTCAGCTGTGGAAGGTAACATCAACAGTCCTTCTCTGAAGAAAGTTCCCAAACTGATTTTCACCTCATCCCTGCTTAATAACTCTAGGTCAGAAAGACCCAGGGGCAGGCTCTGATGATCCAAGTCAAGCCAGAACCATGAAACGCTACCCAGGAGCCCCCAGCTTGGCATTGCCTGGTCTGCTTTCTCTGTGCTCGCTCCTGGTAGCTCACCATAAGACATGGCAACACAGAGACCTGCCCATTCCTGGTTTTAGGTTTCAAGGCCTAGCTACGTGTGGGGCATCCACAAAGGGACACAGGGTACTGCCTTATACTTAGGACCTTTTACCAGAGAGCTTGGCATATCATTGCTAATGCTCATTAAATAAGCACATTGACCCACCCTGCCTAGTAGAGTCAATTGACTGCCAGTAGAGGTCTTTCTTCTGCCAACTCACCAAAACAGAGGGCTATCATCTGTAAAGCAGGGCTCCGTGCCAGCCTACTTTGACTGCATGCTTGGTGTACCATGCCAACAATGCATCCCCTTCAGGACCAGAGCCACTTGCATGACAGAGAAACACTGGGCAAAAACAGGGCAAAAAGGCACAGGAGCAAGCATGGAGAAAGCACGCCAGATAGAATTGGGTGAAGTATGCCTAGGCGTCTCCATTAAGGCTTTTTCATGAAGGCAGACATATAGACGAATGGTTGGAACTCATGTTGCAGGAAAATGTTGCAAAATTTTTCACAATCAAGCTTTTATGCCACATCCAAATTCAACCACATTCTAAGACAGGTTTACTGCCTAAATGGCTGTCAAGCCCCTGTAATATTCCTGGCTTGATTATATGGTAGGCCATTTATACTTTGACCTGCTTTCAGAATAGATGGCACCTCTTATTTTGTGACTGCTACATGTTCCCTTTCTGCCTTCTGAAAACAATTTGAAAAGTCAGTATAAGAGATTAGATCTGGAAGTGTTGCTCATCCATGCGAGAGCTCTTGCCATTATCACTAATGAGATTCATGTGCTAATTTCAGTGTGCACTAATGTTCAACTTGTCACTTGCCTAATGTTTAAGCCAAGCTTTAGAAATAGCTAAACAAAAACCATTTAGCCAATATTAATCTGACCTGATAAGAATCTTGTTCTAGCCTGCAAATATGCCTGCAAAATAATTGTTTGTATTGCATGTGCCTGCTTATTTATTTTATTTGTTTATTATTAAACTAGTATACCTCACTAATAGCCTTCCAAAGGACTCTCTAAGTGTTTATAACACAACAGTTAATAAAATAATATAACAATAAAATAGGTAAGGCCAGTAGAACAATGACATAGCAATATAAAAACAACAGTATAAAAATAGCAATATAACCACTGAGAGTTAAAACATAATGAATTAAAAACATAAAGATGCATAGAAATTCCCATTTTTAAACTAGATACAGTAAAAATCAATTATTAAAATGTGTGGAAAATAACATTATTTTTTCCTGGAGCCAAAAAGATTGTAATGAATGCACCAGGCGAACTGCTCTTGGGAAGCTATTCCACAGATTGATACAACATGGGGAATACATGGCTGAACAGAACTGAAAAAAAAAGATCTTGGAGTAATTGTGGACAATAAAATAAATATGAGCCGATAATGTGATGTAGCCACCAAAAGGGCAAATGCTATTTTGGGATGGGTTCACAGAAGTATTACTTCCAAATCACGAGAAGTAGTAGTTCCTTTCTATTCCTCACTAGTCAGACCTCACCTGCAGTACAGTGTTCAGTTCTGGGCACCAAGATTTAAGAAAGGGTCCAGAGGAGGGCAACAAAAATGTTCCAAGGTTTGGAAACACTGCCCTAAGAGGAGAGACTGAAAGAACTGGGCATGTTCAGCCTTGAGAAGAGAAGACTGAGGTGGGACGTGATATCCCTGTATAAGTACCTCAAAGGCTGTCACCAAGAAGAAGGTCAAGATCTTGCTAATACCAGAATGTAGGACACAGAATAATCAAGTCAAGCTGCAACAAACCATGTTCAGGCTAGATACCAGGAAAAGCTTCCTCACTGTCAGACCAATACGACAGTGTAACCAGCTGCCTAGAGAGGTTGTGGGCTTTCCCACACTAGCAACATTCAAAAAGAAACTTGACAAACATCCGAGTGGGATGGTGTAACATGGTGTCCTGCAACAGCAGGGGGTTGGACTCGATGGCCTTCATGGCCCCTTCCAACTCTACTATTCTCTGATTGTATGAGATGGGGGGCAACTACTGAAAGGACCCCTCTTCTAGTTACCTGTTGAGAGAGATGCCCTTAATGCAATGTCCATGCTGGCTTTAGAAACAGTATTAACAAATCTGGTGGGTCATTAGATTTGCTCAGATCATTTACCACTTGTAGAAACCCTGTCTTCATCCTTATGCAAAGATCAAATCCAATATTTTGACACTTGCAGAAGTGGATGAGCTGTTGCACAAGATGGTATACAAATTATTCTCCAAGACATCGCACTTACAGTTTCACCAAGACATTTGGCAAATCATTCTATATGGTGTTGCACAAACTGTTTCACATGGCATATTGCAAGTTATTGCACGAAGCATTCTGCAAGCTGTTCATATTGCAAGGCATTCCTCCGAGTGACCAGCAAGGATTTCCGCAAGGCATTGCACAACAAGGCATTGCAGAAGTCATTACTATTCCATTGGACTAGTTGCTGCTAAGGCTGATTGTGCTAGGTGTTCCACTATTCAGTGCACTGCAGCTTGTGAAACAACGCTGGCTTTTTTAATTTTTCCAAACAATCTTTCCCTTTCCATGACCTTGTTCACAAGGAAACTTCAGGTTAAAGTGTTGTGAGAATGGGAGTTTGGACAGAAAAGGGTTAATGGGGTCAGAATGATTAGAAACATTTCTTAAAGGCCTGTACCAGGGAAACAATGGGTAGTTATCTATAGCAGGTTATCTATATCAAGCAAAGGGAAACAGCCATTTTAGTTACAGTTTACCCACAAACCTATACACATGTAGGTGTAAATTCTGTTGAGTATAATTTAAGGCTGCATGGTAAATGTATAAAATTAGAACAAATTTAAGTTCTAAGGTAATGTCCAGAGACTCAGTGTAATTGAATGGCCTAAAAATACCCCAAATAAATACAAATAAATAAATAGTCCTCTGTGAGGTTCGAAAATGAACAACCAGCTTAAATTCTGGAGAATGAACTGATGCATTGAATGAATTAAGATGTTTTAATTTTATCTGGATAACATCAGAAGTGACATTTTGAAGGCATTTCAGTGTCTTCTCACTTTCTAGCTTATTAAATGAATCAAGAGCTGCACATCCTGGTAATCTACAATGACATCCTCAACAATACATGCACAATTAAAAGATAATGAAGAAATCAACATTTTAAATGTAAGAGGAAGATGCTGCTCCTTGAATCACCATCTTTTCAGGTAGCTCCTGCCTCTTGCTGTCCTAAGAAATATTTTTTTTCTGCAGGGAGGGGGATAGTACAAAGCTGGGGAACCGTAAGGATTAAACAGAAAGCTATGCAGATTAATTTAAAGAAACATGCTTTCATAAGATAGTAAGTCCTAGAATATTATCTTAACTCGGTATTTCTTCCTACTATGTTCCAAGAAGAATATATAAACTTGCATTAGATTACAATATGTAGCTACACCTTTACATGCATTAGGATCAATACATCTCCTTTTGACTGGTTAAAATATACTCATGCTATATGAGATAAATATTATTATATGTTCTTTGTTCTTTCTTTGCTCAGGGAGCTCTCTTGTTTTAACAATTCCTTGCTGTGCAGACTGATAATAAATTTTGCTGCCTTATCACTGAATGTTGTTTGATTAAGGCAAACCTCCAAGTCTACAAACAGTCGAAACTTCCTAAAGCTTTCACTATCTTGTTTTGAGTGGGAGAGATCTTTTTTTTCTCTCCAGCACAGCTCACAACTCACAAAAATGACACCCACATAAAGTGCCATTCTATGATGTAGCAAAGGCAGAGCGGTTAAAGGTAAAAACTGATGGATTAAGAGATTGTGCACAGAGTGGAAAATACAACTGTGACAGCTCTGCAGAAAAGAAAAGAAAAGAAAAGAAAAGAAAAGAAAAGAAAAGAAAAGAAAAGAAAAGCTGTGCTGGATGAGGCTGAGGGGTATCAAGTACAGTATTCTGTTCACAGAATGACCAAACAGCTGCCAAAGGAAAACCGGCATGCTGGTTCCCTGCTGTCCAGCATCTTCTGCTCCGTACAGCCATGCTGCTGCTTATACTGGAAGCAGCAAAGTCAGCAGGATGAGCACCCATGCACGAACGATTAAAAATAATGTTAAAGGGTTAAACAGTGAAAATTCTGGGAAAATGAAAAGGTCCTCAGCTAGTGCCAGGCAGAATACGAAGTAGGTGCCAGACACACCTCTTTGGGGAGCTCATTCCACAACTGGGTGCCACAACTGAAAAGGCCCTCCTTCTAGTAGCCCCCTGCCTCACTTTCTTTGGGAGGGGCTCCCAGGGGAGGACCCCTGTGATGACTTGCCTGTCACCTGTTAAAGGTGGCATATGCCTGAAAACAATGAGGTAGAAAGCCTGCTTCTGCACTAACATGTCTGAGTGCCCAGAGATTAAAACCCATACTTTCCAGTGCTAATGGTTAACAGCACTAAGTCCAGCTGGACAAATCTGCCCATTTCACTTTCTCCCATACTCATTTTTAACCTTTTTGGTGCAATACACCAAATGGAGAGCAGTGCTAATTTTGGGAAGTTCCTCTAAAAGCAAAATGGAAATTAAATTTTTACCCAGCCCTAAATCCTCTAGTGGTCTAGCCAAATTCATTAGGGACACTGTTAAACCCTTAATTTAGTTTCTGGGTGATAAGGGCCTTTTCCACTCCTGCTCCCCATCTCTGGAACTCCCTCCCTAGGGAAATTCGCCTGGAGCAAATTTTTTATTTTCTTTTCAGCGCCAGGCAAGGATATATCCTTTTAGAAAAAAATTTAATGCTTATGCTATGGCCCTTTTTAATACTGTTATTATCAACATTTTAATTTGTTAGTGTTTTGATAGGTTTTAATGTGGTTTATTATGTTTTAATAAGTTTACTATAGTGTAAGCCACCTGGGAAGGCCTCAGCAGTTATAGGCAGCCTATAAATACATATATAAATAAATACATAAATACTATACATAAATACATAAATAATCAATCAACCAACCAACCAATCAATCCCTGCCTTCAGCATAGTAGGGCTGGAGACTGTGTACTCCTGCACTGTGGTGACATGATCAGCCTAATGGACCTCCATTCCTTTTGTCTCTTGCGTAACACTGAATATATGGCCACTACAGTGGGTGCACGGAAGAGTTTTAGAGTTAATCATTGTTATACAGCATCTTTGCTTTGTCATTCTTCGCATCTGCTGAGATTCCGTAACTTCTTCAGAATAAATGTTGAAGGCCAAAGTGATCTGATATAGATAGTTTTAACATCTGCAGGGCATGAGTCGCACTCCTGAGATACCACCTACGATCAGGCACCAATGAATTCCTACCAGACTTTTAAGGCTGCCGTCCTGCTCTTACTTATCTGACAGTAATTCCCATTGAAGTCATGAAGGTTTTTTCTGAGTGGACACATCCATATTCAATTGTACTGCTTTTTATTATCAGGGTATTTATTTATGGACTGCAAAAGCCAGGAGCCAGTGTGAATTTTCTAAGAACCAGATGTAAAGGGAAACCTATTTCCTGACCTCTGCAGGAAATCAAGCCTGCATGTTAAGTGGCTTGTGGTTCTGGGCTGCCTGGAGTTTTACACTTTGGTATTTTATATATCTAAGTTGCGGATGTCCATTATGCCACACTTCACAACTACAAGTGTGTGCGTATGCGTGTTTTCCTCAGTCACACTTGTCAAGGAACACAGCTCCAACTTAAGTAAATAAATGTGCTTTGTCACATTTAAAGGCTGCAAAAGTTGATGTATTTCAGTAAAAGTATTGTATGAAGATGTATTATCTCATTGTACCAGAAGGCTGCCTTCTAGTCAGCTTTTCAGTCAGTAAACTGCATGCAGTAAATTTTATGTGACAGTGTACTGTACTCCATAATGGAATAAAATAAAAAATACAATTGCTACTGCTATATCTGTCAATTTGTTTCACTTTATGACAAAGTTTAGCTTGGTTTTATGCACATGAGTTGGCTTATGTGACAAAAATGTTCCATGTTTCATGCTGTGGCACTCTGCTTACCCCTTACTGCTTTTTGAAAGTAGAGACTTATCTCCAGTAGCGCTTCATTCAACCCTAGAGTCCTGACCCACCAAGCTGAATGCAACCAATAACCATCAATGGAGGTGGTGCCCACCAAGGACTCTGCTACATTCTTGGCACTGTTGCATCTCTGAAGCACATGGCAAGCTGTAATATATATATCATCAGCTAGGATAGTCACATATCCATTCAACGGTCTTCTAATTGAAGTACTGCTAAAAGATTGTCCTTCATCTAAAGCTGGTCTGTATTTGATGGGATTTGAGTCTGATTTAAAGTCTGTGAGCAAGTGCAAAGTACAAAGCAATGCATAATTGGGCAAAGAATCCCATTACTTCAAGTATAGGCTGATGGCATCTGAGCTGCTGGTGACCAAGCAAGAAAGGGATCTTGGGGAAGTGGTGCACAGCTAAATGAACATGTTGGCCCACTGCACAGCTGTGAAAAAGGCAAATTGCCAAACTCCCTGCCGAATTCCTTTCTCAATTTTGAACCAATCAGTGGTTCTGTGTCCAGTTCTCACTGTTGCTTCTTGACCCACATATAGGCATCTCAAAAGACAAATAAGATGATCTAGTACTCCCATCTCTTTAAGAACTTGCCACAATTTGTTGTGGTCCACACAATCAAAGGCTTTAGCATAGTCAATGAAGCAGAAGTAGATGTTTTTCTGGAACTCCCTAGCTTTCTCCATGTTCCAGCATGTGTTGGCAATTTGATCTCTAGTTCCTCTCCCTCTTCGAAATCCTGCCTGTACTTCTGGTAGTTCTCAATCAACATACTGCTGGAGCCTAGCTTGTAGGATTTTGAGCATAACTTTGCTAGCATGTGAAATGAGTGCAATGGTGCGGTAGTTTGAACATTCTTTGGCATTGCCCTTCTTTGGGATCAGAATGTAAACTGACCTTTTCCAATCCTGTGGCCACTGTTGAGTTTTCCAAGTCTGCTGGCATATTGAGTGTAGCACTTTTACTGCATCATCTTTTAAGATTTTGAATAGCTCAGCTGGAATACTGTTTCCTCCACTAGCTTTGTTGTTGCTCAGACTTCCTAAGGCCTATTTGACTTCACATTGCAGGATGTCTGGCTCGAGGTCAGTGACCATCCCATCATGGTTGTCAGGGACATTAAGCTCTTTCTTTTACAGTTCTTCTGTGTAATCTTGACACCTCTTTTAAATCTCTTCTGCCTCTGTTAGGCCCCTGCCATTTTGGTCCTTTATCATGCCCATCTTTGCATGAAATGTCCCCTTCATATCTCCAATTTCCTTGAAGAGATCTCTGGTCTTCCCTTTTCTATTGTTTTCTTCTATTTCTTTGCACTGTTCATTTAAGAAGGCATTCTTATCTCTTCTAGCTATTCTCTGGAATTCTGCATTTAATTGGGTGTATCTTTCTCTTTCTCCCTTGCCTTTCGCTATTTGTAAAGCTTCCTCAGACAGCCATTTTGCTTTCTTGCATTTCTTTTTCTTTGGGATGATTTTAGTTGCTACCTCTTGTACGATGTTGCGAACCTCTGTCCATAGTTTTTCAGGCACTCTCTCCTCGAATCTATTTGTCACCTCCACTGTATATTCATCAGTGATATGATTTAGGTCATACCTGAGTGGCCTAGTGCTTTTCCCTAATTTCTTCAATTTAAGCCTAAATTTTGCAACAAGAAGCTCATGATCTGAGCCACAGTCAGCTCCTGGTCTAGTTTTTACTGACTGTATAGAGCTTCTCCATCTTTGGCTGCAGATCACATAGTCAATCTAATTTCTGTGTTGACCGTCTGGTGATGTCCATGTGTAGAGTCATCTCTTGGGTTGTTGGAAAAGAGTGTTTGCAATGACCATCATATTCTCTTGACAAAATTCTACCAGCCTGTGCCCTGCTTCATTTTGTACTCCAAGGCCAGACTTGCCTGTTATTCTGGTTATCTTTTGGCTTCCTACTTTAGCATTCCAATACCCCATGACGATATGGGCATCACTTTTTGGTGTTAATTCTAGAAGTTGTTGTAGGCCTTCATAAAACCGGTCAACTTCAGCCTCTTCAGCACCAGTGGTTGGAGCGTAGACTTGGACTACTGTGATGTTGAATGGTTTGCCTGAGATCATTCTGTCATTTTGGAGATTTTATCCAAGTACTGCTTTTCCTACTCTTTTACTGACTATGAAGGCTACTCCATTTCTTCTGAGGGATTCTTGCCCACAGTAGTATACCTGATGGTCATCTGAATTCAATTCACTCATTCCTGTCCATTTTAGTTCACTGATTCCTAAGAGGTCGATGTTCAGTCTTGTCATCTCTTGTTTGACCACATCCAGCTTGCCTTGATTCATGGATCTTACATTCCAGGTACCTATGGAGTATAGATCCTTACAGCATCGGACTCTCCTTTCACCACCAGATACATCTGCAACTGAGTGTCCTTTCGGCTTTGACCCAGTTGCTTCATTCTTTCTGGCACTACTAGTACTAGCCCTCTGCTCTTCCCCAGTAGCATATTGGACACCTTCCGACCTGAGGGGCTCATCTTCCAGCGTCATATCTTTTTGCCTTTTGGTACTGTCCATGGGGTTTTCATGGCAAAGATACTGGAGTGGGTTACCATTTCCTTCTCCAGCGGATCACGTTTTGTCAGAGCTCTCTGCTATGACCTGTCCATCTTGGGTGGCCCTGCATGGCATAGTTCATAGCTTCATTGAGCTACACAAGTGCCTTCACCACGACAAGGCAGTGATCCATGAAGGGGGTGCATATGTTAATGTTATTCAAATAGATGTCCTCTTTTTTCCCCTTTTATGCTGCATTTCTTTTTCTGGGCAATGCATAACCGGCCACCTAATTTAGGAAACATAAATGTTGGCAGATGGTGTACACCCCACCACAAACAGGTTATTGTGTTACAGTGTTCAGCCAAATGGCCCACCTAGCTCTGTTGATGTAAGATAAGGATTCTCCCTAGTTGTTTTTTCAAGATCAGCATCACTGTCAGAGTTCATGTATAGTAACAATGTCCATTCAGCATACAGTATGGTTTGCATGTGGTTTGTTGTTATAATGGAGGTTGTTGTTACATTGCATGAATCCAGGTATACTAACAAACCATTGTTTGTTAACCACAAACACCCTATAGTTTTCAACCCAATGATAAACCATGAGCTCTCTTCATGGGTTTTTCACAGTTAACAAATCATGGCTTGTTACTACAGCTAAGTTACCACAGCTAGGTTCACAAGCAAGACAATGCACAGTTCAACAACCCTTATGGCAAATGGGTTGGGCTAAAAATCAAACAAACAAACAAGTCATGCTCAACCCATACGCAACCCTGTGTGTGAGTTGTTGGTTGTATGAACTTAGCTACTGTTACAGTGATCCAGCCACACCAAACTTCAGAAAATCCTGTTTACTTACTGTTACTGTGGAGACCAGCTTTCAGGAAATAAGGAGTAACTTAAGGAAGTTGTAATTTACGTAAGGAAGGTGTTCATTATAAATGGATGAAGCAAAGCAAAGCAAAGCAAAGCATGCCAGCTGTCTAGACTTGTAAATAAACTGTCTTTTTATAAGTTACACTTTTCTGATGCAAGTAATTGAGAGTGAAATGCACATAGTCATGGGGTTTTGGCTAGAGGAGTATGGTTATGGGGAAGTCACAGACTTTTCATTCATTTTTAAAGACCTAAATCCAGCAAGAATGATTGACTACAGCACCGGTGTTCACATTTGACTCCTCTTTCAAATATATGCATTGTACATATATTTATATGCAGATCTTATACATGTGGCATCTCCTTTTAGACTAGGCATAATTAAATTGTGGAATGATTGTATTTCTTCTTTATTTCTTCCAGCATGATTTTCTTTTTCTTTCAAGTGAAGTAATTGTTTTTGTTGTACACTGTCTTGAAAGCTTTTTAGCAGAGAAGGCAATTGCTAATAATCCATTATCATAAATACAATAATAAATGTAACATTTTATAGCTACTATTGAATTGCATTACTTTAGAGCATGATACAATGCAACTTTAGACAGAAAAAAGGCCTAACTTTGCACAGGATTGCTCCTTTCATCTTGCTACATACCCTGGAAATTTTTTGGATGGAAGGCATGATATAAATAGAAACAAACAACCAAACATTTACCTGATTAAACTTTGATAAATCCTAAAATAAACTGGTACACCGGAAATATACTATAGTCTAAGTCCATTATGACCTGATGTTTATGTGACCAAACAGGAATTTTTGAGAGCAAGCTTGTGACCATGGAGATGTTTTCCAGCACATTGCTCATATAAAACCCTTGTTTGCCAGTCAAGGACTTCATCTTTCATCTCTTCAGGCTTTAGCAGACATGTTTCATTCTGCAGTGAAAACAAATGCACCATCTGGGCCATCAAATCTGAAGCGAAATGCCAAACAGGTGAGCTGCCTAATGGACTAAGGAGACAAGGATGTCAATCAATCTGACATGCACCATATAAACACTTTAATAAGACAAGATGGAACCATTTTTTGAAAAAAAAATGCTATTTACAAATTTATTGGTTAGCATGCTATTTTAAGGAAGCACTAGCATGCTGTTTTAACATTAGCCTACTGTAAAGTCACAGAGGTAGAAGCTGAAAGTTTGCTTTTCAGAAACCAGCACCAGGCAGCAATGAAAAAGAGTTGTCAAAAGAAATTCACCTCGAAACTGGGAATAGCAAACTGAAACTGACACATTTTCCCCTGAGGATGTGGAAAAGGGCTTGGATATTTCTCCTGCAGTGGCTAGAAACATAAAGCAACTTTTGCTTATGGATGGGGCACTTTAGCAGACATCGTGGAGGATGCCGCCAAGTCCATAGGGTGGCCAGGTGCCCTACTTTACAGAGGGCAGTCCTCTATTTGAAGAACTATCATAGGCATCAGTTTTAAAGGGTCTTTGATTTGATCAGCTGCATAGTCCAAGTCTGCTTTAAAGTCAAAACACCATAGAAAGAAAAGAGTAGGAGGGCCCTTGAAGCAGCCTATACTCAGGTATCCCCTGGACAGCAAACTGAGCAAGCACCCAGATCACTTGGTCACAGCCTTCCCCACTAAATTGAGAGGTAGCATCTTTCTATTTTAGTTACAGCTGTTATTTTAAATGTTATACAAATGGTCATTCTCTTTCCTGATGCAATACTTCATTCAAGCAACGCGTACATAGCTGTGCTAAACCCAGCACTTCTAAACTGTACCAGTTCAAGCAGTGTCAACTGTAGGTTCTAACAAATTTAATTCAGGGAAGAGGAAATAAGAACATAAGAAACTAACTAACTAACTAACAAAACTTAAAAAATCAAGGAACTCCTCCAGAGAAGTCATAAACAGTCATCATGGGTGCACCATACAAACTAGCCAGATGTTACAGGCAGTCTGAAGGACCAACTTGATCAGGTAATGATCAAGTGATCAGGTGATTTTTGTCCATGACAAAAATCACTGCTTGCTTTCCCACTCTAGATGATTGCAGGACCTCATACAGAAAGCATGTACATGCTGGATCCACAGGATTTAATGCTGATTTAGTCATACATACTGTAGGCCCACTGAACGAATGGGACTTGAGTTAGGCATAATGACTTTAGGATCCAAGGATGACTGAATCCAGCTCACTACAGGTTGAGACAGGCCCATGGCTGTTGCGCAGCTTGTAACATTCCAAGTCAGTCCTGGCAAGGTAGAGCGCCCTTTGTGTACCATCAAAAAGAGGATCAAGAAAAATTGTTAACTTAAATTTGCATGTGCTGATTCATGTGCATGCATGAACATTTTAAATTATTCTAACAGTTTAAATAAAAGTAGAACTCCAGTACCTCTCACCATAGTGAAGACTGTGACTTAGTAAGCTGCCACATGGCATTAATGGGCACCCTCTTTTGATAGGTCGTTCTCTTTAGATTGGATCTGAACTGGGCAGCCCTTCAGATAGGTGAGACTTAATCAGCCTACACAGACCAGGGCTTCTTGTTTATTTGGCTTGAATGTGTCCCTTGCCACTGTGCTTTTAGTCTATCAAAACAGTTACATCATCGTGTTTTAAATAGGCTGAAAACACAGGCAGCTAAGTGACAATATGAATGAAACTTATCATCAAAGAGGGTTCCTAACATCCTACTGAGGAAGGAAGTTTGTTCACCCAGCAAGCAGTGACAATGCTAAAGTTTTCCTACATGCTACAGTATACCCAAAGCAAGCAAAGGCACAGTCTTTTCCCTCCCAGTGCACAAATTAAGCATGTAAATATGATGCAGAGAGGGGCTTCATTTTTATTGTAGTCTGGTGCATATGAGTACATGCACTTAAGTGTATGCTTTTCCCCCACGATATGTTCATTTAAACATGACCTCTTAATGGCCTTCCTGCCAATCATTTCTACCCCTTCTCTCGCCCTTTCAAAGGATTTCCTTTCATTTCTGCAGGATGTTCAGAACTAATAGAGGAAGATTGTCACATCTTCCCTGAATGGAGAACCACCTGCAACTTAAAATAGGACACTGTCTTCTGTGGTTCAGCTTTATAATGGTATGGAAAAATCCAGTGGGTTCCTTTTCCTGATGTAAGAACATAAGAACATAAGAGAAATCATGCCAGATCAGACCCAAGCTCCAACTAGGCCAGCACTTCGTACACATGGTGGCAAACCAGCTGCCCACAGAATTCCTCAAGCAGGATGGGGGCAAGACCTCGTCCTGCCCAAGCTTCTCGGCATCTTGTGCGTTCCCTTCCACCCTATCAATTCTCCTCTGCAAGTGGTGGGCTCATGCAAGGGAGATGTAATGCTTCCTAACTGAAGCCCCAGAATAAGCCAAAGACATTTGTTACTGGAGGGAGACAGGAGACGGGCCAGTGCAGCTGCTGCACATGAATGCCATTGAACTCCCTCCTTCAAGGAATGTGCATTGCTGCTCATTGTGCGTTGCCTGGAAGTGCTAAATAAATGTTGCCCAGGTAGTGAGACCATGAAGACCAGCATAAAAGGCTTCCCTCCTTCTGCTCCTTGCCACAGCAATGCAAGTCGTTCTGGTGACTCCTTGTGCTCCAGCCCCAGCATTTCTACGACTCGCTCCAGTTTCTTCCTGCTTGTTCAAGCCCTGATCCAGTTCACACCTGCCTGTCTCTGCCTCACTCCAGCCTGCTCCTTTTTCTGCTGTTCCTGTTTTTCCTCGAGTAGACCCTGCCATGCCCCAGCCTACTACAACCCTTGCAGCAACTGGTAAACTGACCCTGGGACTGCTCTCCCTCTGTCTCTGTCTCTCTGTGCGTGCGTGCGTGCGTGCGTGCGTGAAAAATCAGACTGCTCTCTTCTGCGCCTTTGACCTGGCCCTGCTGACTTGCCCCTAGCTTCTGGCCCATAGTAAGCTCCAGACTCAGCTTGAGCTCACACCCTGGACCTGGCATTCTCCCCTTCCCTGCTGCCGCCCACAGCCCAGCCCTCACAGTAAGAAACTGACCTTATGGTCTAATTAGAGCTTGTGAAACAGAAGGAGACTTGAGGCAAAAAAGACTCAGTCTTAGAGGGTGCTTAGCTCTTTCCCCACCACTCCAAACAGGATGCCCTGCCTTATCAGATATTTTCCTTGATGTTCTTTCAGAAACATGTGGCTAGAAACTGAGGAAAGAGAAGTGGGTTTGAAGGAGATTTGGAGTGGGCAAGCAGCAGAGAAGGAAGGTATGATGTACAGCTGCCCTCTATCCACTGCCCTTCCACTCCATCTCCTCCTCCTGGTGCTGGGTTGCTTTTGCAACATGGGTATATATCTATGAAAATTGAATGTGTGTGTAATTGTATAGGGTTGGAACTTAAATTTCCACTCATCCAGCTATTAATGGCATGTAGGATTGTATCTTGGAAGGGAAGCTTTACAACTGTTCATTCCTCCTCTCCTCTCCTCTCCTTTCCAAGCCACAAATGACAAAACTAAACATATGCAGACTGATTAGCTAGTAATTTTTTCCTTGGATTAGCAACTTTAGTGGACTTATTGCAAGGCTGGTCTATGTAAAACATCAGTTGATAATGTTTGCAGTGCAGCCAATTCCATCTGGAAGGTGAGAGAAACCCCATGAATGCATTTTATGACTTCCATCAGCGGATTAAAAAAAAAACACACATTCTGACAACTTCGGTTGGTGATGTGTGATGGCAGTATAATTCCATGGAGAGCAACTGTATTAGCTCTGCAGCATCCTCACTGTGCTAACATCTTGGTCTGCAAAGGGGGGAAAAAGCCACAGCTGTGGGATGGAACCACACTGTGAACAGATACACTGCTGAGATTAGGTGCCATTTTAATATATTCTCTTTTCTGCATGCGGCATCGTCACACTGAGCCTTCAGTCAATCAAGCAGTAAGTAGCACCAACAGCGCTGTGAGCTTTCACCCCTTTTGACTACTGAAAATATTGCTACTTAAAAAACACTGAGTCAAAACAACTCACACAGCTGGAATTGCTGCCACAGCTACCTTGGACACTGTGGTATAGTCTGTAGTCATGTCTAGCTTGTGCATATTCAAGCATTGTGTTCTTATCCACACACAAAACAGCATCTGGTTTCCTATTGCCATTGCCTCAGCTGTGAGACAGTGACTGTGAATACAGGTTGCACTCAACTTCAGAGGAAAAGTGCTATTTTTCAATGGGAAGGAAGACATTTGGCATGGCCATCTTTCCCCAGCAGAGAGATTGTGATGGTGTGAGTGTGCTTTTATCTGCTGAATTTCTGAACAACATTGCCCTATCCATGTCATAAAATGCATGAACAGCCATTTATGCTATATGTTCTGGAAAAAAGTGATATTAAAAAAAAAAATCACAAGCACCTGTGCTTATATAAATGTATTTGGAAAATCCAGTCTTATGCTAGAGTTTAATTACTTGACTTGCATTGACTGCTTAATTTCATTTCAAAGTTTGCATGGCAATTACGTGAAATGTACAGCAACTGGCTACAAAGAGCGAAGGGCTTCTAGGTGATTACTAGTTACAGCTGTCTAAAATAAGAGGAGATTTTGACAGATGTCACCAACAGGAACATTGAGCGAAAGGACAAAACAGCACCTATGGATATAAACGCAATCATAACGAGACCTTCTCTGTAGTCCCCCAGTTCCCCATTAGAGGCCCTCTGGAGGAGATTTGGGAGTGCAGAGTGCATGTCTCCTCACTTGACATAGGATGGAGCTCTAAATGCTTTTCCCAACAGCATTTCGAAACATCAGACTGCAAGCAAGACTTTGGCTGTTGCTTGTGTACTAGGTGGACTGAGGACAGATGAGTTCTTCTTACTTTTAAGCAAAGAAACAGAGCAACAAATGCTGTTTTAGAGGGAACAAGTCACTGTTAACAAGCACAGGCACTTGATATAGTTATCCCTTGCTTTTTATGGAAATCCAAACACACTCACTTATATTCATGTGCTTTCATTGTTTTGCACTGTTGCACAAAGAACAAAGTGGCAAGGCTTTAGAGTGCCCAGTTGCAGGAGCTAAAAATGCACTCTTCTTTTGTCTTTGTTCCAATACCTTATAAATGCTACAAAATATGTTTTGGTGTTTGAGAAGTCACATTTTTCAAGTCTGAAGATGCTTTTAATCATCTCATACACTAATGGCCTATTTAAAAGTCAGATGCAAATATATTTAAAATAATCCATCAGCAGCAGCAGCTTCAAATTCATTTAGAACAGAATAGCTGTAAATACTGAAAAAGGTGCTTTCAGGTTGGGGCTTATGCATGGGATCGTTACAAGACTGAGAATAGTTCCTTTATTAGAAATGTGGGACTGCAGTGTCCAGTCAGTCCCTCTGCTATGCAGAACTGTTTCACAACAGTTCTGGAGTTTGGAATTGTTTAGAAGGGGGATCAGGTGAAAACATGATTGAATGAGATGTTCCTCACGTATCTGTAGGATAGCCATGTATCCCACTTTAGAAAAGAGTATCCTTTATTTGAAGAAATCCTTTATTTGAAGAATGGCTCAGTCCAAGTCCAGGTTGTATGAAATATAAGAACCATTGAAGAGGAGAGAGGGGACTTGGGGCATCTCATCCACAGGTTATAACTGCACAACAGGTTGATCAGGTCACCTGGTCAAGGTCTTTCTGTTTACATTTTAGTTATGCAAACCTGTATCCATTATTTCTTTTTTCAGATGTATTTCTTCTCTCATTTTGGTATGTCTAGGGCTGCATACTATGATATATTCAGGTCACACTTACTCATTGGGAACAGAAATATAACTTTTCTGTGAGACCCAGTTACAGGAGTAACCCATCCTACCTGTTTCTAGCAGTAGCTGGCAATGCAGAGTATGAAATGGCTGGCTTTTGTGTTAGTCATGAAGCTTTTTCAGGACCCTTATGCAGAGCAGTGTCATATGCTAAAAAAGAATAAAATTAAACAAAACAAAACTCTGAAACAGAAACAAAAAAGAACTTTAAAAAAGAAACAAAAAAGAGCTTTGAAAACGAAGACAAAGAATACAGGCCAGACACCCTTGGGGTGGAGGTGGGGTTGTAATTTAAAAGCTGAAAGCCTGATTAAAATATGAAGGAAAAAGTGAATAATAGGGTTGGATATGGAACCAGATACAGATAATTAGAGGGTCAAGGGTAAGAAAAGCAGAGCTTGTCCTGCAGTAGACAAAATGCTCCAGCTCTTGTAGATAAGAATGTAGCTCAAACCAGGTTTTTGTGCAGCTTGCCCCAGGATAGCAGAAGGAGGTTGTTTCCCTCCCTACAAAAAGCCCACTTTATCAACATCCTGTTCTGAACATCTTTACCATAAAATGTCACACTGGTTTGCTTATGCATGTAAGACAATGTGGCCATGTTTTCATACAAGTTTAATTAATAACACGCCATTGGGCAAGCCACAGAAATGGGTGCAAAGCCTGAAATACTTTGTTTGAGGTTTCATAAGGTAAGAACATACTCCTCCAAATACTGTAACACCCAAGTGTCAACATCGCTTCCCCTGCCCTATTCACAGCTGTCCTTGGGCCTATGTATGACATATACAGGATATTCATTCCAGGGTAAATAATTTTTTATTCAGTACATCTGTATCTCAAGTTTTAGAGAAATGCCCTCAGAAAGCAGCCTATAAAGAATAAAGGGGTTGGACAAAAGCACATATAGTGATTTTTAAAAGAGCATTATCAAATTTAAAGAAAATAAGCTAATTTATAAATTAATATGAGCAGAGCACATGTATCAGCCTGGTTTGCACAGAACACTAACAGACTGTATGGCCTGATGAATTCTGGGTTTCTGTGATATGACAACATGGCTGCACTAATAAACTATGGTGTGTTTACCATGAACAAATTTTTGCCCTATTTGCGCTCCAGCCACCTGAGATCGGCAGCAGAGGCCCTCCTCCGGGAACCATCCGTGAAAGACGTTAGGAGGCAAAGTACCCAGAGGAGGGCTTTCTCTGTGGTGGCGCCCCATCTATGGAATGCGCTCCCCAGAGAGGTCCGCCTGGCGCCGTCATTATATGTTTTTCAGTGCCAGGTTAATACCTTTTTATTTAATTAATATTTTAATAAGTTTTAATATTGAATTTTATCACCATATTTTAATTGCAGCCAGGGTCATCAATTTATTTATATTGTATTGTTATGTATTTTGGAATTTTATTTGTGTAAGCTGTCCTGAGGCTCTCACAAAGGACAGCATAAAAATATCTTAAACAAACAACCCAGAATGAGAATTTACACTTTGTGAACTTGCATTTTTTAAATACATGGTCTTACATGCAAAACCAGACCCATAGGTTGTTCATAGGTTGTTTTGCCTGGTTACAGAGGCAGGTGGCAAGTATGTTAAAAACAAAATGACTGTTCTGAAGGCTTACATGACAGTACCACAAAGGCAGTTTTGATACAGAGACAGAGCAGGCAATGTACAAGACAAACTACCCAGGGATTGAGAAAACAAACCATGATTTGCTTAATTATCTGCTAAACTCTGGTTAGGGCAACTAGCCATGGTTTAGCAGTATGTGTGGATAAGGCCATCAACTACCTACATAGCAAAGTCAGTTTGAACCAATAAGTTTTTAAAGCTGTATTGAAGGTCTGCACCAAAGGTGTACAGTGCAAATTACCAAGGAACATGATTCACAACTGAATTTCTTATCCAAAATTAATTGCACAAGAATGAAAACTAAAGCTTAATTTTCATTTATTCAGCATTTTTCATTGGTTTGTTGAAACATACACTCTTTGGACATTTTAAACACCTGCAATCTAATTCCTCATCCTGGTAGCCTTTAGATGGGTTACAGCTTCCATTATTTCCAACCAGCATGGCTAGTTTAATGAAACATGAGCTGAGCCAAAACCAGCAATTTCAGCGAAATCTATAACAGATGCCACTGAATCCAGATTTCTCAGAATCTGCCCTGCAGGTTTCACAATGGACTGCCTTTCCCAGATCACACTGGGAAATAAGAATTTATACAAAGGTGCATTTGATCAAACTTTGAATCTGTTGATAGGGGATGGAGGAAAGGGAGCCTTCAAAAGCACAACATGTGCATGGAGCAGCATTCATTCCATTTGTATATCACTAGTCAAAACTGCTTGGCAAACACTGACTGCAGCTTTTGAGATGGCAGTATATTCTCAACAGGACCTTTAAAAGACCGTCCACTGAAGTCCAACACATCTGCAGGCTTCCAGATTGAGGAAGGTTGCAACAGACACGTTGCTTATGAGCAATATGTGCTTCAGGACAGAAGAGGAAAATTGATGGTTCATTTGGAAAGCAGTAGGTGACTATAATCCCCTGATCATTTCTAAAAGGAAGCTGAGCACATCCTTTCTAAAGTCTTCTCAGCACATGTTTTATTTAGTGGTTACATGGGGCAGGAAGGTGGGGAAGTCTTTTTCTTCCTAGCTGAAAGCTCAGCGCTGAGAAATTGTACAGCTTAGTGTGCCAACTTGGTGAAAGGGTTAGCCACAGTGCAACCCAGCTGGCTGCATTCCTTCCTCACACAGTTCCTTTTGGATAAACCCTGACGAGATGGCAAGTTTTCCCCACACACATAAATGGAGAGCATTCCCCTGCCTCTGCCCAGGATACACATAAACTGTCAACATGTAACTGCCTCAGCAACAATTGCTTTCATCTTAACATTCATAGCACTTGCTCTAATGTCACTGCAGAAAGCTTAATTTGCTTTATACAGCGACAGTACCATTTGCTCTGGGTAATTTATGTATCAACGCTGGTTGATGTGCTGTCTTTGCCTCTCTGATGGGCTGACAGGAGTTTTAATTACACTAAAGGGCTTTGAGGTACTCCTGAAATCTAATGTACTGGAGCGGGCAACATACCTGTCAGGTCAAGAGGGAGAACATAATGTTGTAATGCGCAAATGAAGAGGTATAGGTGTGAAAGGGAAAAAGTGTCTCCAACAACAGTGGAACTACATTTTACAGTGCATTGCACTAGTACAAAACAAACAAATTAGGATTGTCATACTAAGCCCCTGTTATTTCTTTGGGACCATGGTATTTGCTGCTAAGGGTGTTTTTGGAGAAATCTGCAATGGATTCCAGTGAGTTTGAATCCAACCCAAGAGGTCACAACAAATCAGTTTTTCTGTCGTGTGCAGAGTGCATGGATTATGGATAAGATTGTTTGTTTGTTTGTTTTCCTATGTCCCAGAACTGTGTGCAAATGCAAATATACAGAAATCTGATTTTTAAATCAAAAATGCAATCCTCCTAATGCCCATTAGCTACACTGTGAAAATGCACATGTGTAGATCTGCACATTTTCCACATTTGCACTTGTGCACATGCACCAATGTGGTAATCTACTAGTGTGCATTGACTAATGTGAACCAGAGCACATTTAACTTCTAGTTAAAATGAACTAATTCACTGATTCCACCAGTGAGTAGATGATGAAATGACAGTTGCCTGCTGACAATCCATGAAATACAGGTAAAAGATTTAATAGGATCTATACGTATTTGCTGCCTTTACACTTCAAGTGCTACATCTAGACAGTGGATAATGGCCATGCAGTGGTCCTGGTGTGAAGTGCAGTGGCAGCAGAATGTGCCAGTGCTCTGCCTTGCCTCTGCCAAGTCTGCCAAGCTCCATCTGCTCAAGTTTTCCTTTCTCCCTTATTAATTCTCCCCTCTTCTAGCATCCATGCATATGTATACGTGTGCATTTTTAAAAACAGGTACATTTTTCTCCACATTCTCTTTCAAATTCTGACATGTTTGTGCTCACTTATTAAAACATAAACAGTTTTGTAGGCAATTTTTGCCCAATGAATTTTGCAGGCATTTCCCACATACACAATTCAGTATATGTCCTATTAAGTACATTTGTTTAAGAAGAGATACATTTGTTTTGTGAACTGCTGAAAGCCGCAGAAAAGCATGAATGTGGATGTCCATTGTGGTTACCTGGTCATTCTTTGGTCATTGCTTCACTCTTGTTCTTCATTGCTATAACCTGCCTCATGATCTGCTTCTGACGTGTCCCTTAGCTCTGACTTTATTATTATTATTATTATTATTATTATTATTATTATTATAACATTTCTATGCCGCCCCTTGCCGAAGCCTCGGGGCGGCTTACAACACAATAAAATACATTGAAATACAATAGAGCATAATAAATTACCATTAAATACAAAAATACAAAAAATACATTGAGTTACAAACATAATAATATAAAATTAAAATTATCAGTATAAAATAAGTAAATAAATAATATAGGAGGAGAAAAGAGAAGGAAGAAGAAGTTGCCCTGGCCAGATCATATATTTTAACAATTAAAATGATGTTTAAATAAAAAGGTCTTTACCTGGCGCCGAAAAACCAGTAACGACGGTGCCAGGCGGACCTCTTTGGGGAGTGAATTCCATAGGTTGGGCGCCACCGCAGAGAAAGCCCTCCTCCGAGTACTTACTCTCCTAATTTCTTTCATGGAGGGTTCCCGGAGAAGGGACTCTCCCGCAGATCTCAAAGGGCGGTCGGGCATATACGGACGTAAGCGCTCGTTCAGGTAGCCAGGACCCAAACCGTTTAGGGCTTTATAGGTCATAATCAACACCTTGAATTGGGCCCAAGCTTCAACGGGCAGCCAGTGAAGCTGACGGAGGACTGGAGTCATGTGAGCATAACGCCCCGTCCCCATCAGCAACCTGGCAGCTCTATTTTGCACCAATTGAAGTGTTCGGACCCTCTTCAGGGGAAGCCCCACGTAAAGCGCGTTGCAGAAGTCTAGGCGGGAAGTCACCAGTGTGTGTGTCACCGTCGCCAGGCAGTCGAACTCCAGGTAGGGGCGCAGCTGATTAATCAGCCGAAGCTGAAGGAAGGCGCTCCTCGCCACCACTGTCACCAGAGCTTCCAAAGAAAGCTCCGGGTCGAGGAGTACTCCTAAGCTGCGGACCTTATCCCTAAGAGGGAGTGTTGCACCATTCAGGACCAGGTCAAATCCACCCTCTCCGAAGCCCGATCCGCCAACCAACAGGACCTCCGTCTTGTCTGGGTTGAGTTTCAGTTTATTGGCCCTCATCCATTCCATTACCTCAGCCAAGCACCGCCGAGAGGTCCAGAAGAACCAGCAGGGATGCACTCCCCCTGTCCTTCTCCCTGCACAGGTCTGGCTTGTTCTCCAGCAGTGCCTCCTTGCCTCTTGTTCTGTTGGGTCTGACCCTGCCTGGGTTTCCATGGCCCACTGCTTCACAGAGTTGAGGAAAGGTCTGTGCTGGCTGCCCCTCCTGAAGGAGCCATTGGAGGTCTCAGAAGGGAAAAGAGTTGTGCCAGAGGATTGCGGGGAGATTGGCATGATGGTCTTTTGCCAATTCCATTTGGCACTCTGGCCTCCTTCCCTGCCCTGATTAGTTGAGATCTGAATTTGGTCAATGGAAAACTGCTCCCTAGAGATCATGTAGGTGGGGCAGGGCAGAAGTTGTCATTGCTGTGCCAGCTCCTGCCATTGTATGCTGCTGCTGCTGCTGCTGCTGCTGCTGCTGCTGCTGCTGCTGCTGTACTAGGACTTGCTTATGCAATTGCAACTTAGTTTTCATCAGTGCTAGTTTTGACTTCAATGCTGTGCTTTGTTTTTAACTGCCAAGCCATCTCTCTCTATTTCCCTCTTTTGCAAGGTAGATGCCAAAGTTATACTTTGTATACTAAGTTATACTTTTTACCATTCCAATAGCTAATGGACCATGCGCTGGGTAAGAAAACACTTTCATATTCATGTGCAATTCCGTGCGGTGGTGTTTTCCTTCCATCGCTTCAAAACCACCACGCTGTCAACATTGAAATGCCACCACCACGTGACATCCATTTTGTTGTCTCCTGTGCAGAGGTCTGCCCCAGCTTTATTACTTCTACATAGGCTGGTTAGTGATGTGCAAGGTAAGTAAATCAAACAGTGCAACTATTCCCTGATTAAAATGAAAGCCTACTGGTACATTGCCAGGGAAAGCAATGCTACACATTGTTCCTGTAAATTATAATGGAGCTGCTGCATATGTAATCCAATTTGTTCTTTTTTTCTAAGATATTTCTAGGCAACACAAGAAGCCAGGATTATGCCACATAAACAATTGGCTTCAAATATAATGGCAGATTTAGAGAAGTGGACACAGTACAATGCTGTGTAATTAGATAGAATATGAAGCAAAGGCCCTATTTGCATATGAAATCATTTGAGATAGGAATGTAAATGATCCAGAGAGGGGTAGCAAATGGATCAGTGTGTTTGGGATGCCGCTGCGAAGGTGATATTTCATAGCTGAGAGTAGCTGTTGACATTTCCCAATGCACTGAAATACAGAAACAAGCAGGGGGATGCAAAACTGAGCAGCTCCTGCTCCCAGAAGCCAGAACTGTAGCCCTCACTTTATGCTGTGAGGAGGTAGTCCAGTATGACAACAACCTGGCAATCTGGGTCCATAGATCAAGCGACAGATCATGAGCTCTCCATGCAGAAGGCCCCATGCTCTATTCTTTCGACTGAAAGAGTTCAAGATAGTCAGGGACTGGGGAATCTCTTCTATGTAAGCTTTTGGGCAGCTACTGCCAGTTAGAGCAGGCATTATGGGGGTTAATGGAGCAATGATCCAGCCTATGACAGGGCAGTTCCATACATACACATTTATTTCAAAACTGATTTATAACAAGTCCTATAAACCTAGAATTCAACATGACACTGAGACCAGAAAAATAATTGTCTGACTTGACTCCCTTCCTTTGATATCGTGACTGCTTTGCTTCAACATGTGCTCCTAAGGCTAGACAGATGATGCCAGTGTTAGGGCTTCCTTCGTGGTGGCCTTGTATTTATAGGAGTTGCACCTCCTGGAACTCTATTGTTTGTTGTTCTTGCTGCTGTTGTTTTTCCTCTATTGAGCATTTTTATTTTATTTCAGTTTGTGAGTTATTAATGACTGAGCTTTGGACTGATGCTTACGGATTATTTTTTAGGATAATTTTTAAAGTAAATGATTTATGGTATGTTTTATCTTGAATTACAAGTACAGGAATAATGAAGAGCTTGCTTCTGTTACCCTAATGCAAAGGACTTTTACTTGTGCAAACAAATTTTGTTATAGAAAAGGATAATATATGTTAAAAGTAAAAAAGACCGTGTCTGCCTAGAGTACAAGATTTTTAAAAAAGACAGGAAGGAAGTTTGCTGTGGCAATCAGCCTCAGTGCTAGCGTGATCTGACTTATCCATGCCAGTCCAGATGTTGACAGCAATCTTGCTAACTGCTGCCCCCAGCACCTGCTTCTCTTTAAGTGGTCATTTGGGGGCCTCCTCAGTTTGTGGTGCCTTGGATGCTCACCCCAGGATCCAGCCCCAACTGCATCCCTGTCTGTTGGCAAAGGAAACAGTGACTTTGAAGGAGCTCAGTGGGTGTTGCATTGCACATTCCTCTTCTGCATTGCCCTCAGCCCTTTGGCCCAGTTACTCACACTTTACTTCTCCCTTTGTGAGTAGCCTCTCATGACAATCATTTTCCTCAATTTGGCATCTGTGCCAACAGGCCCAAGAAGGTTGCCTGCCCTTGCTCTGGAATGTGAGAGAAGGTTGCCTTTCCTTCCTCTAGAAAGCAACCTACAAAAACGTCAGAAATGCCCTGCTAGGCCAGACACAAAAGGCAGGAGCACCTAGTCTAGTATCCTAGTCAAGCAGATAGCTCCAGAAATGCCAAACACTGGCTCTGAAGACATTTGTTCTCTCCTGTTGCTGCTCTCAGTAGTTGATATTCAGGGTACCTTGCCTTTCAACCTGAAATGAAATGTCTTGATGCTCTGCTTTCTCTGTTTGGGTAAGTTGGCAGAGGACAGTTCTCTGTCTGAAGGTGTTCTCAGAAGGTGTCCGCACTCTAAGTTTGGCTTAAAGACAAAGAGTCCTTGAAAGGAGAGAGCATGAGGGTCCACACAGTTGCCCAAATGCAGACAGCATCTGGACAGCGGACTAAGCAGCCCTACAGATCACCAAGGCAGTCTTCTGTCTATGGTGGGATGTCTTGAATGTCTATTAAAATGATAGTATTATTCCTAAATTGCCAGGGACATCTTGCTGAGAAGTGGATATCTGTGTGTGTGTGTGGGGGGGGGGGATTATACCACAGCAAGGTCATCACCTTTTCTTTTAAGAACATCTAGTCCACCACTCTCTACACATGGTGGCAAAAGATCTGCCCACAGGATCCTTCAGGCAGGATGCATGCAAGGTCTCATCCTGTCCAGACTCCTCAGCAACTGGTGTATGCAGGCACACCACTTCTGGCAAAGGAGGTAGTACTTATCCAGCCACCCATCCAGGTTGATAGCCATCACACTTCCTGTGGCAGCAAATTCCATAGTTTAACTAGACATTATGTGAAGAAGTACTATTTCACATTTATACCCTTGAGTTATCTGTTTAATCATGTTTAATATTTTAATATTTAATTTTCCCAGTTGCTTGGAAAGTGCTAAAGAGCACTCTCCATAAAAAAGGGGTTTTGATAGGTTTGACAGTTAGCTTTCAAAACTCTGGACTCCTTTAAAAGGAATGGAAAATGGGTGGTTTTGAACTGGGACATATATCTGTGTATATATGGGTCCCAGATCCATGCCCCCAATTCCCACTCAAGACCCCATTTTTAAAGGAACCATAGTCAGAAACCCTTTTTCCTTGGAGAAAATGTGGAGAATGTATATTAGTACTTTCCCCAAACACCAAAAGGTCCAGGAGAAAGTGCACCTGTAAAGAAAAGTTTCATTTTTTTAACTGAGGAACTTGCTGTAATGGGAGTGTAGATCTCCCCACCAATGAATCTCCTAGGTGTTTTATACTAGGAGATACACAGACATACTGGGGAGGGAGGTCAAGAATCTTGACTGTCCATCAGGTTCACTGTTGATTGCTCACACAACAACCAACCTACTGTGGCTTATTGCCAGGGTAGTTTATTGTTATGTCTGAATACATCTGGTCTGACTTTTCCTATTAACTGTCTCTAAGCCACAGAAGCTGAAGGCCTCTGGGCCATTGTCTGCTTTTTTGTTAAGGTAGAAAATATTATAATAAAATGAAATCCATTGAGTTTCATCAGTTCAGAAATAAAGGTCAGTGAAAAGGTTATATAAATCTGCTGAGAATTAAGAGAGAACAAGCCCATACTGTCAGCTAAATATAAACTTGGCAGATTCGTTTTTTCTTGGCTCTTTTTATTTTAGTTTCTTCTAAAAGGAAGGCTTTTTTCCTGCCTTTTGCACATTCTTTATATTTGGAAAGTAGGAAAAATTATTTCAATTTTCTCCAGGTTCTGTTTGTTCTGCATTTAGAACAAGCCAGATTGAAATGAAGTCCCTTATCCCACAGCTAAATGATAAAATGTGCATGAATGTATTAATATGTACCTGATTCCATTTACTCTTCCCCTGTGATTGGTGTTCAGGGGTATTGACTGTGATTGCAGAGCTATCAAGGAAGTGTCAAATCAAAGAACACATGAAGATAATTTACTAAAAGTAGTTCCACCAATTTGCGCAATAATTCACAAAAGCCTCTCTCTCTCTCTCTCTCTCTGGAGAGGGGAGAAGAGAGAGAGAGTGAGGAGAAAACTTGATGTGGACAGGTTTGCTTTTGACTTTTACCATGTGTATTTTTTCTAGAACGTCTGACTAGCACTAATATTGAAAAAGGTCAGAGAGCAGATCTGCTGGCTAGATATCAGACTGGAGGTCCAAACCAGATATTAATTTAAGGGTGCAATCCTATGCATGTTTACACAGAAAAAGATTCTACAATTCCCAACATTTGCCAGGCAGCCATTCAGGCAGCTTCAGGACTTCTTTTGCTGTCTAAATATGTATAGGTCTGCACCCAAAATGTGTGTCTTTTATTAAGGCATTTGTTGATGATTCCTTATTCATAGATTTTCACAGGCTCTTTATATGCCATCATGGTCCTCGGCTTTAACTTCTGATTTTTATTTTATTTTCCTTTTTTTAAGATCTCTTCTCAGGTTTTTTTTTCGAGTGGGGAAAATGCACATTTATGTTACTACATGGGAAATCACCCTCTATCTTAGGGTGCATTTATGCTATTCCACAGTAGTGCATGTATGCATTCTTCTTTTTTTGCTCCAGAGTAGCCTGGTCCAGATCAACATCCTAGCATGGGAAATAGGCTTTTACTATCCCAACTGAGGCCCCAGTGCCTACTTTAGAGTAAAATGGAAAAAAGACAGTATGTGTTATGGGGAAAAGCATGCTACTTGATCTTTTGCTAGTAGAATACTGTGCGTCCTTCTTTGCAGAGGATAGTTCTGTACTCGAAGGCATCCTCTATTTGAAGGGCTATCCTGTCTGAGTCCCATTTAAAGATGAAACATACAAGAAGGGAGAGCAGGTAGGACTCTTGAAGATGCCCATCACCAGGTAGCATCTGGTTAGCTGACTGAGCAGGCAGAAAGCCATCCCTATCACACAGGTGATTGAAGAATCAGGAAGAAGAGACACAAAAAAGCAGAAGTCCAGCCAGGATTGTCAGGGCTGTCACCTGTTCTGTACGTGCTTGCTATGGGAAGTGGCTGATGACACATAATCCTGGCTACCAAATGATGCTTGCTCGTGGTATTAGACAGATTGTCTTCCTGGCACCACATTCTTTATATGTCCTGGTTCCTGTCTTGCCATATTTATCTAAAAACAAACTCATTTCTTAATTTGGCACCCTGGTTTCTTTGCTACTTCTATTGCCATACCTTTGTAGGCAAGTACAATTATTCAATATAAATATAATCCCATCTGGAAGCTATATTCTCTGAATTCTCTGCTTCCCATAGAGATCGGCATGTTCCCAGTTTCATGCACAATCTGCCCTGACTAGCGTGCAGTCTGCTCAGATTCCATTCTTGGTCTGTAGAAGAGCCATATTTACTCATTTAAAATCAGATGCAGTCTTGAATGGCATTCAAGGCAGCTCACCAATGATTCATAAAAACATTCCTTTAAAAAGCAAAACCAGCAGACAAATATCAGAATGAACCGGTGCAAGGGATTTAAAAAGAAAACAAATGCAGTAGTGACCTCTAGAAGTCAATGAGGCAAGCGGACAAACATGGTAATACTGACACTGTTCAATGAAACATTTTAATTTAAACAAATCACATGCAGTAACCACCAGAAATGTTGGTTAAGCAGAGAAGCTAATTGCTACCTAAAAGGTCATGAAGAAGTCACCAAACTGTTCTGGGAAGGAGCTGTATATTCAGGTTGTACGTGGATAAAACTCTCTCTTTCCCTAGAAGGCACATGCCTACCTTCTGCAGGTGAGGGTACCTGGTGAAGATCCTCAGCTGGCATGCAGTAAGGTGGAAGGAGGAAGAAGAGGGGCAAAGCAAGGAACATTTCGTTCCAGCTTCATGAGCCATTATTTGCGAAACCTTGAATGGCTATTCAAGTTTTGGCAGCAGCCTGGCTGCTCACTTACGCCAGTGCAAAATTTAGTTGCTGATGGATTTTGTTTAAATAGATCTACAATCTGTTCTCAGAGTAAAAGCTTTCACTATAAAACACTTGCTTTAAAGCACAGAATACTTAATCTAATGCTAAAAACACCATTGCAATAAAATCAGAAAATCAGTAAAATTACTGAATTAGAAAATAAGATCTTAGTTAAAAGCACACCGCACTAAAATTAACCTAATGAAATAAGGGTGCAATTCTATGTATGCTTTAGGCAGGAAAAAAGTCTGCCTGGGCCCAGGGTATTTATTTATTTATGGTCTTCACATGCATAGGAGTGCACCTTAAGTCTTTAAAGAGGAAGATTCAAGGATGTGAGAGCCACCATGGAAAAGGCTTTACCCCTGGTGTTTGGTTCTGCATCCTGGAGAAAAGGCTGAATTGTTCCCCAAAGTAGCTCATCTTTGAAAACTTGAATATGTCTATTGATTCCCATAGCACAGTCCTGAAAATGCCACCAGGATTTTCCTGGACCCTATAATTTGCTGGGGTGTCCACTACTGCGGCATTTTAAGGAACTATGAGCTACTTGCTATAACTTTCAAGGACTTACACAGACCACGTTAGACATTTTTATAAGTAGGCTTTTGCCTTCAACAGCAGCACTGCACACCCCCTGAGAGTTTTAAAAAATACATGCACATTGCACAGCATCTTTGAGAGTTATGTCATTGCTTTTGAAAAAATAATTCATCTGCGCCTGGTGCGTCACATCAATCCTTTCTTTGGCTGCTTCTTTGCCAATACTCTTCTGTTATCCATGGATCTATCACCATTCTTATTTAAACACATCAAGAAGCCTAGTCTTTATTCTTCCCAGTAAAATACTTCTAACAGTCAAAATTAAATTCATGTTTTATTCATGCCTGAAAAACCTCCAAAGTCATTGGAACCCCTCCAGTTTGCTAATAATCTCATGACAAAAATCAACCACACATTTTTATTGTTCTTATTATTTGCAAATAAATGTATCAAATACTGATAGTTGAACAAAATTATTGTTAAGCAAAGAGACCAGATCTTTATATAAATAAGAATCTCAACTGTCTTTTTTAGTACACAGTTTGCTATGCTTGTGTGTGTGTGTGTTTCTTCCTTGAAAACAATGCAAAATGATGACCTGGTTTACACACAATAACAACCATTGTTTAAAAACACAAACCACTGTACAACCCATGGTCATCTCCTTTTTAGGTTGCATCACATCGCATGTGGACCTGGACCACAGGCATTTCCGGGATAAGCAACCAAGTGGTTAAGCAAACAACAAATCAAAGGTCTTCCTCTGAGTTGTTTAACTCACATCCTGAAGCATGCTGGTCCTGATCCAAATCAGGACTGTGCACAGTTACACTAAGGCAGCTCAATGTGAGGTTTGTCTCTGTGTCTATACAGAGCATCAGCTATTGGGCGTTACAGAAATGCAACCAACCAACCAAGAGCCGCTGAGCCCCACTGGTGGTGCAGTTGAATTGCACCTCTTGATCTGATCTAATCTTTGACTGCTACTCCACATGCATGTTAACTTCAATGGATCTCTCCACTGAAGGAGAAGCATACAAGGTGATGACACCAATCCCCCCATATGTTAATTAGCAAAAAATATCTGAGCCAGGTGATCTGGAATTCTGTCTCCACCAAAAAGTTTGTCAACTGCCTCTTTTATAGAAGCTTGGCTAGATTGAGCTGGCCATTTTCTTTCTTCTGAAATGTCAAAGCACCACTGCAGGATGAGATGAGACATGTGGAACAGATTCTGATATCCTTACTGTGCCAAGCAAGCTGTGTCTTTATTTCTGGCCTTGGTATACATCCTTCCTTGACCTTTTTAACCAAGCTGGATTCCAGTGGTGCCACCAGGGCAGGACCCCACGGCAGAAGACCAGGGCCCTATGCAGCAGAATGACCAAAGAAGAAGTAAAACACAGAAAAGCTGGCATTTTGAAGCAGAAAGGGTCAAGCAATTCATGCTGCCATGGAAAGAGGTGGGTCCATAAAACCATTACGTCCAGATAGTACAAAAATCTAGCAGCACCACTGCTTGTTTTCTGTCATTCATATATTTTCTGGCCCAAATGTCACATGGAAATGGCTTTTGACCTGCACAGAACTACTGTAACAATCCGCAAAGACGTTAATCGATTCCCCATTTAGGTGCATTGCTCTATTTACAAAGAGAAACTAAAAAGCATCTGGATTGACCAAAATCTTTTTCGAAGCCCATGCTTTTAAAGATTTTTAAGGCATTGCTGTGGAGTGCACTAATGGCTGGAGCAGCTCCGTGTAGACACTGAAGAAAGTAAATGAAAGTCATGGTGCGTGGTAATGGTTTCCTGTTCCACCCTGATAGTGAGGATGCTTTCCAGATTTTTCTCATATAGAACTATAACATTGGAAGAGATGGTTAAGTCATCTACTCCAACCCCCTTCTCAATGTAGAAAAGCTGCTACAATCTTCCATATCCCAATGGCCGGCTGCAGGATGCACAAGAGGATCACTGCTTGTTTGGGGTGAGGAAGACAAGTGTAGCAGCTCTTGTAGCAGCTCTTGGCACACACTCTCAAGGCTGCCTGGATGGACTTCAGAGGAGGAGGAAGAGGAAGAACAGAAAACAGGCACTGCTCACATGGGGCACCATTCTTGGCAGCTTCAGTGTCCAACCTTCTTCTGCAACCAGTACAGCCAGCAATGGCTGTGTCAGACACAGAAGAGGGGCTCTCCTTGTACAGTGTCCAGATCTGGACCACTCTGGGACTCTGTCAGGTAACCAGAAGCAGAACTGCCTTGCATTATTCCCAAGTTCAGTCTCAGACCCTGCTGGAGCTCTCAGACTGGGAGCCCTGGGTGAAGAACTATAGAAGAAAAAGCTGTCCCCTCCAGAAATTGCCTCAGCAACACAGGACCTCCTGTTTGCTGTAGTGCCTGTATCTTGCCTGACCCAGAATCTGCCTTGCTATTTGTATCCTGTCTTGCTGTCACACCACAGCAATGCAGGATGACCTGTTAACTGAGGTGTGGCTTGGCTCCTGCACTGACCCTTGATGCATCTGGACCCTGGCCACGTATCCTGCCTTGATGCGTTGCCTCAGCAACACAAGCTTTCCTGCTTACTGTGGTTCAGCTTCTGCATCTTGCCTTGCCATGTACTCTGCCCAGTTATCCTGCCTCAAGGAACCTCCACCTCTGCCTTCCTGGTTCTTGCACCTTGGCTTGTTTGTGACCACATTTTTGCCTTGCCCTGATACATACTTTGGGTTCTTGACCCTGGCCTATTCTGAGACTATGACTTGGACTTGCTATTAAAGCTTGCTGTTGGACTTTGGACTCAGTATTCTCAGTATTGGGTTCTGCTGCACTGATGCCAATGCCTGTCTTGTCTCTGTACACCCATGACCTGGCCCCTGAATCAGAGTGCATGGGGAACCATTCCTGGTGAGCACCTTACAGAGTCTTCTTCTCAGGAACCTGTAGTTAGGGCCGCTGCAAAGCAGACCAGAGTCCAGCAGGGTGAACCAAGAGAATTCTACAGATTCTTAACCCCAGACAGGTTTCTTGCAAGAACACCTGAATCCCCCATATCTGTGTGTGTGTGTGTGCACGCACGCGCACATGCACGCATGTGAGAGGGAGAGGGAGAGAGAACTTGCAAGGGCCTGGAATTAACTAGGCTGGGCAAACAAAGAACAGTCTCCATGCTGCATTTCTGCATGATGTCTGAACATATAGGGATTATACCTGAGCATTTTTGTTGTAGTCAAAATGTTTTACGTTTAGGGTCAAGAAAATGTGTGGTCCTGTACATGCCCAGGAGTCTGAAAATAGCCTACATTGCTGGAACAGAGTGAGTGATCAAAAAGAGACCCTAGCTGCTGCCCTTCTGTGTTTTTCTTTTCTTTTTAATCTATAGATAGTGTAAACTTCCACTTAGGGATCATGATTTGCTTACATTTTGAACCACTCACGAAATTTGCACAAATAAGCATCCAAAACCCACATGATTCTAGTGTGATTTCTGCAGAATTGGCTGATTGGTTTAACACTGTAATTTTCCCAAAGTATGCACAAATCAGCTGTTTTTGCACAACCATGTTAGAGCCACATGGCTTTCAGATGCTTATTCATGCAAATTTCATTCACAGTTTTAACAATGCTTACATTGCAGTAAGTCCTACAGATGGAAGTCTGCAAACTGTCTCAGCTAACACCAAAGTGAATCAATGCCTGCACAGGGTTAAGAATCTGGAATCCAGGGACCAAATTGTGCAAATCAGTTGGATTTTCATCTCCCAACCCCTCCAATGGATTGCTTCAATAACACAATCCCCATCATTGTCACACTGATCTTTCTGTCAACATAGTCCCCTAATGATCTTCAACACTGTTGTGAAATGTTCTGCCAGGGAACAGTAGCAAATTCATCAACCTTGAGTACATATTTGATGAGTCTACAGCTGAGATCATGGTAGAGTTTGCAGCACCTGTGCAATTGAAGACACCTAGCGCAATGGGAGGGGGAAATCCTCATCGATGTAAGATTAGGGCACTGTTGTAAGAATGCAAGTCAAGGACAAATGACTTGAAGAAGCCTGCTCCTTATTGTCCCTTGTCAGGCTGCACTTTAAAATGAACCATAAAATGATTGGCAGTATTCAATTCTTATCAGAACAAAACCTTTTCTCATTACAGGACAACAATTCCATGGTATAATGATACCTACTCTTTGGATCCTTGATGGTATCCATGGAAACCTCCATCTCTGAGGTTCTAATATGCATGTACAAAGTTGCTCAATATTTTAAGGAAAAAAAATGAACAGAATCAAAATAGTTTAATGTCAGCCCCTTTATATTAATCAATTTACCAAGCAAGTATACAAAATATACTGTGTTAGAAGAGGCAAAATGTCTGATTTTCACTGAGTCCTATATATATATATACCATTATTTGGTTTAGTTTCTAGAGCCAGCTTACATGTTTAGAATAATCAAATGGTAGGTATACACATCTTGGTACCATGCCACTTAAAAGAATACTCATGAAGAATAATATTTCTGAGAATTTTTGACATAATATCACACAACTTTGGCAGCTTCTCAAACCACTGGCAATAGGTACATGTGTCTCATTGGGATGATGGGCAAAACTAACTTCTATATAGGCAATATTTACACCCAACATAGGCAGCTTATAAGGGATGGTGGTTAGCCAGTTAGGATTAGGATCACAGGGCTCCATGCAACTGGTAGGACCATGCATTTGAATTCATGAGAATTCTATATATGGGGTTAGAGTGAGGATGAAATTTCTGGTTCAGGCTTGGGCTTTGGTTCTGATTTGGCTTTAGGTTTGGGTTAGGAAATCTAGGCTCCCTGTGCATGTCCATGGCCTGGAATTCCTGAGATGAGATAGGCAAGTTGATCTATTGCCCCACCACCCAAAAAAAAGGGGGGACGACCATTTTTGCACTTGTTTGAACACATATAAATTGCTGAAAAGGGCAGGTGTGAGTGAAGAGGTGCTGAAAGCATGTCATGGTTTGGCATTTGCCTGCTGCCATGGAGCAAATTCAAATCTAGGCAGGATCAGGTGGCAGCTGCAGCCACAAGTTGTTGCAGGGGAAAAGCTGCCACCCTGCAGCTTCCAGCTTCTTTCCTGCCTTGCTACGCAGGCGCTTCTCCCTTGATAGACACTTCTGGAGAATTGTGTGGCAGGTAAGGCGAGAGCAACCCGTTATGAGGAAGACAACATTGATGTTCACAGTGCTTAGAACCAGCGATGGCAAAGCACAGGAGTACACCAGGGCAGTGCCAAAATTGAAGACAAAGCAAGAGACTATTTGGGGTGGGGAGCAATGATCACATCATATCAGTGTTTGTATAATTACACAGACTGCCAATGTAATTCTCATTGCAATTAATGCAAGGCAAGCCCAGCAAATCATCAAGTCTCAGGGAGATTCATCTTCTTTGAATCCGGACAGCTTTTCAGCCAACACCAGGTTAGTTACTGAGCTGGAGGAGGTAGTGAATATTTTATGTTGTTTACTTTGAATATGGGAGGAAGGGTTTGTTTAAAGGAAGCGATGGGGAGGAGAGGGAAGCTTACCTTAAGGAAAGATAAATATCCATTCATGGCCGGGCTCATCTAGTACAAGGAATAATTTCAACTTTTATGAGCTTGGAGGCTTTCAATGCCCATCCTGAGGATAGGACATTAGAGCATAAGAGAAGAACCATGCTTTGGATGCTCATGGATCCTAAGAGTACATTTCTCTAATGAAAGCATCCTCTATTACAAGGGTAGAGAATATGTGCCCTTCCAGATGTGCTGGACTGCAACTCCCATCAGCACTCTTCATTATGACTAAAGGTGAAGAATGATAGAAGTTGTAGTTTGACAACATCTGGGAGCCATAGATCCCCCTTCCTACTCTGTGAAGATCTGTCCAAACCAAGTTTCATTCAATGGAAACAAGAATTTGAATTTTATGATCTATAAGCCTAATTATTTTTATGCTTTCCTAAATCTAGTCTCATTTCATCCTGGGCATGTACGCAAGCTGGCCATGCTAATTTATGCTGAAGAAGCGAGCTAGACAATTCTGTAAAACATGAACATGTAGGGTGAGTGGAATATAAAACTCATAAAAATGTCCTTCTCTTGCTCCTGTGTGGCAAATGGGCAGGATGGGAAGCTCATATACATCAGGTTCGTCACCCATTTGGCAAGAACTGATTTCAAGATTTAAGAGATCCTCTGGAAATTTTGTTCTGATTTCTCAAACTGACAAGAAGATTAATTGGAAAACAAGTACATAATCAATGGGAGTCACTGTGCTGTCAATGATAATTCTAAAGGAGGAAATGAAGGAAATCATGGAAAAAATCACAAAGTCACAATGTTAAACAAGGTATCATTTCCCTCCTTCCTTCCATCTGCAAGTAGAGATTTATTAAATGTTCTTTAAGGTCATGAACTGTTAAAGGATACCTCTATACAAGATCTATGAAGGTCACATAGTGCTTCAGTTCTCAGGCAAGTTATTTTTCTTTTAGTCTCACAACTTTGCCTTCTGGAAAATGAGTATCTTGTGACATACTTTGGCAGTTATTTTATGAATGAGCAAGCACCACCCATGGCAGCCTCTCAAAATTCAAAAACATGCACCTCAACCCAAAAAGGTTTGGGGACCCAGAGAACAAGGCATTTCAAAATGGGGCAGGGCAGGACACAACCTGCACAATCTTTTGCCTTATGTAGGAGGAACTACCATCTCACCTATTGATAGGTTTGACATTATACGGTTCACACAAGCAGTTTGGTCCTGTAAAGAGCCCTTTGTACAAGCAGCAGGGTTTCCTCCACCCCCACAAGATCACTGAAACTGAAACATGGTGAAATTGGAGCTTGGTTGCATGGTTATGATGAGGGCAAATTGAACGTGAGCCTGCAACAATGCAGCATTTCAGGGTCCAAAATAATATAAGTTTCCCAAAGTAACCCTCTTCATTTCATATGCTAAACGCAATATGCAGAGTTCTGATACTGCTGGATTCAGGGGGCTGTAGCACAGCTTCAGAGATGATTAAGCTCTTTATAGGCTACTGGGTTATTCATTCCTGTGCCTTAGCCGACTGACGCTTTGGTAGGTTAAGCAGAACTTTGATGGCCACTGGGTTTGCACAACCAACAATGGCCATCCACCCAGATCCTCCTTTGTCACTTTCAGTGGCACAACATGGCAAAACAGGGCAAATATTTATATGGCCTGTGAATAGGATAAAGCCTTCCCTGGGGTGTCATTATACCAGAGGCAAATGGTGTTCTGTGCAGACCTTGTACTAAAATTATTCCTTGCAAATCTTTTTCCCCCGTTTCCTTTCTGTTTCTAAACTGACATTCCCCCGTGCTTTCTTTGTTTTCAGATGACATTTGGATAAGAAGAACTGTGCTTGTTCAACCACAGCTCTATGCTTCATCTGAAATGGTTAATCAGAAGCAGAATGTTACCTTGCTGCAAGAGATGAGAGTTCATTCATATTCCTTTGTAAACAAGTTAACAATGAAGCGGTGCTCCATTCCCATCCCTTCAAATCACCTTAGCAACACCTACAGCAAAACAGCTGGAGCTGTCTTTTGGAGCTAGCCAGCACATGGAGAGCAGTAAAGCTTCCAAGGTTAGCAAGAGAGAGAGAGAGAGAGAGAGAGAGAGAGAGAGAGAGAGAGAGAGAGAGAGAGAGAGAGAGAGAGAGAGAGAGAGAGAGATCCTTGTTTCTTTTTTCAAACAATCACAAAACCTTGCATTGCTTTACCAAAAATCTCCCACCAAACACACATTACTGTTTCAGTAAGAGAGGAACTTTTAGGCTGCCTTCATATTCACACTTACCTGGGAGTAAGTCCCATCAGTCTCAGTTGGATTTACCTCTGAGTAGACACAGACAAGAATGTGTTAGAAAGAGGTGAGGGATGGATTTACTTTCCCATGATTTGAGCAGGAATTATATTCTCTTTCAAGCGACATGTGTAATGTCCAGGCATGCCCTTGCTGCTTTCAGAATCAAGGGAGACAAATAAAAATTATGCTTGACAAGTCAGGTAGTGCCACTGACTGCCAAAGTTTGCAGGTTTCCTGATTTGTTTCTGCAGAGCAGTATGTTAAGCTGAGCTACAGTGCTGCTGCTCCATTCAGACAAATGAGGGGAGGGAGGGTTCTTTTTCATCTACCCTGTTACACAGAAAGCCACATGCAAGTAGCCCTTAAGGGATTTAATTTTCCAAGAGCTTGGTAAGAAGAAACTGGGAGAAAAGTATCTCCCAATACCTATTTGGGACTGCTGTGTTGCATAGAAAATGAAGAGGAAGGGACACACGGATTTTGTCAAATCCATTCTACCGGTGCTTTGCAGATTCTCAGGCATGTTTTGGTCCATCCTCTGCTCATTGATAGAATCTATTTTTGCAGGAGAGGGTAAATGAGAATTTAGTTTCTGTATGCAAATGCACAGTTGCAATAATATACAATTGTGTGAGACCCCAATAATAGTCCACAGGATCTATGTAACTTGGAAAAACTAGCTCACTGTGAGCTCTTCAGGTTGGACTTAGGGAAATTTGAACTTAGCTACATTTGTTGCAGATTTCTAGTAAGACGGATTGGAAGATTGTGGAATGTGGACCTGGCTGGATGTGAGATGGGCCTGAAAATCAGTTTGGCTCCTCTGCCAAGCCAAAATGTTTCCCAGTTGGAGGTGGGGTAACTCTGCTTCTAACTTGCTAATCCAATTCAGTCCTGAGCAAACTTTGCTATCCCTAATTTTTACCATCTGGCAGCACTTTTTTTCTTAGTTGAAAAGTTAAATCTCTTGTATGTGAGACAAAAACAAGTATGGAAGAGGAATTCGATTATATGTTTCTGAATAATTTTAGGCCTGTGGCAAACACCCCTCCCCTGGGCAAGGCTGCCCATGTGGTGGCTGACCAGGTGCAGGCACTCTGATTATCTGGATCCATTTTAGTTGTGGTTCAGGCCTGGTTTTGGCACAGAAGCAGCCTTGGCTGTCCTGTGTGATCACCTGTGCCAGGAAAGAGATGGCAGGAGTACCACCCTGTTGGTTCTCCTGGACCTCTCAGCAGCCATCAGCCGTGGTATCCTTCTGGGGTGACCATCTGAGTTGCAAGTGAAAGGCACTACATTGCAATGGTTCCACTCCTGCTTGGATGGTAGCCATATATTTATATATATAAATCTGTTTAAAATGTGGTTTAAAATTTTGTCTTGTGATCTTATGATGTTTTAATATAGTATATTTTATACTGTATTTTGAACATGCTGTTGAGAACTGCCCAGACAGCGTTGGCTATAGGGCAGTATAGAAAATAAATAAATAAATAAGTACACTAATGTAAAAGTTCATTGGTTGTCCATCCCCCCCCACCCTTATCTAATATCTCACAGTTTTATTCATATTAGTTTATTAAACTTACTCTAGTAAGAATACTTGTTAGTCCAACAACTGCTTAAGATGGGATTACTATATCCTTATTATTATATGCTACCAATATAATGCCACACAGAGATCTTTAGGGCAGGGTCTGTTCTATTTGATGTGTTTCTTGTCATTTGTGTGGTCCAAATGGAAAAAATTCCAACCCTCACCCACCCCAATTTAGCTTAGTGCAGTTAAAAGCAAAGGTTGCTTTCCCATTCCCTCTTATTCCCTTTTAAATTGCCTCAAAGTCAGAAATCCAAGCCATTTCCTTCATCCTCAAATATGTCAGTTTCTAAAAGCAATTGTTCTACCATCATGAGTCTCATCAAGAATTCTCTTGGAGTCAAGTTAGCCTTTTCTCCATAAAAAAACAACTACTTATTTAATAGATAACAGCACAAGACTTTGATATTTCTCAGTATGAGTTCTATTTCCTAGAAAGGACTGGAAAGCTAGACTCTTGCATACAGTTGTGATATCAAATGGAGAAGCTGTTTCCCCTGATCTCCCTGTTTCCATCTCAAATAAAAAGTGAACCACTTGGGACGTAAATCACCTCAAGGCTGGACAGGGGGAGCATTGAGCAGGGCCTTTCAAAGAGTTTTATGTGAGCTCATGAATAAAGGCCTGCTCTTCATTCTCAAATCATTGCATAAGGTTACAGACTCACACAAAAAGAAAAAGGGAGACAACAGACATATGGTGTTTGTAGGGTAGACTTCCCAGTAGAGGTAGTCAACAGGGCCTGAACAAGATACTGCCTTCCCATTCTGTGTGCAGAACTCCTGCAGACCATCAGTCGATCATTATAGCCACAGCACTATAGTAGCCAAGGGCAAGCAACCCAGGCTGCTCCGGGCAGGCCACTCCTTCTTTCGACAGAGAACAGCTGGAGGGCTCAAAAAGCACAACTGGAGTCTCCTGACATAGGGCTGGCCTTGGGTCAATAGAGGAAGCAGTACTCTGATTTCAGTTGTAAGTACAGGAGGGTGATTAGGTCTCCTACACCGTACAGGGCAGTCCTCTAGTTTGGAGAGCTGTCAGGAAACAGTCATCTATCTGTAGTTGTCTTCGTCTAATGAACTGCCTGGTCCAGGTCAGGTTGAAGTCAGGAACCCATAGAAAGGGAAAGTAAATGCCTGGAAGTTGCCCATCCTCTGCTCAAACCCAGAGGTCCACAAAAGGCTCCTCAGTCACTCGGTCAGTCTTTTCCACTGTGGTGAGGTGCTCTGCATGTGTATTTAGAGAAGAGTTATTATTTCCAGCCTACAGTGATGCAGATTGGTGCCTTCTACTGTCTTTTTTTTGGGGGGGGGCAGGGAGGGTATAATGCATAACAGGCCACTTGGTTTGGACGTGCTGCTGTGTGTATTGCATTGCATTTGAAAGCAATGCACAGATGGATTATTCAAACTCAGAAGGGCATTTGTTGCATGTTCCCTTTACCCTGCCTCCAGTCATATTCATGGTAGTGATGAGAGTTGCATCTCAGAATGTGCACCAAAGGCCATTCATCCTCACCATCTGATACCAATTCACTCACCATACCTGTCATTTACACTCTGAAGGGACAGCTCCCTTCCTGGGTTAAGGGATCAGGGGCTGCCTGGTGGACTCACCACATGTTTGGAGCCCCTTTACAAGCAAGTGATCCTCCTTTGGTGGTGCCTGTAGAGCCTCGGGGGTTGGACCATCTCCAAGATGAGGTTGGTAGGCTACATTATGCTTGAATGTTGCAGGTCCGGTGCTGGCAACACATTTTTAACTACTTCAGCATGCTACAGGGTGGCTGGCTGAAAGTGTGCCGATGACAACCGCTCTGCCATGTAACAGCTATGAGATTAATTGGAGCTGGCTACTGAATCTTCCGCACCAGCTTCCATTTGTTTCTGAGCTTAGTTCAAAGTGCTAGTAGTGACCTTTAATGCCCTTTACAGTTTGAGACCATGAAGGAAATGAAAATCCCCTTTTCCCATAAGAACTTGCCTATGTGTTGCAATCTTCAGCAGAAAACCCTCTTACGTGTGGGATGTGGGATACCATCTTCCCATTAGCCACACCTTGTCTCCAGACCACCCTCCTGAGGAAAAATTATCTTTCCTCTCTGCACAGCATGGTAAAAGCCATTCTTCTTACAAAGGACTTTAGATATGCCACATGTCTCAGCCCTTCTTTGATGATACTGGTTAATTGTATCAGCATTGCTACTTCTGTAACTACTTTTGTGGAATGTGTTTTTAATCTCTTATTTTTCTTTAATCTCTCTTTTTTAAAAATCTCTTTTGTGTATGTTATGCATTCTTAGCTTTTAGGAAAGTACTTTTAGGACATTAAGGAAAATATTTTAATAAATAAATGAATCATACTAAATTCAAAGCAAGTGTCTTACTTTTGGTTATATTGTAAGTACTGAATTCATCTTGGTTAATGCCAAGAAAGGCAGTGAATATAGTGGTTAGAGTGTTAGACTGGAACTCAAAAGCCTTGGCTGAAGTTGTTGGACTGCAATGCCTATCATCTTGTGCTATTCGCTATGCTGGGTAGGTCTGATGGAAATTGCAGTCCTGCTATATCTGAAAGGCATTCTTGTCACAGAAGAGAGGAATTTTAGCAAAGTATAACTAGCCAGGATCCAATCACTTGAAATCACTTCTACCAACTCACATGGGATCATTTTTTAATTCTAGCAAGTTAAATGGAAACCTGCCTCTCAGGTTTCAGGAGAACAGTTTCAAAATAGAGCAGAAATGCAACCAAGCATAGGACTATAAAACTGTTTGGATCCCATCCATTTTTGTTTGTTGCTTGGTTTTCTTTTTATTTTAAGTCTCCCTATGTAACTTCCTCCATGACAATACAATTTTCAGAAAGAAGGAAAGAAGAAGAAAGCAATGTTCTATTCTTATAAAATTAGCGTAATGGGAAAATTCATTCAAAGCTGTTGAACAAATCCATATTGCTGAATATTAAATATACAGCGTTGAATTAAATGACTTTGCAAAGCATTTACTAGTATGAATAAGCCAGTTAGTTTCCTCATAACCATTCCCTTCTTCTTAAGTGAGCCTTAATTGCTTATCAGGAAATTTGCATAAGCCTCAAGTTGCAAAATAGATCCATTAATGGACTGCTATCTCCAAGGCTGCAGACTAGCCTAGGTGCTTGGTATGTCTGGGCCACAATGAAAGCATTATTTTGGTCTTTAGGTGTTTTCCACCTCCTTTTGTTGCAGGAATAAGACACGTTATGTTTCGACCAGTTTAGACCAGAGCTATCTGCCATGACCTCTTGACAATATCTGCCCTATTCTGGGGAGAGAAATTAGGCAGAACCATTTCATTGAATTTCTCCAGTGGGAGGGGAACTCCTCCAACAATTTTCCATAGGTAGGACACACCATTTCCAAAGGTTGTAAAGAATGTAGCTTCTTTTCCCCAGAGATCTTTGTTCGGTGCGCTACCACTCTAGATGGCAGCCAGTGTGGTGCTCTTGGTAGGCATGTGTGAGGAATCTGCTTTGGTGATGGAGATCCATCAGGTGCCCTGTGCTCGGCTCCATGGTCTCCAGCCTGCTTTCTCACAACTGTGAGTCTGACCTCCTGACAAGCACACTGCGCATTTCTGTGGGTGCCCATCAGGAAGCAAGCCCATGCAAAGCTGTGCAAGTAGCATCATTCTTCTGCACATGTGACTTGTGGTCTTTGTTTAGGCTCTCTCTGTCCAGATAGGGCTGTGGAAGAACTACAGCCCTATCTGGACAGACAGAGTCTAGCTATAGTACTCCATGCTCTGGTAACATCTCATTGGATTACTATAAGGTGCCGTATATGGAACTGGCTTTGAAAATGGTCCAGAACTGATCCAAAATAGGGCAGCTATTGTTAATGGGAGCCGGCTTATGAAAACATATTATGCCAATCCTCTTCCAGCTCCACTAGCTGCCAGTTGAAGTCTGGACCTGATTCAAAGGGCTGGTACTAACATTCAGCTTGGGGCCAGGATATCTGAAGGAGAGCCTTCTCCCATATGTACCTACCCAGACCCAAGGTTAGCTTCAGGGGTACTTATCAAGGATCCCTCTCCAAAGGTAGTAAGGAGGGTAGCTACCAGGTGTAAGGGCCTTTTCAGTTGTGGCACCCCAGCTGTGGAATAAGCTCCCCAAAGAGGTGCTCTTGGCAACAACTTTGTATGCTTTTTAGTTCCAGGTGAAGACACTTTTATTTGGCAGTTTTTAACAGTTTAATCTATTACTTTTATTTTTAAAATTGCATTGTATCATGTATTGCCATTATTCAATTACAATTGCTATTGCAGTTTTACTGCTTTATACTCATTTTTGTTTGTATGAGTGTGTTTTTAAACTTTTGTTAACTGACCAGAAAGACTCAGCTATTGGACAGTATAAAAATAAATAAATAAATAAATAAAAAGAAGGTTGCTGGTTGGGCCACCAGAGTCCCACAAGCACCCACAGACTCCCTTAGCACGTCTTGCTTCCTAATTGAGGGCTGAGCATGAGGTGAAGTCTGATGAACAGAAGTCTGTCTTCTGGGAAGGATCATCCGAACCCATCGTGTTGGCAGCCTGGTCCACAGTTTGCATCCTCCATAATACACCACACCTACCATCACTCTGAGGAGTTGTGCTGGGATGGAGGGAGTGAATATGGGCACCGCAAAAATGCTGGTGAAAAAAATTCTGCAAGGTGGCCCTTAATTTTAGTATGTAAGAAAAGAAGATTCTTGGGGCTTTCCTAAGGTAAAAAGAGTCTTCTGAGAAATTTAGTTAAGCATTAGTGCCTGGCTGAGGTAATGGGCTGGATGAGGGCCAATAAACTGAGCCTCGATCCAGATAAGACGGAAGTCCTGTTGGTGGGCATTGCGGGTCTCCAGGTAGGTGATTTTGACCCAGTTCTGGGTGGGATAGCACTCCCTCTAAAGGACAGGGTCTGCAGCTTGGGGGTACTCCTTGATCCAGAGCTGTCACTGTAGTTCCAAGTGGTGGCAGTAGCAAGGAGCGCTTTCCTACAACTTCGACTGATCCTTCAGCTGCATCCTTACCTGGATGAGCACTCCCTAGCAACAGTGATACATGTTCTGGTAACTTCTCGTTTGGATTACTGTATCACACTCTATGTGGGGCTGCCCTTGAAAACAGTCTGGATACTCCAACTGGTACAGAACAGAGCTGCCAGGCTGCTGACGCGTACTGGCCGTTACTCTCACATAACGCCGGTCTTCTATCAGCTCCACTGGCTCCCAGTTGAAGTCCAGGCCCAATTCAAGGTGCTGATTTTAACCTATAAAGCCCTGAACGGCTTGGGACCAGGATACCTGAAGAAGCGCCTCTTCTCTTACATGCGCTCACGCCCCTTAAGATCTGCGGGAGAGGCTTTGCTCCGGGAGCCCTCTTTAATGGAGATAAAAAGAACAACTATCCAGAGCAGGGCCTTCTCTGCGGTGGCACCCAGGTTATGGAATGCACTCCCTGGAGAGATGCACCTGGCGCTGAGCTTATCTTCTTTTCAGTGCCAAGTTAAAACCTTTTTATTTAATGGCTATTTTAAAAATCCATTTTTTCATTAACAGTTGCATTTTTGTTTTGGTTTTTATATAATTTTATTGTTACTCTTTTATTGTTTTAATTCTATGTTGTAAGCCGTCCCGAGATGCTGAGGCACGAGGGGACGGCACATAAAAGTTTTAAATAAATAAATTCTGCAGGGTTCAGCCCCTTCCCCGGGCTCTTCCATCAAAGGGGTGATCATCAGCACATAATCTCCCTTGGCATCCAGAGCCTGTCCAGGTATGAACAAAGCAGGGGTGCAGAATGTCTTTCAGCCTAAGAGCCAAATCCCATCTCAGTGATGCTGCAGGGCACTTCAGTCCAGCAGTGGGTAGCCCCAAAAGCAAAAGAGGTAAGGAAAAAAGAGGCCCCAGATGGACAAAAGCTGGGCAACCACAGAACAGTCAAGTTGGTAAGAGCAGTGCAGAAGACTGGACTGGCACCTCTAGAAAAATGGGCCACACTCCTAAGGCTCTGCTTCCATGGAGTAGAGGACCCTTTAAAGAATATGCTTGCACTCATTGTAAAGAGCCCATTGATATTACAGTGCATAAATCTTTTATTCCCCTCTTGGATCTACAATGTGGCTGCCAAGACCTCTTCAAATAGCCTCAGCCTGCCTTTTGACCAATCTGCCGCCCACAATGCTACAGTGCTTTGTCCAGTTTTTGAATACTCCCTGTGATCAGTGCATGCTCAGTGAAAACACGTTGCACATTTCTTCTGAAAGCTCCTCGAAAGGCGTGGCTGGTCATTTCTGTCCTTTTTAATCTTTGGCTCTGGAATGCAGCAGGGTGACCCATGACAATGAAGAGGGCATGTGCGCAGGCAGGCTGACGCGTCTCCCTGCATACGGCTGTTTCATTAGATCATGATCCAGTACTCAAAGGGCCTTTGCAGTCGAAGGAGCCCGACTGTATCCCTTTGTGATTACACTCAGAGCTGTGTGTCTGGTGTTCTGGGAGGCGATCGGGATTTTTAAATAACACGTCATATGACACTAGTAGGTCTGCTGTGTGCCATGGCCACTTCAGATTATTTGCCTCCTCTGTGAGCAGAGGAGAAATAAGAACTGCATTCGTGAGCAGGCGGGACAAAAGCAGCAGTTCTAGACCCATTTACTTGACAGTGAGCCCCACTGAATGCAATAAGGATTACTTCTGAGTAGACATGCCCTGAATGGCACTATTAGGATGCAATGTTGAGAAAGAAAGCAGGCCTGCAACTTCTTCCAGGGGAAAATTGAGTCCTTGTTTAATAAGATTGCTAATTCCACTTAAAAGGATTGTGGTCAGCTGGGGTTGATAGGCATGCAGTTCCTCCTTGCCTCATCAGTACAGCCTCCCCACCTACAGATGTAGAGACCAATCATTTGGAGGGGGCGCGACATGAAAACATGTTCAAATTATGTCTGGAAATACTTTTACTTACCTTCACCCGCACTTACCCGTATGTAAGTGTCTGTAGTACAACCTACTACCCTGCCCTTGACAGTGACATACACTTTTCACATACAACACAGCTTGAAAAAACTAAAGTGCAGCATCTGTTGCGTACCATGTGCCAACTGCCCACCTGGATGCAGATTGTCTGAACACAGGCACCATGGTTTGTTTGAAGAGGAAACAGCCCTCAAATAACCCAACCGCAAGCCATGGGTTATTTGAGGGCCATTTCCCCTTCAGACAAAGCAAGCCACCCATATTCAGAAAGACACACCAAGCCATAGGAGGGGATGGAAAATTAGGCTAATGGCACCTGGCATATTAAATGATTGTTTAAACTGGGGCAATCATGTGAGTGGGGCCATAGGGTATGGTGTGGGTCAGAAGGGACTGTGCTAGTGTGCCCCCCTCACATCAGACCAGAATATAAATAGACCCAGCCATAATTTAGGTGCAAGTGCCGAATTAGCTCTATCACTTGCCAGGGAGAAGAACCTATTAAGGGTGTGGCTGCTGAATTAAAGTTTTGCATGGTTCAGGAAGAGGGCATGGTAGGGCCACTTATGCATTGTCTCCGCCCACCCCCAGTGGAAATGAATCACCCAAGCAGAAGTGAGAAGAAGATGCAGGCTTGTAAAAAATGTGCATATACAGATGGGTACCAATTTGGAAACAATTATAATTGTAAGAGCACTATCACACATCTTGCAAACAGTTGGGCAGACGGTGACCAAGTGGCCAATTGGCCTGCTCAGTCAATCAGTTGCCCAAGTGCTTGCCAGTGTTGGGCCACTTCAAGGCCTCTGCATTTCCTTCTTATGGTGCTTTATCTTTCAACTGAACATGGAGTGAAGGAGGAGGGTACCTGCAAATAAATGGCTGTCCACTGTACAGAACATGTAGTCACCTTAGGGCATGACCCTACTTTTTAGCATTGGACTCCATTGGACTAAGCCTTATAAAAAGGTTAAGCCTTATATAGCAAGCTGCTTAAATGGCTTGCCTTTATTGTTTCTTCCTTCTAGAACCTACCTTTTTGCTTCGGAATTGTCAAGCTTTTTGTCAGTATGTATACGGCTATGTATTCAGGGAAGAAGTGCAGTAAACTAGCCTATTTGACTTGGTAATTTCTGCTTGATTTTGAGTCCAGTGTAACTGCAGGCATGCTGGGTTGCAGGCACAGGGAATACATTATTGACTATAAATAAACTGCCTAGCTCTTGTTTAAAATAACTGTATGGCCACGGGAAAATATTCTGGAATGAACATGAGAAGGCCATGTGCTAAGCAAGGAAGGAAACATTTGGTCCCCTCACTTATCAGAACTCCATGGTTTGAACAGTTTGAAAGCTTGCCCTTTGCCAAGCGCAGTGAGAACTCTGCATGCCCAACCATCATTTCCCCATTCGGCCTGGGGTGGAATAAAGCAACGTGCAAGAGCCAGTGGGGCAAAATAAAGGCTCTGGATTGGCCCAGACCAATGTAACCCCTGACTTTCTGCTTATGGTCGAATGCTTCTGAATTAGGTGGTGGGATTCTGTTGAATTTCCTCAGCTTGGCTCCCCAGACTCCAGTCCACTTTCCCTCGGCCCTAAGTCTGCCTCACACAGAATGTTTGCAAGGGCATCTGGCAGGGAGTGAGTGCAGGAGAGCCCACGAGGCCAGCTTGCGCACATGCCACCTGCACACCTGCTCTGCACATGTAGTTTTGCTTCTCCACAAGTGATTTTGCAGGCTTTGCATATTTTGCAAACTTGTCCAAAGAAGTGCATTCTTTCACAAAGAATTACTTTGTATACCTTGTGCAAAAAAGCCACAAGTGCTCCTGAGCATCCACAGTCTTGATCTTGTCAGAATCCCGGAATCTCAATTTGAGAAGAGGAAATAAAACGGGTTCGTGGGAAAGACCAAGCGTCCAGACCATCTGAGGCTTTATTACATTTACCCAAGTTTCCTGCAGTACACTCACGATAATGCATGCATTACCGGGCAGGCAGAGGTGAACTCTGCTGCAAAGCTTCAATACAACTAAAGAGTTTTTATACACTCCCAGTCACGTCACAGGTACAGGGCAATTGATGACAGAATGCAGAGATTACAATAAGGTTCTGAGGTTATCACATACAGAACAGATAATGGAATGCCAGTCAATCATACTGTGACAATGAGATTACAATATTTCAAATTGCAGTGTATTGACATTGTAGTTGAGTAACTTGAACCCATCTCCAGATCTGCTTAGACATGTAAATTCAAGCTACTGAGAAACTATTCATGATAAGCTCAGACCCTTATCTAGACTCTAAACATTCTGAATGATCAGGGCGCATGCAGCCCTCTGGGCTAGGAAGATCCTTCCAACAATGATTATTTACAATGTATATTTGGACTGAATGGCCTGTCTACCGTAGCTTACAGCTAAAGGTGAAAGAAAGGAGTGGGGGAGGGATGCCATTTGAAACAGTGACTTAGCTTGGATTGAGAAGTACAAGATTTGATCCCACAATGCAAAAAAGCACACAGAAGTAACGCTTTTCAGGCAGTATTTATTCAAATTTTCCCAACAATCTTGATCTGCCTCGCTTTCCGGCCAGAGCCAAGACATGGAAAGCCAAGACGTAAGCACAAGAAAACTGGACTCCATCCCGATCTTTACATGCCTAGTTGCAAGGCGCAGTCGCTTCCTCAGCATACATATCCTTCTCATTTATGGTGTTCTCCAATCCACATTCAAGCAGTAGTTTCCTGATAACAGGAGGATGGTTCTGCTTTATGTTCATACTAGTGAAATTTGTAACACTGAGTTTCCCACATTCACTTTTCTCTCACACACAGTCTTTCTCTTGCACATTATCTGAGCTCTGAGGACCACCTCATATTGAGATTGCTGAAGGAAAAATGTAAAATGTATGTTGTCCTTCTACTACAAGGTATTAATAAGCAGTGCTCATTTTCTCCTGAAACCTATCTGCAATTAAGTCCAGCAGATCACTCTAGAGAGGCCAACTGAAAACAATTGGAAACTATCCTCATCCTTGAAGAAAAGATGTAGGAGGTTCAGTATCAAGGAACCATCTTCATTATTTCAGGCCCATGTTAGACAAGTGAGAAACAGATCAAGTTCCAACAAGGTTGATTTATAGTATAGAGGCTTGCATGGCAACAGCAAAAGAAAATGCCTTTCCTTTTCTCATTGCTTCCTTTCAGACTAGGATGACCATGCTCAAAAGAGAGGCCATGAAAAGGCACTCATTTGCATTATTCCTGCATATGCATGTGTCTACATATGCATTAAAATCTAGAAATAATGTTCTATTGTATTTCAATGTACCTTATTGTGTTGTAAGCCGCCCCGAGGCTTTGGCAAGGGGCGGCATAGAAATGTAATAATAATAACAACAACAACAACAACAACAACAGAATGACAAGTTGTTCAAGTTATGGGAAGCCAGTCTCCAGCTGAACATCAGGAAGAACCGCCTGACCATTAGAGCAATATGATAATGGAACCAATTACCTGGGGAGGTGGTGGGCTCTCCCACGCTGGAGGAATTCCTTCGGCAGTTGGACAGCCATCTGAGAGGGATGGAGTTGTGCACTGAGCAGGGGGTTGGACCTGATGGCCCTCTTGGCCCCTTCCAACTCGATTAGTCTGTGATTCTGTGATTCTGTGTCAAGGCATCTCACCACAACTGCCTGGGTGACCAGTGTGTTTGCACTTCTGCTATCCAAGTGCTCATGGCTGATGTGCACTTGGAGATCCCTGCTGTACGCCCTCCTTGTTCTTCTTCCTCTTTGAGCCAGGTTCAGACTGGACAACCCTTCAAGCAGAGGACTCGCTTCTGACATGACATTCCTAACTGCAGCTCCCTGTAAGCAGTACTCCTGCTTATTATTGGAAGGCAGCATCTAATGGCCAAATTGGACATCTCCCTAAACATTCAGATATGTATATTCAGACACATTTTTTGAGAAAATACTTTCAAGAAAACATGTATTTAAATGCTTATTTGGCTACCAATATTTCTGCAAACATTTACTTTTTAAAACTAAAGACATTGCACATTACCGTGGAAATGAAACTTCCTAGAAAAAAGAAGCTCTGGTTCTTCATAGGTTTGCATGCAGTTGTGGCTAAAACTGAAAACTGAAATGAACTTCAGTTTGGGAATAGCTTGTATAAGGCAAAAAGAGCTTTGGCTTTTAAAAGTGTAAAAACAGTAGGATACTTATCATTTGAGCCTTGGCTAGCAGAAGACCAGGCTGGGAAATACCACCTGCTCCTGTCCCCCTCCAGCCAAAACACTCATCAAAGCATCAGAAGCTGTGGGGAGCCTGACACAGGAGCTTCAGTGGTGAACAGCATCTGAAAGGAGGATGTCCTTCGGCCGGTGCTCAGCTTGGAATCACGGAAGCCTTGCAGCTAAGCACTGCCTGCAAGAGAAGGAGCAACAGGCTGCAGATAATTTAGTGCTGTACTGTGGGTTTCTTTCCGGTAGCTATAATGCACCTTTCCATTCACATGCAGGTTGCTTCCACCTGCAAAGGGCCAGCTGGGACATAGCCAAACAACCTATAGTCAGAGTAATAGCAGGTAGGAATGTATGAGAAATTAATTTCAGATTAGTTTTGATCAGGAGTTACACCTTCCATTCTGAAAAAAGACTCAGACTCAATCTATGGGTGAAGTCTGTACATTTTCAAAATTCCAGTGTGAATACTGGAGCCAAAACCATTGCATTTGACAGTGTGCATATACGTGAAAAAAGTGTATAGAAATGTGTACTTTTGAAAAATGCGCACAAATAAATTTTAATCCATGGAGAAGAATGCATACATTTCAAAGCTAGATAAATACATTTGGAAAACAGACATGAAAATATGCATGGATTTTCAAGTGAAATTGAAAAAGAAAACAATGTTCCCATTCAGATACAGACATTAGACAAAACAAACCTCAATCTGAACTCAAGTTCTGACTATTGAACATCCTAAATGGTAAGTTGGGTCTTCTTTGTGACCATCATCCTAATGCCAGAGCTAGAATCAAGATTTCTAGGCAGTTTTTTAAAATATACCCAAATATACAACAAAACAATAAATGAACAAAATTTACTCTGAACTCTTAAGTTTATATAAAAGTGTGCACATAAAATAGAGGCCTGTGGAATAAATAGGGATAGGATGGTGCCCTCTGCTACTTCATAGCATAACTGTCAAGGGACAGAGCAATGCACTCAGGGAACCATTTTTGGAGTCAGCTATCCAAGTAGGAGGAGAACCTTCACATCCATGTAGGAGGTATTAGAACCACTGGTATTGAAAGCCACTCAGAATTCCAAAAGACTCAACAGAGTCATGCTCCCACGTTCCTTGGTAAAGGTTATCCCACAGAACTACCAAGGCAATTTCTATTCCATTCCAAAGCCAGGCCTGACGCATGATTGAAAGGGATCGAGATAATCAGTTTTACTCAAGGGTCCAAGGCTGACTGGCAATGACCTGCTCAAGCACCTTGCCCAGATGTCAGCAGCCATCCAGGAATTATGATCATCTTTCAGGTCCATGTTAGGCTTTTTCAGGTGTGACAAGTTACTGCTGCCTAAACGAGTATTATATAACAAAGACTGCCAGACTGTATCTAGCTGAGACATCTTGAAGTCGTTTACAATTCAACATTTTAAAGACAAAATACCCACACTTAAAATCATCCAGGGTGCAGCCTTCCCAGAACTCCATGTGATTTTACTTGCATGCTTAGACAGAAAAAAAACACATCCCACAACAAATAGCACTTTCCATGCTGGTTGAGGCATGCTAGGAGATTTAGAACTTCTGTCTAGACATGCAGGTGAGTGTGCCTTGGAACAGAACGTTCAAACATCTCAGTGAAAAATACTTAGAATTAAAATATAGCATCCTCACTAAAAGCCATTCAAGATCAGAATACTAGCAATCAATGAACTGGATAGTATAATCAGTGAGGGAAGGTCTGGGTGACCAAGTGGGCCTTTGACTGGCATCTAAAACAGACCACAGTGGGTGTTCTTTGCATTTGAAAGGGAAGCTCAAGAAGGAAACCTTCATCTCCGTTTTTACTGAATGTCAGTCTCCAGGTTGTGTGACCACCAGCAAGACCTCCTCCAAAGATCTTAGCAATGGAATGCATCTAAATCAGTGTGGGCCATTCATCAGATAAACTGATCCTAAGTTGTTGTTTTGTGGATGGCAGAGTTGTTTTGCCATCCACAACACCCTGATCCTAGCTCAGTAGTGAATAGGTAACCAGTACAATTGCTTCAATAACATTTGCCTAGCCAGATATCCCACTTAAAAACTTGACCACTACTTTTTGCACCAGCTACAGCTATTAAAGCAAGCAGAAATAGCCCCACATAAAGTGCATTGCAGTGATCAACAGTATACGTTTCCCAGTGTGTGGACACAGTGTCTAGGCCAGTGGTGACAAACCTATGGCACGCGTGCCACAGCGGGCACACAGAGCCCTCTCTGTCAGTATGTGAGCCAAGTCACCCCAGCATCGCCCCAGCAGCCGAGCATCGGATTACAGTGCACATAGGGGCCAAGCGCATGCTCGGAAAGGAGTAGGGCGCAGGAGATGACATCATGAGCCATGACTCATTAGCCGCGACTCGTCCGAGCTTTTGCATGGCCACTCAGTGCACTGCCAAGGATATATAGTGGTTAAGAGCATGGGACTGGGACTCAGAGGATCCGGGTTCGAGTCCCCGCTCAGCCATGGAGCCAACTGGGTGACTTTGGGCCAGTCACAGGCTCTCAGCCCAACCTACCTCACAGGGTTGTTGTTGTGGGGATACGATGGAGGAGGAGATGTAAGCTGCCTTGAGCCCTTTGTAGGAAAAAGGCAGGATATAAATCGAAAAATAAATAAAAATAAATAAATAAAATATACATATATGCTTGGACTGGCTGTGAGCTGTTTTTTTCTAAACTAAAACCTCAGTATTCAGGTTTTATTGCAGTGTTGGTACTTTGTGATAAATAAGTGGCTTTTGGGTTGCAGTTTGGGGACTTGGTCTCTAAAAGGTTCACCATCACTGGTCTAGGCTATCCCTGTTTGGGAAAGGGCATAGTGGTATACGAAGCAAATCCTTGACACAACAATCCTTCAAGCAGAAAATCTAATGAGTGGATGGCAATTCCTGATTCTGGAGCACATTCTTTTTCATAAATTTATATCCATGGTGTGCTAGTCAGTTTTTTTCCCAGTTCTGATATTCCATTTTTCAAGTTTCACCCATTACATATGGTTCACCTGTCCTGTGCACTAGCCTTCTCATGAGACTGCCTTTCTGCTCATCTGATTGCTTCTTATCTGTCTTGTCTAAATCTTCAGCCTGCAGGATAAGGAAGGAAGAAGAGCTTGGACATGCCTTATCAGCTGTGGATGGATAAAATAACTGTTCATGATGTTACCAAAGAGTTGCTTGGCAAAGGGCATATTGGTCATGAGTGAGTGAATTGCTTGGAAGTCCTCATAGCTGGATCTGCAGAAGAATGAAGTTTGTCTGTTGTGGTATAAAACATGTTTTACACACACACACACACACAGTATAAAACATGTTTCAAATAATGAAGAGGCAATATCTCATGTTTTAAGGTATGTAAAATTCTGTTTCTGTTCTCTTTATTAAATTGTCTTCCATAAACACTTTGATTTTGGAGTTTTTTCAAGAGATTTTTACTGTCAAAAGATTGAATAGGTCAGTGATTTGAAAAGACAGGGAAGAAGGGGTATGAATGAAGGATAAAGAGGATTTTTTAAATATGTGGGCTGGTTGACTGATTCTGGGTTGCATGAATTTTTCATTGTTTCACAGAGGAGGACAAAGCTTTAGATGCATCCTCAATAAATCAAAACAAAATCATATGGAGTTCTGGAAAATGTAGCCTGCAAATATGCATGGTTTCCAGTGGACACTTAAAAAAACAATGTTGAAACACTCCAGCACATCCATTGTGTTTGTGCATTGCTGTAAAATCACTGGCTTTTCAGTTTTGCAAATTGCTAAATTGCTCCAAGAGCTATTAGCAGGTACAAAAAAAAAAGTGTGGCAGTTTTGCTTTCTGTTTCTTCCTCAATTTCATTGTCAAGATTTGTTGGAATGGTGAATGCATGTACAAGACACACAATAGGGTACTAATTGCAAGTGATTAGCCACTGTTCCAAAATGCTGGTATTCACCCTGTGCAAGCACCCTGCAGTATTTTCTCTAGTGACACAGAGGTAGTCCAATAACTCCAAGAAAAATATGAATGCAGTACACTCAGCTACATTCGTCATCCAGTTCCTTTCAATTATTATCCCCCCCTCCAAATGCACACACCATTTGCTCATTATTTTTGCAAATTAGTCCTTGAGTAAAGATTGTTCATAAATACATGGGTTTCAACTTCTGAAACAGAAAAAAGAAAGAACTTGGCTGTGATTGAATACATGGTTTCATTTAGAAACCAAATGATTGACAGCCACCTTTTCTTCTAGTAGCTTCTGTTTAAAAAATATTGTTCAGATGGAACAATATACACAATATAGATTGATTGTCACGATGTATAATTATTTGTTTATAGAATACGTTAAGTGTGCGAGGGGTTTATTGCTTATTTATTTAAGGCATTTTTACCCTGCCTTTGAACCAAAACGTCTCCCAGAGCGATTTACAAACATCAATAATGCAACAGTTCCTCCCTTTGGGCTTACAATCTAAAAGCCGCAGCACAAAAGGAAAGGGGATGAGAAGGAAGAGGTGGAAAAGCAAACTCAGGCACTTGTTCTTAGATACAATGTTCTTAAGGCACTCTTTCTGGGAGGGAAATGCAAGGCAAGCTCCCTGCAGCAGCTTCTTCTCTGGCCAATGCCTGGGGTCAGGTAGTTTCCCCTGCATCCTGTGATGTAGGGGCAGAGTCTCCCAGTCCTCCGGTTGATGGATGAAGTCAGGATGTTCTGCACGTTAGTGCTGCAGTCCCAGAGCCAGAGCACAAGAACCTAAGAAAAGCCATGCAGGATCACACCAAAGGTCCATCACTCTGCACACTTGGTGGCAAACCAGCTCCTCAGCAGCTCTTATATACAGGCATGGCACCTCTGCTAAAGGAGATGAGACAGAGCCGGCAAGGCTAGCAGCCACTGATAGCCTCCTCCCGCATGAATTTGTCCCATCCCCTTTTAAAGCCATCCATTTTGGAAGCCATCACCACTTTCCATGTTTAGTTTAGTTTAGTCCATAGTTTGACTACATGCTGTGTGAAGAAATACTTCCTTTTATCTGCCCTAAACCACCCACCAGTCAGCTTCATGAGATGACCCCGGGTTCAAGTGTTATAGCAGAGGGAGAAAAATATATCCCTTTCCACTTTCTTCACACCATGCATTATTTTAAACACCTCTATCATGTCTCCCCTTACTCACCTTTTTTATAGTCTTTATTTCATGCACTGTTATAACCACTTTGTACGTTTACAGTCTATCAATCATTTCCATTTTACAGTAGTGTTACAGCTTGGTCACAAAATAGGAGAAATAGAGATGGCGGGGAAATAATTGAGTCATATTTCTCCTTTCCTTACTTCTATATATAAAGTGAATTATAATCATCATACCTTTATAGGGTTGGCTTACCACTGACAAATCCTGCTTTTGTTTGGCGGGGGCTCCGTACACATAGCCAAAGATTATATTTCCACAAAATCATTGTACTCAAGGAGGCTCGCAAGAAATCAGATGGTTTAAATCCACAAATGGTACAATAATAACAAGATAATGCCCCAAATTAAAGTGAGAGCTCAACAGTTATCTATCCATTATGAAAATATCAAAACATTAGATGGCCATGAAACATATCATAATCAACAACAGCATTACAAATAACAGTGACATTAATGCAGTCATTTCATCAACAACTTCATATGTACATTTTCTGTCACTTGTAATCTAGCAAATGTAATTTTAGTTATTCTGCTTTCAGGTGAGTACACAATTTGCTAAAGCAAAGGATCAAATGAGTGTGTTGTGTCAATTTCCTTTCATTGTCTTCAGTGCACTTCCCTTCAGTGCCACCATGTCATCCTCTTTTTGGTAATTAATACCCATGAACAGAACTAAACAGAACATGACTGGAGGTTAGAAGAAGATGACACTTCCTCGCTTGACTTGGCAACAGCCCCGGTCAGACATTGAGGAATATAACAATGTTCCGCCTAGAACTTTGACCAGCCTTCTGATGAAGCTCATTCATCTGACATGATTGTCACAGTAGGGATATTTCCATGTGACCATCTGAGCTGGTGTCAGTGACAGTGTTTTGTGTTTTTCTTTCAGCATCCTCATCTTGTCTTCCAGTCGTGCTGTTTGCAGGCTGTCCCTTATAGCCAGGAGCACACAGAGAGCTCAGCATGAATTGGGGTATTTTGGCACAGCCTTGGGCTGGACTTACAGTGAGGATCCAGGGGCCTGGAGTCCTTTGGATAATCAAATGTGCTTTCTTCCTCAGCACTGATGCTAACCCCTCACCAGGATGTGCCTCATGTTTACTTTGCCTGCTCCCCAGTACTTTGCTCACGCTGCCTTTACCTCCATGTATTTCCCTCCTGCCTTCCCCTGACAACCATTCTTCCTACTATACAAACTTAGCTGACCTCTGCTTGATAAAGTCATATTTCCAAGCATTTGCCTGCAGCAACACCCTTCCTTCCTTCCTTCCTTCCTTCCTTCCTTCCTTCCTTCCTTCCTTCCTTCCTTCCTTCCATGCCTGGTTGAGATGAACTAGTGGGTAGTGCCTCTGACTGGATGGAGGGGGTTCAACCTGTTCTCGATGGGGTTGCAGTCCCCTTGAAGGAGCAGGTTCCTTGAGCCATCTCTGTCACTTGAGGCCCAGGTGGCTTCCATGACTTGGGGTGCCTTCTACCAGTTCTGTCCGATCTGGACGCAGAGAGACTGCTATCATGCTTTGGTGATCTCTAAACTAGATTACTGCAATTTGCTCTGTGTGGGGCTGACCTTGAAGACTATTCAGAAGCTGCAGCTTGCACAAAATGTGGCAGCATGGTTAATAACGGGGAACAGATGTTCATACCAGACAGCACCAATTCTGGCCAACTTGCATTGACTGCCCATATGCTTCCAAGTCCAATTCAAGGTACTGGTTTTGACCTACAAAGCCCCTCAAGGCTTGGGACCACAACGTCTGGTGGAGAACCTCTTACTCAGGCTCTGGAGTCAGCCTTGGATTGTCACCTCTAAGGAAAGCTCAGTAGCAACAAGGAGAAGGCCTTTTCAGTGGTGGCTCCCCTGTATGGCATGACCTTCCCACTCAGGCCTACCTGGCACCAACTTTAATGTCCTTTTGGCAACAGGTTAAGATGATCCTCTACTTCGGGGCATTTAATTAGTTTACTGTGGCTTTGTTAACTGCTTAATCAGGTCATCTGATTAATCTGTATAGGGTACTGTAACTTTTTAAAATAACGGCCTACTTTTAATGATGTTTTTAAATGCTGCTTTCATTTTATGTGTTGTAAACTGTAGCTCTGGCTATTGGGCAGCATAGAAATTAAAATAATGCATACATACATATGAATGAGGAAGTGAGGGTAAGACAGCAAACAGCAGGAGAAAAGGAGAACTAAGCAAAAAGAGGTGGGGTGAGGAAGAGGTGGGTGGGAGGAGGAGAAGGAGGGGGAGGAAGCGCATTAGGGCGCAGTGGGGTGTGTGTAGAAATATCACCTTGATGGAGTCGGGGGTGGAGAGAGAGCAAGGGAGACAGAGTGTTCATGGTGAGGAAGGGAAAGAAAGCTCACCAATAGAAAAAGAAGCAAGCGGAAAGTTGGCAGCTCAGCAGGGAAGTCATTCCATACCCTGAGTATGGCCCTTCTTGTTGCTACCAGCCAAGCCTCCCTTGGGAGCATCAGTCTGAGGTAGGCCCCAGAGAGCAGGGGACCAACAATGAGGAGGATGTGCCTAAGAGCGGTGGGGGCAAGGATAAAGGGCTTCTTGCCCAGGACTCCTCAATTATGCCAGTGCTGCTGCACAACAACATCCTATCAGTATGCAGAATTCTCTCAGTGTGTTCTGCGGGGGGGACCGCATGGTGCCTCCAGTGGCCTGGCCAGGCATTGCAGGCAGCTGTGAGCTGTGCAGGCATGGAAGGAGACTGTAGCACACTTTCCCCAAGCCCTGTGTGCTGGATGTGTGGGAATTCAACTCCCATCATCCCGATCCCCATGCAGAGTGCTCCAGGTGGGGATGGTGATTGTAGGGGGAAGGATCTTCGTACCCCTGAGCACCTGGCCTGATCCTTCTGGCCACTTGCACTGGACTCCCTGCAGCAAACACTCCGAGGGCGCCATTGACCTCTTGTGGCTTGATTTGCCCCGGGGGCACCTCCCGCAGCAGAGGGAGCTCTTCCTTGTCCCTTGGGGAGGCTTCCCACTTGGGGGCATTTTCCCCAGGACTGACATGCAAGAGTGGTGGGGACAAGGATAAAGGGCTTCTTGCCCAGGACTCCTCAATTATGCCAGTGCCCCTGCACAACAACATCCTATCAGTATGCAGAATTCTCTCGGTGTGTTCTGCGGGGGGAACCGCATGGTGCCTCCAGTGGCCTGGCCAGGCATTGCAGGCAGCTGTGAGCTGTGCAGGCATGGAAGGAGACTGTAGCACACTTTCCCCAAGCCCTGTGTGCTGGATGTGTGGGAATTCAACTCCCATCATCCCGATCCCCATGCAGAGTGCTCCAGGTGGGGATGGTGATTGTAGGGGGAAGGATCTTCGCACCCCTGAGCACCTGGCCTGATCCTTCTGGCCACTTGCACTGGACTCCCTGCAGCAAACACTCCGAGGGCGCCATTGACCTCTTGTGGCTTGATTTGCCCCGGGGGCACCTCCCGCAGCAGAGGGAGCTCTTCCTTGTCCCTTGGGGAGGCTTCCCACTTGGGGGCATTTTCCCCAGGACTGACGTGCAAGAGTGGTGGGGACAAGGATAAAGGGCTTCTTGCCCAGGACTCCTCAATTATGCCAGTGCCCCTGCACAACGACATCCTATCAGTCCTAAAGGACTATGGACAGTTCTCTCTTCTTGTCACCGTCTCAGAAGTCTTCCCTGTCCAGGTAAGCAATGCAAAGACTGCGCTGCAATGAGCCGCACTGGGGGCGGGGGGAGCCGTGTGGCAGCACCACATCCTCTTTCTATCACCTCCACTTGTCCTCCTGGCATTGCATATCCAGCTCTCTGCTGAGAAGTGAGCCAGGAGCGTGGGGAGCTTCCCCATGTGGATACACCCTAATTAAGCACATCTTTGTGTGGTTGAATTATGAGTGCTCTCATTTGTTAATGACATCAGTCTCATAGGGGGAAAGTTGATAAAATAATGAGCCACGCTGCTGCTGATCTTTCACCAAGTATGTAAATGTCCCCATTGTTTGCTGTCCAAAATCATTCCAGCTTGGTAATTGTTTCATGACACAAGAGGCAATGAAAATCCATTTAGTTAACTGAGATCCTTGAGTTTTGATTAAATTTGACTGCAGCTCATCAGTGCACTCTGTGAATAGAAATGAAACCGTCTTTTCTGTTTCATTCTTTTGGGTTCATATCCCAAGAATGCACAGTGCTCCAGTACAGCCAAGTATATTATTAAATGGTTTTATATTTTCATAATGGCCTACTCTTCAGGGGCCTATGGTAGTGAATATTTCATGGCAGGCAACAACCACCATCACAACGGGTCTCACACAGCCTCACAATCTCGTGTTGACACTGTGAACTCACCTGCAACATCACCATTTAGGAAGGGTGGGGAGGGGTCTTAAATCCCCCACCCCATAATTCAGACTAGGTTGATTGTCTGACAGGGCATCTGTGTTTCTGGTTAATGAAATATGAAAGAATAGCCAGAAAAGCTGTCTTTAAAATGCACTCGCCTTTGGCTTGCTGTGTTTATTTGTTTGCACTTATAGTTTAAAAGTCTCTCCAAATAAAACTTGCTGCAAATTTTGCTGTTAATGGGCTCCAATTGCAGAATGGAAACGTTCTACCCCTGGAGACCAATTTGGAATGCCAGAATCTGTCTGGGAGGGTCGGTGGTTCCTGAAGAATAGATTTCAGAGGCCTGAACTGGGAAGCAGAGCCTCTCTGGGAGAGGAAGGAGAAATCCTGCTGCCTGAGAGAAAACTCACACGTGCAATCTTGGGTGTTACCCTTTCTGTTCTTCTTTCTTGAATACTTTCATGCCATAAATCTGAAAGCAAATTCAAGCGAAAATTTAGAAAGTTTATTCTTAAAATAAGTCTGCCCCTAGGTAGACATCCAGTTTTACTGAACCATAAGCTGTATATTAGAAAGATCAACTAGGGAAAAACGGCTGTGTGCCTTGTCAGCAGCTTTTAATCAAGGCAGCATATTCCATTATGTCTGATATGGATTGTCAGGAAACAAAATTGTGTCTGATGCATCCTTGCAGTGGATAATGGAAACGGCTTTCGTGCCAATTGAAGCCACGTATGTTTCATTTAATTCTAAATATATTTGCTTAATCAGTGGGTTTCTGGTGTACCATCTGAGACAAGGGAGGCCAAAGGTCAACTTTTTTCATTTATCCAGAGAGTACGACTCACACATTGACTTCCTTGTGGAAGCAGCATTGTTTTTCCTGTTGCCAGCCTGCAGTGTAAATGAGCTCCAGCCATATACAAAGGTTGTAGCTGTAAATCGCACAAGGAAAAGGCAGGCAAATGTGTTACACTCTTATCACCACTTGGTTAATATCACCACATATTCATTTCTGAAAATCAGGTGGTTCTGCATGGGGAGAGACCAGGGGCAGGGGTGCAGTTAGCACTGCAGTAAAAGAAACCAGCCTCTCTTTAGCAAATGTTCTCCTTTGCGAGGTGAGGCGAGGTGAGCCTAGCTCTGGTGCATGCAGCCACTGTCCCCGGGATCCCTCCAGCAGCCGCCAGCCTGTGTGCCCACACAGCATCATCCTGATGGCTACTGCAGAGGAGACCCTATTCCTGGGGGCATCCTGCAATATTCCACACAGGGGCACACCTTGGTATGGGGATTTAAAAAAAAAAAGTCAAATCCTCCACCTATATAAATAGTCATCCTCCCTCTTTTCTTTCTGTTTGGGTAACCCCTGCACAGGTTGTGTCTGTGAAAGCTCAGGAATCAAATGGTTAAGAGGAAAAACAGATACACACCAGGTGATTAATGTAACATGCAGCTTGGGCCCAAATGAAGGCTTTTTATGTAGCAGTTTAGAAATTTCCTTTCCCACATCCCTTGTCTTTGAAGCACCATGTGAAGTAAGGTTGCTACCTTTAAATTTTTTATAAGACATTTTGATACATTTTCTAAACCCCTGAGAATGCAAAATATCACTTTGCTTTCTACATTTAACTGTACAACATCACTGAAGTCTCTGTTTTGAAAGCAGTGATTTTCCCCCTATCTAGCATAACAGGTGATAAAGAGAGAGAGGCAGAGAAATATATGACTTATTGACCATTGTTGTTTTTTAAAAACCATTTCATCCTTCTTATTGTTTAAAGAATGCTTTCCAGGAAGTGAAAAAATGTTGCATTTCCTCATTCACAGTACTATAGAGGGGATAGCTGAAAACAAGCCAGAACAGACAAGGGAAATCCATATTTATGCAAGCAGTTCTGAGAAATTGAATAGAAATTAATTAAATGTCTATTTAATTAATAGGAATTTATTAATTAAAGAGCTGGAATAAAATCTATGCACTAAATTTATATTCCACCTTTTCTTCATGGAGTTCCAAGTGGCCTACACGGCCCCTTCCCAATTGAGCTTCACAGAAATTCTGTGAGATTGGTTAGCCCAGCAGATAACAAATGGCCCACAATTACCCAGTGAACTTCATGGCTGAGTGGAGATTTGAACCTGGATTTCTCCAGGCTGAGACTAACATACCACACCACAGTGAAATGTAAAATGGCAGTAAGCTCCACTGCAGAGATTTGCTGATGAACTGATATGTGGGATGGAATCCCAACTAAGCATTTGCCAAGTATTGATCCCTCGGTTTCAATTTGCTGTTTGTAAAAAGGGCAGGAAATAATGGGACCCATTCATTCGACCAGGCTTGCTGGAGCCAGGCCTGCCTGTGACGGTCCTGAACTGGTTTTCTGGGATTCCCCAGAGAGCCCAGCACTTTCCCAGAGCCACTGGTGTTGGGTGGCTGCCCAGCATTTTTGGAGACCTTCTCCCATTCCCAAAAGGTGTATCCATCCTATGGAAAACTCTTGTGCAGTTCAGGGGGAAGAAAATGTGGCATCTTTCGAATGGCTCCTGAAAATGCACTTGTTCATCCAAGCTTTTCCTGTACTGTAATTAAATTAAGCATTCCATTTTACTGTTCCTGTACTACTCTATATTGTTACTGTTCTATACTGTTACTATTATTACTGTACTTGGCATTGTTTTTAAAATTGTATTTTAAATATGTTAATATTAATATTTAACTATTATTTTAATACTTAATATATATAAGCCGCTTTGCAATTTTCTTTAATGCTTAGCAATATAGAAATATTACCCCAAAAAAGTTGAAATGTCTCTTCTATGACTTAGCTCCTGTCAGTAAGAACTTTTAAGCTACAGTTTCTGGTTTCTGGGGGACTGAATTGCATTGCCCTAATCCTGGACCAGATGGGCACCAAAGACTATGCAAACCACCCAGAGAGCTTTGACTGCAGGGTAGTATAGAAATGAAATGAAATGAACCAGCTCAGGGTTTACTGGTGGCAAAGACATGCCCCAGCTGAGATTTCAAAGTACAGAACCATTTAGTGCATTCCTAATACAGGTCAAGTCCAAGCCTCAAAATGCAGAACCTCACACACATGATAAAGCCATTACACTAGTCATTGAATTTGTGAGTTAAGAAAGAGGCTAAAAACATCACTGAGAATTTGTGGTCAGGAAACTTAAAGAGTCAATGATGTGGATATAGGGATGATAAAACAATTAGTAAAGTCTAAACAATGCATGGGAAAAACTGACTCAGGTGCTCAGTCCCTCTCTGGAAGGAACAAGAGGAAACCAGGGAAAGAGTCCACTGAAGGCCTTGGTATCCTATGCAGAGATGGTCTTGATCTTGTGGATCACTCTACATCAGACAGGATCACGTCTGTTGGAACTGTAATAAGTCAGTTCACTCTAAACAAGACTGCCCACCTACTAGATCAGAGAGGACAGTTAAAGAATACAACTCTTCTTTGTCTCTCTTCTGGAACATAAAATCTAGGCTTCTCTTCTTGAAACTGCACTTCCAACCACACATGTACACTGGTCTTACTTTCAGCCACCTCTTTGGCCCATCTGATCACAGGCATTTTTCCAGCTAGGGTGTTACATGAGGCATTAACTGCCTTTGTTACAGATCTATTGCCCCTACCGACTATGTAGAAGGCCAACTTTGTTTCCAAGAATAGGCGTGAACGTAGCCTGAAAAATATTTCTTGGTTTAAAAGTTGTGGGCTGGCTTTGCCAAAGCATAACAGGTGAACACCTGACTCAGGGCATTCATTCACACACTTTTAAATGTTGCAATCATCCCTGGCACAATGCTTCTCCTTGCCTGCCCTTTTAGGCTGATTATTTGCATTGACTGGCAGTTACAAGCCATATATCACCACTTGAATTGATCCACTGTGCTGGTTTGGTTCAGATCGTATCGACTCCAGAAACCCAGTGATGGATTAGTGGTTGCAAACAAGCAATCAAACTCCAACTTATCCATATTAGATCCAGCCTATATTGAATAAGCAATCAGTCCACCTTAGCATTATTAGCCTTGTCAAAATAGTTCATAGGTTAATTAAAAAATATATTGCTCGTTTCCTGAAGTCACAGGAAACCAGTTCAGCATAGTATGTCTGATTTGTTGCCCCGACAGAGATTCCATTGCACTGGAGTGGTCAGGGTAGGATGGGCGAAAAGTCATTTCTTACCCTGTAAAAGCTGCAAGTACAAAAGCACATTACTGCTGGTCACAGTGCATAAGCACAGGACAACAAGCAGGCTGGAGCACCACGCACGGCTGCCCTGCAGTCACTGCTGCTGGAGGCGCTCCCTCCCTTCCCTCTGGCACATGCTCTCCGATGCCCGGCTGCTCTGCTGTTGCAATGCCCTGCCTCGCCCTGCCGCCACCCCTTGCTGCAGTGCTCCTCTGCTCCACCACCACAATGCCTGGCATTGCAAGGCAGCGTCTCGGGGGCCTCATGGCCAGGCGGCCAGGTGGCAGGGCAAGGCAGGGCATTGTGGCAGTGAAGCAGATGGAATCAGAGAGGGCGTGCTGGCAGGGAAGAATGGGGTGCCTGCAGCAGCGGCGGCAGTGGCAGGTCACTTGTGTACGGGGCTCTTGCCCGGTGCTGGAATGGCACCCGGTAAGAACACTGCCCTCGAACTGCACAGGGAGGCCCCGGTCTCCTTCCAGGGAAGCTGCCCTGCTCATGAGGAGCACCCAGCAGCGTGCAGGGCATTGCCACCAGAGCAAGTGTCCCAGGGAGCCTGTGCCTCCCCCCTGCCTCTTGCCTGCTCTCAGCCTGTCCCCAGCAGCCCAGCAGACTCCCCACAAGCCACCTTCCCGACATCCTGCCAATGAGATGCCCAGATGGGCACCAGCAGGAAAGTCTGGCCAGCAGGGCACAGTCCCTCTGCCCCTGGAACTGGTGCCTGTGCTGTGGCCCCCAGATTGCGCACATCTGCACATGGGGGGGGCAGCACAGGGCATGTGTGCAGTGAGGGAGGTGGAGGTATGGGGGTGTGCAGGTGTGCAGGTAGGTCCTTTTGCATGGGCACAGATTGTGGCAGCAGTGGAGATGCTGCTCCTTTGCTCCTGCAGAGCAACCATCCTTCTCTAATGAGCAGGCAGTGGCTCCATGGAGAAGCCGAAAAAGCCAAACCAAGCCACCAGCAGCCTGCTGAGGCCATGCCCAGGGGAGCATGTGGGCCAATGGGGGAGAGGCAAGCGGGGCAGGCAAGGGTTGTGTGCCCTGGGATTGATTCCCAGCGCAGGGGCTAATGGGATACATGCTGCCATTTGGAGGGAAGGTGGAGGTGCATGGGAACTACTCATGAATAGCTCCCAAGTGAATGTGTGAACACCGAAGAGAAGGTGAGGTCCCATGCCACACGGTAACCATACAGTATGGTTTCACATTATGTGTGAACAGCTCCAGTGTCACAGGACAAGTCTATATGACTATTTATGTGCACGAAACAATACAGAAAGTGAGCTGGCAGGATACCAGCTACCCCAGGCAGTAGAATGAATTAGTTTAGCTCATGTTTTACAATGTGCATCGGAGGACACACAGTTGAGTGGCCCAGGCCAAATACCTTCCCCATCCCCTCTCTGAATTGTTAACATGTGTGAAGTGATCCTGAGGGCAAGCTCTGGTTAAAGGGAACAAGGAACACCTGGGGAGATCAGGTCATGGTCCAGGTAGCCCATCATTTATTGCTGGAATCCAAACAAACAGAACCACCCAACATTCCCATTCTAGGCCAACCCAAGTCCTACTGCACAAGGCACAGAAGTGCAGCTTCTTCATGACAGTTTATAAGCAAAATGAAACCATCCAAATTGCAAGCTGTTTAAATGACATGCTGGAGAAAATGACTCTTGGAACAGCGTGCAGCCTACAGCTACCCACACAGTAACAGCTATTCTCTTTTGCACTCTGAACCTGAAGTAATAGCCGGTATGGAAGAGATAACAAATTGGAATATGACAGCAAATGCACTTATGCTTGATTTTGGCAAATATACAAAAAGTATAGTGAGGTTTTCTAGTAAGGCTGTTTTCAGCAGTCAATTTCTATCCAGTGTTAACTCTTGAAGATGGCCAAATATTAGAGCGGATCTGCATCCTCCCTTACAAATGACAGTCTTGTACTTAAAAGGCTCCCCAGTCCAAGCCTGGTTTACAGATAAGGAATTATAATTGGGGATAGCAGCAACAACCACCAGCAATTAGCACTTGGATACAGCAGGATCATAGATCACCTATTTACAACCTTCTCCACTGTTATGATGAAAACATAACAAACGTAGCCTCATATTCAATCCATGTTAGTTACTGCTAAAGATCTCATTATAGTTCCAAATAACAGGGAAATCATATCTGTCTATCTCACTATCTCGCCATCTATCTGCTTCATGCCCTGCTTTTCTGCACAAGATGGCTGAATAAATAATAAAACATTGCAGCATATTAATTAACATCCAAACAAGAGTACAACATGTAACTTTTTTTTAAAGAACACACAGAAACAAAGGAACAGGCAGTCATTTTAGAAGGAAAATTGCTGTCTAAACAGGAAACTCTTTACTAGCAAAGGGCCAATGCAGAAGGGAGTGATGGGTCTTTCTGGGAAGAAAATTTCGTAGAGGGACCAGAGTTCTCTCTCTTTCCTCCATTTCCTTTGTGATCCATGCAAGCCTCTTGGAGTGGAGACCTACAGAAATTGCATCTTTCTAAAGGATCGTATATACAAATGGAATTGTAGAAATAAATAAGAAAACAAGCAGTCCCTGGGCATGAATGATGAAAAGAAAGAAAATGGTGCATGAGTAAGATAGCAACATAAAGAGAACTTGCAGTGAGTGGACAACACAGACGCAAATTAATAGTTACCTAAGGATAAAGCTAAGACAACCTTCCTCAGCCTGGTGCCCTATAGATATTGTTGGACTTCAGTTCTCATCAGCCCCAGTCAACATGTTCAAGTGGTCAAGAATGCTGGGAGTTATCATCCACAACTTCTGCAACACACCATGTTCCCCACCCCTAACTGGGATTCTAAATGGCACGAGGGCTACAGCAAACTCACTTGTAAATGCATGGAGGGTTCCTGCAAACCTTCCCTCCAACTGCAGACCTTCACTCTCCACCCTTCAAATCAGGATAGTGGGCAGTCTGCACAGAAGTCCCAGCCATTTGTGCACTCCCTCTCCCAAGCCTTCTCCGAAGACATGGAGGCTATCAGGGACTTCAGGATGAAGGAAAGAAAGGAATCCCTTTGTGATAAAGGCTGTGCATGGAGATAACAGATGGATTCAGGAGTATTCTGAGGGATTTTCCTGCTGGTATGTATGGTGGTCCTGCTGAAACTCTGGTGATTTTATGGAATATAGAGGTGACTTGGGTAGTGGCCACGATCACATCCAAACACCCTCTTCTTAGCAAAACCCAGCCAGCCTCTTGGTATACACCTGAACTAAAGGAAGAAGGAAAATGGCTAGAATGCAGGAGGAGGAAAACTCATGCTGAATCTGACCAGATACAGGTTAGACTGTGTTATTGAGCCTATTCTGTTGTGGTGAGGGTGGCAAAGAGGAAGATCTTTTCTGTCACCATTGCATCTTCCCAGTGTTGTTCCAGGAAGTTCTTGTGAATGATTCATGGGCTGCCGCAATCTGAGCTAGGGAAAAAAACAGTGCAACCCTCAGGAGTACGCTGTGACATGTTTGCTCAGCACGATGAAGATAATTTGTTTAGATCCATCACTAATTGGACACCACCAGTAATGCAGTTTCATTAGCAGATTTGTCCAGAGAACCATCTGGTCCAGTACCCTTTCGGATAGGCTGTCTAGGTTGGGAACTAGATGCACCACTTGGAAGATGGTGTGGGGGTTACTATTCTGTGGCTTGGTTGTTATGCTATGGAATTCCACAGGACTTAGTTGCATCCCATGTGCTGTTTAGCATCAACATGAACCTGGGGAAAGCTATCCAGCGGTGTGGGCTGAAGCGCCATCAATATGCAATTTATACCTAGCTCTGTCTCTCCTTTTCATCTAATTCAGATGAGGCAGAGGCTGTTCTGAATCACTCTCTGGGTGTAGCAATGGACTGGATGAGGGCCAAATAAACACACTCAGTCCAGACAAGAAAGATACTGTTGCTGGATGCCTCACCTGCCCAGGTGAGTGATATTCAACTGGTTCTGGAGGGAGTCACACTCCCTCGAAAGGATCACATTCATAGTTTGGGTCCAAAACTTCCCCAGTCTGGGTCCAACACTGGATCCAGTGTAGTGTTCTGAAACCTGGATCCCACATTGTCACATGGCTCTGATTGCATCAGGAGAAGAACAGCTACGTAAGACTTAATCTATGGACACATGTTCTAAGCTGCCCCGAGTCTTCGGCAAATGGGGCGGCATAAAAATGTCTTAATAAATAAATAAATAAATAATCTCAGAGAGCTTGACTGCAGCTCTTGTGGAGAACATTCAGAAGTTAACTGGAGGTGGAACCCATGCCTCTCTTCCCTCTTTCCCTGCTGCTGTGGCTCGGAGCTGCCTCAGCAGCACTGCAGAACAGCAATGGTCCTGTTATGAGCAATGCTCAAGAAATAGAAGGATGATGTTGGGAAGGATTTTAGCATAATGATGTTCTCTTTGCTTCAGCAGAATTCATGGCAAGGGAATGTCCAAGCTGCTTCATTAGACAAAGCCTTCCCAAAGGTCACCAGGGCAGCAGTGTGCTCCTTCTAAGAGTTTGCTTTCGGGCAGTCCTTGTGCTACTCACCACACTAGCAAGAATCGACCTAAACTTCTTTTCCTTCAACAATCATATCTTTCAGAGTAGCTTTCCCCAACCTAGTGCCTTCCAGATGTGTTGGGCTAAAATACTGGCTGGAAATTATGCAAATCATAGTCCAACTTCTGGCAGCATCAGGTTGAGAAATATTCTTCTAGAGGGAAGGTGTGCACAGTTGTGTGCTTCTGCACCACACTTTATGGGAAAATACGGGTTGCTGGGCTTGCAATCCTTACAATGTTTTCTCTCTCCAGGACAAAGCCTACCCTTTTCCCTCAAGCTTCAATCTTGGTAAGGATTGTCAGCAGCAACTTTAACCAGTGTGGTGGCCCATTTCTGGCTCCTTTTCCTGATCAGGACCACTGAATTTGAAACCAACCCAGCACAGATACGTATTTCTGAACATCACACATTTGTTCTTTGTTGGCTTTGAATTTCTGATTCTGCTTCCTCTGTAGTCTTTCCCAGCATCAAAATTTATGCTAGAAGTTCCTCAAGATTGTCTGTTTTCTTTGCTCATCCAGGTTAAGGGCCACATGCTTTGAAGGAAGCCAATATAATGGTTGTAGCCCAATGATAAATCTCATGCTTGGATTGTAAAAAGTGCTAGGTTCAACCACTGCCATCTTCCAGAAATGCTACAAAAGTCTCCTGTTCTGAAATCCTAGATAGACACTGTTAGCCTGCATAGCAGACCAACTGTATGTGCCCACATGTCATTGGAATACAACTCCCATTATCTATGGCACTTCATCACAGTGGCTGGGGCTGCTAGGAGGCATAGTTTAACAACCTCTGGAAACCCATGGTGAGGAAAATCTGGTGCAGACAATAGGAAGCCAGTTAGATGACGGGTCAGACGTGGCAGTTAGAAGCTTCAAATGCTGCACAGTTAAACATTTTGTTTGTTTTGGTCATTGAAAAAGTCCATAGTACGGTCTTTTTGAAATGCTATTTTTAATACAAGTACCTAGGAAGACTGCCAATAGTTAGTGCCACATTAGGAGGCATTCCTCTTAGGAAAGGGAAAGTGCCTCTTCTGTGATGTGGCATATACAGGAGTCATTCAAAAACAGAACATTTTCCTGCATTTTCTTTAGGACCATGTGTTTTCATATGCACAGTTATGCAGAACAGTTGACTAAAAGTAACATGAATAATCAGCAGGTGGGGATGATTGTGGTGATGGCAATAACAACAAGAAAAATCAAAACATAATATTCTATAGTCCATCAACAGATAGATAAATAAGATCCAGAATTTAACACAGGTACTGGTGCTTTGTTACATGTTGAAAGAGTTGCGGTCAGAAGCTGTTTATACTGATACAAAAGTCTCCTAATGGAACATGGGTCCTGGAGGAGCCTTCAGCTAAGGATTGTTAAAAAACAGCAAATAATCCTGCATAAATAAGTGTCCATTTTCTTAATTCCAAACTGGAGAGAAGAGAGTGTATTATTTCATCTTACTAGTGAAGGAAAGTAGAAGTGTGCCATCCAAACTTAGCTTGGGAACAGAATCATCAGGAATTCCATGGTCTGCTTATCAGGGCATTTGGGATATGTTTCTCAAAATGGTGATACCTATAAACTTTGGGAATTAACTGTCGAGTTCTGGATTTTGAGATAATTGTATTTTTGTGAGGGACTAGGGACAACATGCTGCTGTTCTCTCATACACTTAAATGCAGGCAGGGGTTGATACCAAGCCAAGGTATTGAGAGAATGTGGTAGGACCAGTTATTTCCTCATGCATAATTCTGAATTTTTTGCTCTAATGAGCCCTTCTGCATTTCCATGGCAATTGTCACTCACCTTGGTGAAATTGACTTGGTTTAACGGGCATGGGCGGGTGGGGGGGAGGATGCTGTTAAGCTTCAGAAATTAAATGAGACCTAGACATGCTTGAGTAGTGTACACATCCCCAGACTGACATTCCGTCTTATCTGTACCACTGGTTGGTTTTGCAGCCCTGGAGAAGAGACTGCAATGGCCTAGCTTGCCTGCCTGGGTTCAGAATAAATCATGGACTGGCTTCAAGAGCCAATGATGCTCAGGATGCCTTTGGTCCTGGGTGCACGATGTCAAGTTGATGGGCCAAATCAAAGCCCCGAGGGACCATTCTAGCCCAAAGAATTGGCCAGAAGGTCATGTCCCCTTCTTTGAGCCACTGATCATTTATTGGCTTCAGGGCTATTATACAGTGCCCTCCACCTATTTGAAAAGTTTGACATGCCTCTTCTAAGGCTTAGTTTTGGGCAGGAAGGGCTTTAAGCAAAACATTTTTTGGATTTTAGACTTGCTCCATTTACCTTTGCCTTTGCCCGTGCCCCCTTTTGCCTTTGGCAATCTCCACTGGCATGCAATCCTTTTCCAAAAGGGAATTTAGACCTTGGGGATGAAAGAGGTTCTGCACTGCTGCCACTGGGGAACCAGTGAACCACCAACAGGATAACTATGTGCACATTGCCAAAAGAGAGAAAGCACTTCACCAGAAATGAAGGAAAAGAGGAGGAAGAGTTGCACAGCATGTGCATATCCAGCAATCTGGTAACAATTACTGCAATCTAGATAGAAATCCAGTGCATCTCACCATGGTGGAAAGACTGCATCTTGATTCAGTGACACAACAGGCCACCGGCGGGGGGGGGGGGGGGGGGGGGGGGGGCGTTAAAATCACTGTCTGCCATGTCTTCAAGCCAGCCATGATATTTCAGTGTGGTATGTTTGGTCCTCAGAAACCATGATAAGAAACAATGGTTTGTTCTATAGTTTTTGCTTATCACAATGGTTTCATGTGATGTATGAACCCATGGTTTCATGGTTGTATGAATGTATCATGGTTTCTACATTTGTGCACATACAACCCTAGGAGTGGCAACTCTAGGAGCCTCTCCAGCCAGCCTGCCAACCTTTGCTATCCATGTCTGCCTGCTAAAAGACTGATTACTACTTGTCTTGCTCCTACAGGCTGCCTTCTGGTTCCATCCTCCTCCATCTTGACCCAGACGTCCAGCTATTATTTACTAGCTACAGAGAATTGCAGTACACTGCAAATAGCCCATAACTCTAAAAGCAGGTTTGTTAAGCTCCCTGTGCATAGACATCAAAGCATTTACTCTACATTTGTTCTGGCAGTCCACAAATTCATAAGGCCAAATTAAATGATAGGTTAAATGCCCAATTGAATATTGCCTGCCCAGTGGCTGAAACCAAATTTAGGTGTGAACAACTGAGCTAGTAGAATCAGATCTCCTTGGCCCATCTTCTACTTGGCAGCCTCTCAAAAATGCTACTCAGGGGTCCTCTGTGAGTGGGATGAGCTGCGGTGCAAGTGGGATGGAAGAATCTCTCATGACCTTCCATCAATGGAAGACAGGTTCTGATCCAGTCTTAGTCATTTATTTATTTATTTATTTATTAAAACATTTTTAATATCCCCCCAAACTTTTAGGTAACAGTTACTGATGGAAAATTCTGCCCTACCAACCAGCCAACCCCCCATGATATTCGGCTTGTGAGGGAAACCTTTGCTGATGTCAATAGCAGATTCCTCCCTAGAAGAATTGCAGTGTGGGAAGGAAGTTTCATGGCCTTAGAGGTATAGAAAGGGTTAACCCATCTCCTCCCACACCATGATCATTATCTAAAATTGTGATGGGGGACCTCAGACATGTTAAATGCATTCATACATTTATTGTATCATCTAGTTTGGACCTAAGAAATTGTAAAATAATAGAACTTGAAATCATGTCAGTGTAGCCAGGCTTTTGTTAGTGTCGCCAGCCTTTCATTCCCTTGCATTGTGAGAGAAAATATTTCCATAAAATAGCTTCTTTTCAAAGTTTCTATCATTTCCTCCTTTTTTTTTTTTTTACTTTGCTTTCCAGGATGCATTTTAAAAAATGAAGAAATGTACTCAGTTTTTCCAGATCCTAATAAGGCAATACAATGGTAAACACTGCTTCTATAAAAAAGCAAACGTCTGTGAAATGAATAGACTGTATATGGAACAGGGGAGCTGGTGCTATTGTTTTCTTATAGCCAAATCAGACTTAATGTGGAAGCTATATGGCTGTATCTCTGACATCTGCTGTTGCTGGCAAAAACAGCTGTGGGGGGCCCAGTCTGGACTGGTGCTATGGCACAGGGAGAGCTGATGATCTTCTGCCCCACCATGACCCCTGATCCAAACAAGCCCCAGGAAGTGCTGTTAGTCCTGGAAGGGAAAACACACGGGCCCAATATGGACCCTTACTTAGGGCTGCCAAAAGTTACATACAGAGCCCTTCTGTAAAAAGGGAAAATAAAACTGTCTTGTTCTGGAACCATCCCAACTATTTGAGACATCTCTTGTTAACATTAGCAAAGGAGTCATTGTTTCTTCCAGGGAACGAGAAGAAACACTGACAAGAATGAATCCATTCCTAACACCCTGTGCCCCATTTTACATTGTACTTTTCATTGTGTACAAGACTGAAATCATTTCTGACATGTGTCCTACTTTACAGAGGACAGTCCTCTTATCTGTCAGAGGATAGTCTTTTGTTCAAAGGCATCCTCTCTTTGCAGGGCTGTCTAATGACCTGTTAAAGAAAATGAGCTAGAAGAAGGGAGAGCAGAAAAGGCCTTGAAGGAACCTATCAACCAGGAACATCTCAAGAGAGACTGAGCAGGTTCCCAGGTCAGCAAGTCCAAGTTTTCCTCTTGGTGAGATTAATCCTATGGAATAGACATATCTATTTAAATAACTGAAATTATTCCCAAATGTGCATGTCTACCTATAAGCAAAATTGTGGGCTTTTTTGCCCTTTCTTTTGGTGATGCACAAGTGAGCACCGTACGTGGCTGGCTATAGAGTACTTTGGCTATTGGGTGGTGCAGAAAATAAAACTCCACAAGTATCTGTCAGAACACAACAGCACAAAAGATGGTATGTGCTGTCTTTATGTACCAGTAAGTGGTCCCACACTAGAGACATTGAAAAAGATAGTGGACAGCCATCTGGGTGGGATGGTGCAACTTGGTGTCTTGCACCAGCAGGAGGTTGGACCCGATGGCCTTCATGGCCCCTTCCAACTCTACTATTCTATGATTCTGTGAAATGGTTGCTCTATAAGGAATGTGGTAAAAGGGCCATTATCATAGTACTGGTTTTCTGAGGTTGTATTAGGAACAGTAAATCAATTTTGCAACGACACCTTGGTCCAGTTCATATGTCACAACATGCCACACTGAAAACTAGCCACGACTGACTGGTTAATCACTTGCTAAGCCATGCCATGGCCAATAACCCATCAGGAGCTTGCTGGATTGCCATGCCTGTTTCTCCCTTTGTCTACCTACCTTCTGCCAGCTTTTCTTCCAAGGACCTTTGGGGAACATCGCTGCAATGAGGTTCTCTCTCTCCACCACATACACTTTCTTGTCTTGTGAAGTGCCTGTGCTGAGATATATATGCCAGTGTGCCCTGGTGGTTGGAGTATTAGACTGGGGACGCAGGAGATCTGGGTCCTAGTCTCCACTCAGCCATGAAGCCCACTGGGTGACTTTGGACCAGTTACTCACTCTCAAACTAATCTACTTCACAGGGTTACTGTTGAAAGTATTAAAAAAAAAGTATGGTGGAAACCTATGTAAGAAAAAGCCTTTTGACTTTCAAAATAAAGCTAGCAGTGCTGCTGTACAGAAAAGACCAGTTTGAAGCCTCAGAAGAATCAAGCATTTTATTATTTGGAAGACTGAAGCTAACATATATCTTCCAAAAGAAATTAGACCAATAAAGTTACTAGGTGAGGGAATGGACACCTCAGCAGAACTGTTAACAGATACTTCCCCTATGAGAAATATACTAAAAGACTGGATGTTCTGGAAAGTTACAAATATGCATTGAATCGCCTCGATTATGTATTGCAATTATTTTCATATGACATTTGAATGTTGTCTGGTACACTAGAAAGTAGGAAATCAAAGAAAAGCTAAGGCTGCAATCCTATGAACAACTGGGAATAAGTTGCATTAAACTCAGTGCTTGAAAAGACCTGCATAAAATTGCTCAGTTCCAGTGGCAAGGTGAACCAGAGTTTCTGATGGCATGAACAATCTGTGGTGAGCCCTAGTCTCCTGCACTTTCTCAAAGCTTTCCTTCCCCCTTTGTAGTCCAAAAGGAAGGAGGAGCTTTGATTTAAAGCTAATCTCAGTTCCTTTGACATCTAAACATTGGAAACTGTGGTTGGTCTAAACCAGGGTCCTCAAATGTTTTGAACAAGGGACCAATTGACAGGCGCCAACGGTGGCCGCGGGCTGACAAGGCAGTGCCAGCGGAGGGTGAGGGCCGGTGTGGGGGTGGGGCGCGGACATGCACGTGGGGCGAGGCGCTGGCTTGCTGCGAGGAGATTGTTTTCTCCTATTGAGTCCAAAACAATCTCCCAGAGAGCAAGCTGCCGCTGGACACATGCATGGCGAGGCGCTGACTCGCTCACGAGGAGATCGTTTTCTCCAAGCATTTCCAAAACAACCTCCTCATGAGCAAACTGCATGCACACCCAGCGAGTGCAAAACCTGTGGGGCGGGCCAGTTAAAAGGAGATGGCAGGCCAGATCCGGCCCACGGGCCTTAGTTTGAGGACCCACGGTCTAAACTATGATTAATGATAACAAACCATATCAAAGCATAGTTTAAGCCAAACATAGTTCCCTGGGTGTGAACATTATAGTCTGCTGCAGTTAGAGATGTGAGTCCAAATGAAGCCATGAGACTGGATGGCACACGTGCCACCTCCACGTCTACTCTGCAAGCTGAGTTCTGTGTCCAGACTTGCAGGCTTTGCATCCTTTTTTCACAGAATTACATCATTTGTGGGTTTTGCACAAAGAATTATGCACGTTTGTATTTTCCACAAGGAATTAAATTCTTTGTGTTCTTTGCACAAAGAAGCCACTAGTGTTCTCAAGCATTTGTGGACTTGGCTTGACACGCTTTCTGGCCAGGGCAGAGTGTGGGAAAGAAGACTGATGAGAGCAAGAAAGCTAAATTCCAGCCCCATCTTCCTACCCCTAGCTCTGGTTAGTTCAAAACCAGGAACAGATGGAAGTTTCCAATAGAATATAATTAGAAGGCTGGGGTGCGGGGCGTCTTTGTGTTTAACTGTTTACATTTGTTTGGCCACCCCATGTGAATATTTGTTGCCACTGTGGTTATCAGCCTGCTAACTGTTCCAGGATTAATCATGTGCTGATGGAGGGTGAAAGACCATGCAGTTTTCAGTTTAATACATGCACTGGTTGTAGAACAAATGACTACTTTAACAGCAATTGTACTTAGCTGTTTGAGAGCAGGCAACAGCATAAAGAGGGGGGAAAGGCTAAGAAAAAATTATGCTTTTTTATTAAATTTCCACTAAATCTGTCAAGTTATTTCACTGAAATAACAGGCTATAAGCAATGCTGAAAAAGGGAGAAGCACAAGGAAAATACCAGGGATGTGGAAACACATGTAGCTTGGTTTTAGAATACATACTCTGATCTAGAAGATCATTGGTTCAGTTTTCTAAATCTTCTGTTTAAGGATCAGGTAGCAGGCAATGGGAAAAACTTCCACTTGACCCTGGAGAGTCACTGCCTGTCAGAGTAGACAGTACTGAACGAGACAGACCACTGCTTTCATGTGGCATCACAGCCTCATCTGTTCCATAGAGCATCAGGGAGTACAAAAAGCACCTTTGTCACTTCACAGGAGAGCCGCTAGACACAAAGGGATGCAGCACTCCACTGAAATAAGACAGGAAAGGGGAAGAGACTTTGTTAGTGTGTTCCAGAGCATGCAAGGAGCTCTGGACTGGGGGCAGTGTTCATAACCCAAGTGAATGAGCAGCAGTTCCAGAAAGGGAATACAGTGGAATAACAAAACTTACCACCCTTCCAATCCCAGAATTTTTTTGCATGCCAAATATCCTGATTTCTGGCACTCAGCACTATGATGGTTAGAATTGGCCAAATCCTGCTTATAAGCATTGATGTGCGCTGGATATATTTGCTGAAGTCTGAAAAAGTATCCCCACTGAGTCACCAAGAAGGCTGCCTACAGAATCTAGTGCATACATCACTTCTTCTAGACACTCTTGATCCTGCAGATGATTCTATAAAGAATGTAAGAATAATAGTGGAACAAATCCACATTGAGAAAGTCAAAGAAGTAGGTATGCGTACAAAAATGAATATATTCATGGAAAAATGTACAACATCGTATTTTAGGGAGAAATGTCTATATTAGGCAAATAGGTGTTTTTATTTTGGGAAATGTGCACAAATTTATGCATTGTCATAAAAGAAAATCTCATACTGATGTGGGAACAGGAGGGAACAAACTAAGGACTGAAAACCAACATTGGCAGGTTTCTCCATGGATGTTTCAGAGATCAGAGATGGCTCCCCCATCTAATTTACTCAGTGTAAAATTCCCTACCTAGATGATATTCCAGGGAGCATGCCCATTGGTGAAAGCCCCTCCAATGCTATAGACAGCCCTACAGACTAAGAATTTGTAGGATGCCCCAGCTCCATCTTGGCTTCCTTCCTGCCAGTAAGGGTAAGGACCCAGCAGGCACAGGAGGGAATGAAGCAGTCTATTCTTGGAGCTCTCCAATGGAATAATAAAATAATTCTTAAAGTCTGCCCTTTTATGTTCATAAGGGTCCTTCCACATTCAGAAAAAATAACATTACAGTCGAGACTCGTGGCGTCACTTTTGTGATCAGCATCTGTCAAAATAATATGAGACTTTCTAGTTCTGTCACAGGCAGTCAGCTGTTACAAAATACATCAAGCTGAGACCAGCAAAAAAGTATTTTCCAGGATATTTGGCAATATATCACATGGGAAAGCTAATAATAGTTCTTCACTATTTAACATTTCCATGTAACTTTGGCGTCAAGTCAGTAAAACTGACTAGAAAGCTGAACTTGGAAATCATTAGAACATACGGAATGGAAGGGAGAGGGAATGACCTCTCATTAATTAATTTTATAAAGAAAGATCCAAGCTCTGAGATGATGAAATCTGAGGACAAAGAGCCCAAAGAAAGCTTCAAAACTCAATAATAAAATCACAGAAATGCCTTTTCTTTCTAGCAGCTTTTGCATGTGACTTTCATATGATTTAAATGATAAGCACATGTTCCAAACCAGAGGTCAGATGTATAAAATGCAATGCACTTTTTGGAAAGAAGTAGATGTATATAGAAATATCTATGAAGATTATAATAATTTATTTTAATTATTTTACCCTGTTTATAAATATGTTAGATATAATGACCTAATCAAATTCATTCCAAAATCCATTCTGGGAACTAGAATATTTTTTTCTTGGGACATCCATAGGCAAAATATGAACACCTTAGATTTCTGTCTGACCAAACCTACCATGTTAAGGCTCAATCCTGTGCAAATTTAGCCAGAAAAAATTCCCACAATTGCCGCCATAACTCTCTGGAGGATGCTGGGAGTAGTACAGTCTAAAATCACATAGGGTTGCACCTTAAAAAGATATTTTGTAAATAAGGGAGTAATAATATTTCTATTGGGCTTTTCAAAAACCTACTTGCTGATGCTTGAGGACTCAAGAGACACTGCTACTAACACAAGCCTCTTAGGGCACAATCCTCTGCATGCTTTTACAGAAAGAAGTCCTACAATTCACAGCATTCCCCAGCCATTCATGCAGAAAGAGTCAGGTTCAGTTAGAGGCTCATGCATTTAATTGGACCTAAGGGCTTTCAGGAGCTGCTCTCAATCAGAACAGGCAATACTGACCGAGTCTAATTCAATTTAAAGCAGCTTCCTATGTTCAGAGTTCAAAGGAAATGATTTAAAGTTTCATTTAAAGCATCAACAGGAGAGAGATAAAGAATGGTCTGCTCTCCCACTGAGACTCATGGGACTTCAAGTACTTGAGTGTGGCTGGACCATGCCCCCCACCTTTTGTTCTAGGTCTCTCACTCCTTGAAACAACATGAGCATGGCAATAACAATGAATTTTGCCACAAAGAAAAGATTCCTTCCTAGAAATGCCTCCTTGATCTGGAGCTCCTTCGCAAATGCAGAGGTCCCAATGCATATATGGAGCTCCAATACATCCAGAAGCTGCCACAGTCTTCTAGCGAAGAAGTTCTGTGGCAGGGTTACCACATTTCTTTTGGACCAAGGACTGAATTCCACTCTGGAGAAGCTTTTGGACACTATTCCAGTGGTGGACACTGCTGGAACCATGCGTTTCTGTCAAGTTCTTAGGAAGGACTTTTGCCAGAGGCAAGAGATGGCACAAAAGCTGGGACATCAGAAATCACGGGTGGATGGTGGAAAGGTGTGGGGCCACAGAAATGTCTGTGGCTATCTGGAGGAATCCTTGTTGGGGTCTTAGGGTGGTAAGTGATGGCTCCAGGTCTAAGTTTCTGCAGAGCAGTATTAGCGAAGCTGCGCCTAAACTTGGGAAGCCTAACAAAGCCCCAGGTCCACATGGGCATAGTACAGGAAGGAGAGAAAGAGACAAGCAACCGGGCCTGTTTTGCTTCAGGCAATCGGCTCACAGAATAGGCGAGAATTACTTCCATTTGAAATGGCCTTGCTTATTCTGCCAGATGTTCAGCTGATGTTCAGCTGAAGCAAAAGTTCACTTTATTTAATTGTGTGAGTACACAGCCATCTAGGGTTGTGGCCTAAATTGTCGTGTGTGCTCTACTGTTTCATTCTGCATGTTTCTCCAGAATATTGACATCCAAGAAGAACAGGCACCCTCTGCACACACTGTCTCTCTCTTTCTCACACTCTCTCATAACTGGAAGAACATCAACCTTTTATATAACTTGAATGTAGCTTGAGAAGCAAGTGATATTTCAGATGACAAAATGGCAATTGCATGCAATTTTTAAAAGGAAAAGAGCACAGTTACACAGCCAGAAGCCCGCCAGCCCACAAAACACACGAGAAGCAGATTCAGCCCACAAAGGTAAATGAAGCATTAACCTACTTTTTTTAATGCAACATTTGTGAGGCTGTTAACAATAAACGCAGACAATATTGCCACTTTTAAAATTTCCCCTTCAGGTAAATTCTTCTAATTCCTCTTTTGTCTTTATTTTCTCTTTACTGAAATTTGCAAATTTGATTGCAGCTACGGTGCTGGGACAAGGAGTACTCAGCACCACCCTGCCCAACGCCGAGTTTTGCCATATGCCATACTTTGTAGATCTTTTCTATTTGAACTGCTAACCAATCCAAGTCCTATTTAAAACTAAAGAGGCCTTGAAGTGGTCCATCCATGTTTAGCATCTGGATAACTGATGAAGTTGCCATACTGATTAAAAAGGTCTATGTGCATTATAATTCTATAATTAAGTGATAGTTATTATTTTAGATGTCAGTGTATAAATATCTAGTCACATATATACATGTTATACAAATTAGGGTTCTCTTTTGTCTACTTTTTTCAAGATGCATGTGGCCACCCTATCCACAGATACAAAGGGGCAATTTTGAATGCAAGAAGGGAAGGGAAAGGCTTCAGTAATCTCTCATTGCACCACTGCTTCAGGGGTTAAATTCACATCCTGTGTCCCAAAGATTACATGTCTGCTTTCAAAAAAGTTTTGAAATTTGAGCTTAATGGGTTTGGGTTCTTTTCCTCTCTGGGGCAACAGGAAACAAAATTGAATAATTTGTAAACATTAACAGGTACACATGGTTGCCCATATCATCTATTCTCCATCCAGGAAATGTTTAAAGGAGCTTCTCTCCACCAAATGGTAGCCAAATATATGTTAATTTTAATGTATAGACAAGGTTTCACAAAGAGACCATGCGGAAACTCAAAACTCTCATTCACTGAGGAAAGAGCGCTGCACGTGCAGATCTGCTCAAAGGAGAGCACTGTGTGTGTGTGGAGGAGCCTTTTGGCTTTCATTGCAAGCACATCCCACAAGTTTAGTATTTGGCTGTAGTAGCAGCATTGACTATGTTTCATTATATTTTTCAGATGATCTCGCAGATTGCAATCCAGTAATAGGTGAGGCCAAATGCAAAAGGGGAGAACCAAGATTTTAAAAACACCATAATGTCTTACTGCAGCTTAACTAATTATTAGGAGAAGCAGTTCAGCCTTCTAGGAAAAAGAAAAACCACTGCATGAAAACTGAGAACCACCAAATAATACGTCATTGCAGGGAAGGGGTGCAGCCAGGGAAGAGAGAGGGGCTGTCTGGGGAATCCCTGAGAATTGGGATGGAGACCCCAAGTAGAACTGACTTGGTCCCTGGGAATGAGAGTCTGCAGCCCTGAAATCCAATTTAATGACAAAGCGAAGGTGGCTGTGGTATATTGTCCCTACTGCATGTCTAACCACATTGCAAGCTAGAGCTGCATGATCTGAATGGATCGGTTGCTTGAAATCCTTATTACTGTAGCTGTCTGCCCTAATGCATCTGTGTTGCCTGATGGGTGTAGCCACAAAGTCAGCCTCTGTATATCCACATTTAGCAGTGCATGGGACCTCACTTCTCAGTGCAGCTTCATTAGCATGATCCATTTTCACCAATGAATGATCACATCCCTGGCTGTTGTCCAGTGGGGAGCCCTCAGTGGCACTAAGTTGATGGATGATGAGGAAATAGTTCATGCCTAGAGGAAATAGTGTTAAGGGGGCAGGAATGGAGGGGTTTCAGAACATTTGCTCAAGATGACCAGCTGTTACCAACACATCCATCAAAAGTGGGCACTTTCACTATGGTAACTTAGAGCAATCACCATTCACATTTTTCCAGTTAATGAACCTTCTCAGAAGCTGCAAAGATATTCAAAATGCAGGGTACTGCACTGGCTGAATTGCTCAGTTTTAAGAAATATCAACAAACCAAAAAGACAATAATGGTTCAATGGATGAAGACTTAGGCTTAAACCAGGGAGACTTGGGTTCAATTTACTACTAGAACATGCTCCAAGAAAATTGCTACTCCGGGTGACACCTTACATTACTCAGAAGGAAGTGTACGCAGTATTGGAAATCTACCACATACGGGGAGGTGCCTGCTATTATTTAACATAGCATGAGTGTCATCTGATTCTCAGTCTTGCCTGATGAAGTCTGTGGGGATTAAAATTAGATATGTTGCCTGAGCACTCCAGAGGGAATTAAGGCAAGGTACCAAAGGGTCTTTTGCTGTTGTTGTTGATCCCCATTTGTTAATTAATCATTAATTGCCTGAATTTTCATCAATTAGTTTGTTGCCAGAACTGTTAAGTACTTAGAGATTCTGTGGTATTAAGTGTAGTATAATACATACATAATAGAAAATAATACCCCTCCTTAATTCTGTCATTAAATTATATAAAATTAAACACCATGAGCTGCATATAAATTGGCCTATTACCTAATCTCCCATATGAGTGGAACTGTTCGATACAACATAGGGAAAAAACATTGATCCATAACCTATGTTTATGCTATGACCAAATTAACCAGGCATGAATATTTGTTTTCATCCATACCTGCCAACTTGGAGAGGAGACAGACAATTAGACCATTCCCTGATCTGAAAAGCCCAACCACGGCTTCACTACTTAATTCATAGTCAAAGTAAAAATAGGAAAAATAATGGTTCATACACACACATTGAACTGATGTTAGTTCTGGATCAAATACACCAAGAAATCGATAAGATTTAACTCATGGTTTTTTTTTTTTTGGTTTTTTTTTTTTTTTTTGCTTCCTCCAGATAACTTCTGAGGTTTAATCAAGAAATAGATATATATTGTTGTCAGGAAAGACATCTAGGACCTTTGGCACTTTGTCCATTCATGGACACTGTTAATCTGCAAAACAGATCTTGTACATCAGAGTGTAACTCTACATATATGATGGGAGGCTGCAGAATTATAGGTGTGTGCCATCATATCTTCCTATACACCCTAAGGGATTTATAGAAATATGCATTTCTAACTGAAAGAACACCCACCCACCAAGCCTAAAGGAATTTTATTAAATTTTTAAAATCTATTTATTTATTTAGGCATGTATCTAGTTGTCTATCAGTTCTCTGACTCTGTAGGCTTTACCTTGTCAGTACAAAATGAATGAAAAATACAATTGCATGTTAGCAATAGTCTCATATATACTTAAGTCGCAGTTCAGACAGAAAAATCTTACAGCTCCTAAAAATAATCAGACCAGTAACTGGCATAATAATGAATAATGTCCACCTTGACATCAAGTCCAGAGACAGGGAAACTCTTCTAGGGTGCAATTGTGTGCACATTTAGACAGGGGAAAATATTTTACAGCACATGTTTAGACAGAAAAAATGGAGAATGGCTTCTGGCTGGGGAAGGCTGGAAGCTGAACGACACTTTTCCCTCTTAAACATGCATAGGATTGAACCCTTAAGGACTTTTAAAAAAATTCTCTGTATATGTGTGCTCCACCCAGAAACCATTTTACTAGACTAGCTTGAATAAATCCATTTCCTGTCAAACGACCAATGAAGCAGACAAATAATCACATTGATATGCTGAAGAAAGTCCTGAACATTTTGGAACAAGGACCGTCCTGTTTATGCATTCTTAGGCTATGACAGAGCAACTGATGTCAGTAATTACAGAACACTTGTTGCTCACAAGACCACACATATTAAGGTTTATTGACTGCTCAAATGACAGTAACAGCCCCAGGAAAAGGAAATAAATTTATCTTAGGTTTGGATATTTAGGGTGATAAGATGTTTTTCTTCTTATCTCAACTTTTCCCAAATGCTTTGCAGGAAACTAGCATTAATGTTGACAATTCCACCACATATAGAAACATAGAACATAGAAACAGAGAGAGTCAGAAGGGGCCTCTCAGGCCATCTAATCTGACCCCCAGCTCCAGCCAGCTCTGCTCATGATGTGCCCACCATGTGCGTGTCTAGCCTATCTTTGAACACTCTCACCGATGGAGCCTCAACCACCTCCCGTGGAAGCCCATTCCATATCTTCGGGGTCCTAACTGTCAAGAAGTATTTCCTGGCATCTAAATTGAACCTGGTTTCCCTGAGCTCTGCTCCGTTGGAGCGTGTTCTACCTCAAATACATCATTCATGTCAAAAGAAATTCACTGATATTCCAAGAGTCTCCCACAGTGAACCAGTACCAGTGAAAATGGAGAGCCGGGTTTAGGTCCAGGTTTAAGCTAGATCAACTGTGCTGTTGGAGTGGACTTTGCTACCCCTTTTGCCCTGTGGCAGCTCCTCCTTTCTCCTAAAAATGTTGCACAGACAGTCAGAAGGCCCTGCAGATTGGGGTTAAGCTTGCTTTGAGGAAATCCCCCAGAATCAGACAGAGGGAACTTGTGTAAGCACAGCCTTTTCTCTTGTGGACGGCAGATCCTGGATCCGTTCCCAGGTGCATTGTAACAGAATCACATGCTACAGTGCAGCTTTGTCCCTCCCCCAATCCATGCATGATGCTTGAAAGGGAGACCTTAATGCCACTTGATCTTCTGTTTTGTATTTTTGTCCATGTTTTATTGACATTGTATCTTAATATGTTGTGGTTGGTTTTTACTGTGTTTTATTGTTAAATTCTATTTCTTGATATTTAAAAGTACAATACCAAACAAAACATCAATTATCATTGCAATTCAGAAGGTTGCCTTAGAATGCCAAATATTCATTTTTCATTTTTTGACCATTTTAAAAAAACTGCTAGCAAGCCAAGTTCCAAAGCATTATCAGCATCATCTTCATTACTACATTTGTCCTTCATTATACAACTCAAGGTGACTACAAGTCATGAACTCAGTTTCCTCCCTTCACACATTGAAAGCCACAGGCCTTTCTTGCAGAAAGTCCTTTATTGACCAAAGTGTTTTCCAGAAGCACAGTCACCCAGAAGGAATCTCTGAGCATGCACAGAGTTGTCCATTGAACCCAGTGTAGTATTTACTTCTAGAAGCTCTCCTTATGAGTATGTTTGGGCCCCATCCTTTTGGGAGGGACTTTTGGAAATGAGCATGCCTCCTCTTTGCATGCCAGTCCTCTAATTGGATAGCCCTCCTCTGCTGACATCATGTTTTGGGGTTGAGAGTTGTACGCACTTCATCTGTCCCTGAGAAAGTCCCCTCCTCCAAGCCCTGTGCCACTAACTGTACATCTTGGTCATTCTCAGGGGCTGCCTCCACACCTGGGGAGTCTGGCCTTGAGATAAGCGCCTCTGCTTTTCTCACTGCAACATCTGGAATCGGCCCACATTCTGAGGCCCCTCCCTGCTCCTGCTCCTCTGAGTCACAGTCAGCATGCCTGGGGAATGCACATAAAGAGCAACTGGCCTTCTCACCCGCAACATGTGTTTCACTTCCCTTGAAGCACTAACTCAGCACAGATCTGCTCAGCTCCAGCAAGGTCATTGCATTATGTGGAGTCCATTCTTGCTTTATGTCTTCTTATGGGAGTTAGATTCTGGATCCAACCCTTAATCAATTGGTTTAATGGTGAAGAAGAAAGGTGCAATCCATTGAGGATGACCATAACTCTCCACATTCAGAGGAGGACAAGCATCATATACAGTGTGGAAGAAGCACAAAGGCCAAGGTTGCCTCCTCCTCCATCTCTTTCTGCAAAACAGATGGCCGATTTCAGTTGCTGAAGTGGGGAGCGAACTGGAAGGGAAGGAAGTTCAGGCACTGAAAGAATACATCATATCTTGGTGACACCAGCCTCTGCCCCACCCTGCTGTGCACGTTCCAGCAAAAATCCTCCCCACACAGCTAGCGGGCATCTCTCCGTGGTGGCTGCAAGGAGGTGGAAGGGAATCAGAACTTTGATCCCCAGCTGTGAGGCTGGAGTGAGCTTTAGAGTGAGCTGGGAATCTCAATCATCCTGTGGTTGCCTGGGTTCTGCCTAGTGGCCCTAGGATCACTAAGTCATTGAACAATAGTCAAACATTTGTAGCATGTGGTGTGCTTAATATGATTAGTCTAACAGGCCAAGAAATAAGGTGGCATGTTGCTTGGGTTCTTTCCAGAAGATGCTGAAGTTATGATTTAAATGCCTAGAGTCTTCACATTGATGCTACAGCAGCCCACAGCATTCATGTTTAGAAGTTTTACTTTCGGACTGATAATTCTACCACCCTATGGGAAAGAGGAAAGCCCAGGAGCATTTTTTTTCTAATGCCAATTAGTGGCCAGTTTTTGACTATGACAAGAATGCACCTGTCCAGCAGATGTCTATATGCTCATTTTTGCCATGAAAATCTTCTAGCCACATCGTTAGGGATTAGTATTCAAAATTAAAAGCTGTACATGGCTTGGGATACAATACCTGACAAAGCATGTCTCCCAACCTGAATCTAGCAGACACTACAATCTTCACCTGAGGCCTTCCTCCCAGTGCTACCTCCAAAGGAGGATCAGAGGGAGGATATGAAGAAGAAGACCTTCTCAGTGGTAGCCTCTTAATTATGGAATGAGGGCCTTTGCAACCTCACAGCGGGGGATCAAATCTGAAAAGCATCAGAGCCAACTAAGGTCTGCTGGTGCTAACATTCTCACCTTTTCTGAGCCAGGTTAAGACTGCTCTCTTCTCCCAGGAGCTAAATGGAATGTGATGGAATATGTCAGTTCTTTTAACAAGCCTTGTTTTCATTGAAATTGTTTTCATTCTAAAAATTTTTAAAATGGTGTATTGGAACATTGTGCTGGATTTGTATATTATTATTGGATTTGTATTATATTATCTATTTTATTATGGGACCTGTTAGGAATTGCTATGAAGTGCCCAGAAAGTTTAGCTAGTGTGAAGTGTAGAAAATAAATTACTTAATAATCATAGGGCAGTTCTCTGCATGAGACAGAATGGCAAATCACATCAAAAACCTGAGTTTGTATTAGGAGCAAAAAATGCTTTCATAATTCTTTTTTACTGCTCATATAGCACTGGACACATTTATTTACCACTGGATTCTTAATGGACCAATCATATGTTATGTGTGTGCTGTATGGAGTCTTCTGGCCACAAAACATCTCCATGATTAAAGTAAAGAAAACTGGAATAAAACAAAATGGAAGAGAGATGAAAGCTAATAGCCACTGGGATAAGAAATGCTGCATAAAGTAATACAGATAAACAAATAATAAATTGTATGGATAAGAAATTGCAATTCTCATTCTCTATTTTAGTTTTTCCCTGATCCCTAGAACCCTCATTTTAGTTGGAAAGTGACTTTTAAGATGATAATGCTTGCATGCAACAATTAAGAATACAGAAGATATTTCTAAAAAAATAATTAAATTTTTAAATTAATTTTCCAAATGAAAAGCCAAGAAACAAGGAGGGGAAAAGAAAAATTTTGTCTAGTTGTTGACAGGATGTACTACATTTAACAAAGTGGAATCCATTGGTTATTGGGAGGTGTCCTTTATGATTCTCCTTAATAGCAAATTATATTTCATCTGTTTTCTATAATTTGAGGAAAGGTTTTGATAGCTGTTGCTGCATATATTGCTGATTTGTAGAACCATAACCCCAAATAATGATCAGGTTCAAAGCAAATCTGGAAAGTGTCAGATCCTCATTTTTAAACTATTGAACTTGCATTCTTGTACTTCGGCTACTATTTCCTGGTGCTGAGCTCAGTTGACGGCCAAGCTGTGCCCTCTTTTCCCTGCTCGATGCAATTTCAGAGAAATAAGTTGGAAGAGGAGTGAGGCGGGGAAGCCACAGACTCATCAACAGCGGCTTTTACCAGCAATCCCAGCCATCACTTCCCTCGCCCCTGAGCAGCCACATTCCTGACATCCCAATAGCAGCGTGCAAAATGCAAGAACAGCAGTCTCTGTATCAGTGACTCACAGCAAGACAGGAACTCTCAGCAGATCCACCCTTCCTTCCTGTGCTCTGTCAGCTGAATAGTAGAAAAAAGGCAAGAGTGAGCACAGAGAAAATGAGAGAAGGCACAGTGTTGTTCAGCAAATTTAGACATACAGAGGCTTTGTTGCTACAAGCGGTGGTGGGACAGGCAGTGGGTTGGCAGGGAAGCACCTATGACCAAAGCAGAAAGCATGTGCGGATGACTGAATACCAAATCCAGAACCAGTGCGGTTTCACATCTTCTTTTTAAAATTCTTCGTGATGTAAGCAGACACACTCAGAAGTGCCCTCTCCACCAAACTGAAAACATTCTCTGCAATGTGTGCTTTCCCCTTCTCTTTTAAGAAGAAGCATGAGCAGAATTCTTCCTGGACTGGGATGCATCACTTGTGAAAGCTGCTCATGCAGCACTGAAAGAAGCATTTTGAAAGAAGGGTATAGGATAATAGCACACAGCATTGATGTAGGTTATTTGTATGTCCTTACAAGGCTTTTGATGACTTCTCAGATGTTGCCTTAACAGTAGGCAGGATGCCACCAAAGAGGGGTCCTCGTTGCCCATAGAGATGCCTGAGAGGTCATGGAAGATTCCTAAGGGCTTTGCAGAGAGCAGCATGTTACCTTTCAAGGCAGGTGTGATGTGGGACTGTCGTGGCCTGAAACTGTACCTAAGAAGCAGGAAGGAAGCTTAATGAAATGTATTTCTAGAGATGTAGGAGATATTTGTTTCCTTTCACTTGCCAGCACGATTTACCCAGTTTGCATGTGTCAGGCCAAATAGGTGCAAGCACAACCTGCAGATGAAGTCCGCATATTTTAAAGCGTGTAAAGTAAGTTGAGGGCAAAAGTGAGTGTGTTTGAAAGCATGTGCACATTCGAAAAAATGTGCATCAAGAAACATGTATTTCTGAAAACTGGGTGCAGACAAATTTTAATTTATCAGGAATGTGTAGATTTCAAGATACGCACAGTTGATGCACACATCTGGAAAAATAGGGATGCATTTTCATTTTTAAAAAATTGCAAGCAGATAAGGGTCATGAGACAGAAAGCATACTAAAGAGCAGTTTGAAAAAAATTGGCAAGCCTGATTCCGTTTACACATGTCTGCCTTTTTCCCCAAAGAAGCCAGCAAGATGATGCCGGAAAACAGTGCAGCTCCCCTGCCCCTTTGGACTGGGCTTTGGCCGGTCACTATTTATGAGGAAACAGGAAGATTTTTTTCTGCTAAACCTGGCTGGCTGTTGGGCTTTCTGCTAAGCCATTCTTTTGCCTTCCTTGAGGTGTTGCTTTCCATGAGTGATATCCTGTGTGCTTGAATTTAATAGACTCACTTTGGTTACGTCTAATGTTTCCATCTCTTATCATAGCTTTGGCAGAAGAACTGATGTGGTTGAGTTGACCATAAAGATGCCCAGGGTCTGAGTCAGCATCCACCTTCAGCATCCTGAGGCAACTACCAGCATGATGGCTGGCCCAATACACTGACTGACCCATGGCTAAAGCTTCCCCCACTCTCTGGACCAGTATTCTGAGCATTATCAGGCAGCTAAATTGCCCCATCCCTTTAATTTTCTACAATAGCCTTCTCATAGAGTCATTTTGGGATATTGTGGGAAAATACAAGTGTGGTTAAACTCAGCAGCCCAGCTCTGCTTAGGACTTAATGACAGAGGAGGAAGCACGGCAGAGGCCATTTTGCCAAGGACCTCCTCAAACTTGTAGTCTCCCCTGCCTAGGAGATCCATCTCAGCTAGAGTAAGAGGGAGCAGTACATTCCAAGAGTGCATTTTGATAGGACCCGCTGCCTAAAGTAGTTAGGACAGGATATATGTAGAACATATGTGGCAGATAGTACGGACAGTAACTGCACACCCTCCTCTCTCCACAAGGTCAACCCCTAGCTATAACTTGATGGTGTCAGGGGGAAACTTTGGTGAGGTTGGAAAAACCTTCTCTAACCTAATGACTTCCCAGTGTGTAGGACTACAAGAGCCACCATCTTCAGCCAGTGAGGTCATTGGCCAGAGTGGCTGGGCATGGGGAGTGTTGTAGACCAACATATGAGGAGGACACTAAACTGGGGAAGGTTGGGTTAGAGTTACACACTGTAGTCTGGTCTTAACCAATGCAAGTATGTCCTCTTCCTTCAATACATTAGCATATTTAATCTTAAAAGATTAAAGCCTCTCTCTTTCTTTTCTCTCACTCTCATTAGCAAACCAGTTGATGGGCAGAAGAGCAGGATTTCAGACTAGACAAACCTTCGGTGATCCAGTCAATCCCTTTTTACTTCAGCATGCAAAAACCACAGTGATTATGGCAAATGGCCCTATAACCGCAAGGGAAATTGAACCTTTTTCAGCCTAAGGGTGAAATCTCATTTTGGAGAAGTTCTTCAGGTCCACCTTCCAGTGGCAGGCAGGAAGAATGGGAGGAATTAAAATTAAAAGGAAGAATGGGAGGCCTAAAATACCACATATTTTTGCTCAAAGTCTTAGGAGAGAGGCCTTTTAAACTTTTAGAATAAAGGGCAAATGGCACAAAAGCCAGGAAATCATCAATCAGTGAGCAGGGACTGGGACTTTCAAGGGGTGAACTGGACCAGGTTTATCCCCCAGATCTGAAATTCTGCACCCAGCATATGCAGAGAGAGATATGCCTAAGAGCACCCAGCGAATAGGTAGCCAAATTGAGATTTGAAGTAGGGGCATCTCAGTTCACAGCTGCTATGCCATGCCTTATGCTGCACATTCCAGGCCATTTCCTTTTCATCTAGTTCACAGAGAGAGGAACTGGAAAGCCACATATTTCATCATGGCTTTATGGAAAATAGCTTTTAGAGCAGAAGCTTCTATTCTCTTAGCAAGGAAACTGCAAACCAGATGAAACTGTTCAGGGGTACTGAGTCAGTACCACAGACCTTGGCAAATGTTGGGTGCTCCCAGTGCAGAGAAACACATGAGCGATGAATTGTCATTACATTTGAAGATTACTGCCAACCCCTGCACAATGAAACCATGTCATGCTTTCACCCAATGATTGCAAATGGAGTAACATAGCCAAATCTTAAGTCAATACATCTTGGAAGTATCTGTGTTGTCCTATGGTGGTGGTAGTGGGAAAAGATCTGAAAATGAGAGCAGTGTCCTACTTTTTATACAGATATGCAGAACCTCAAGCTGAGGGCCAAAGCTGGCTTTCTGGGGATCTCTAGAAGGCCCCATCACTTTCTCCAGCCACTGGCCATTTGTCCTTTCCCTCAGCCACTGACCATTTGGTTGATTCTCTCTACTCTAGAAGGTTGCAAGACCTCTCCTAAGGCTTAGTTACTGACAGTAAGAGCTTTAGGCAACAATATGCTGGCATTTTTGGCACTGCTTCTTTTATCTTCAGCCCTGTCTACCATTGGAAAGCAGCCCCCAAAAGCTTTTCTGAAATTGAATATACCCCTCAGGCTGAAAGGGTTTTCTCAACCCTGCTTATTTAAGCCCAAATGATACATCACAAAGATGCTGCAGTTGGTTCAAACAAGGATATTAAATTGATGTTGTTTCACATTGTTAGTCTGTAATCTTGGACAACCCTGAAGTGTCTTGAAAAGTAACAGAAGAGCTGTCAGTCATCAGAGAGAGAAGTCCACCCACAGCTTGACATTCACATCGCTGGGTCTACTCCCACACACACAGTGCTGGCAGAAAACATGCTGACATCTTGGTCTGTCTGTGCCATCTTGTTATCATTAGGGAGAAAATTCAGGTGTGCTCATAGGTTGCAAAACCCCCACATTCCTTTCACAAAGCCCAGAAAAAGTATCTGTTCTTGAGATTGGTGTACTTATTTCCCCCTCACTGGAGTCAGCTAGTAATGTGTGAATCAGCAAAATTCACATTCACTGAAATTGTCTGAATTATCCATCTTGAAACTTATTCCAACTGAAGTCCATAACTAGGTGCAAGATTTTTTCGCTCTTGCATAAAAATCCAGGTGTGCATTTCCAAATGCAAGCATCAGTAGTGCACATCTTTGAAGGGTATGCATTCTTTTATGCATGTTGTTCAAATGTACACATGCTATTGGTTGCATTTTATTTACTCTATGAAACACTTTCATAGAGCAAATGTGTCACTGAGACTAAAGGTTGCATCCAAGTCTTTGATCAGTCTTGAAGACATGAACTGAGGAAATTGAAAACTAACTGTTGAATATATAACTAATTTGTCTTGCAGCACTAGAGTCAATTGGATAAGGCAAGGATATTTTGGCCATGATGAACTGGGAGGGCTATGGATGTGACAGATGCCCTATTCCCACCCATCAGGTATGTATCATAGTCCTTTGTCTTCTGTTTCAGTCTTTACCTTTGAGAATTCCTAGAAAGAAAAGTAATCATTCAAGTTGAATTCAATAAAATATGGATGCATAATATAAACAAATGGAAGAAACCTTACACTCCCCTTATATTGGTTTCCTGAACAGGCCAGGGGTTGTTCCATAGGCCTCCAAAGTTGCCTGGGCAAGTGATGTATCAATTCTCCCCACACTCCCAGGTTAGAACCAAAGAAAACACTTCTCACTGTGTATTTTATGCAATAACAGGCTCCACTGGAAAAGATTCCCTGGAAAAGGGGAAGGGGGCAAGTTGCTTCAGTACGACCAGCAGTTTCATTCTCACAGCAAAAGCTGTCCTTATCTACAGGAAGATTGGTAAGGGCAGCTCCAAAGCAATTATCCCTGGTGCAGTTCTTAACAAGCTAACAACCTGAGTGTAACCCTAAAAATTACCTGGGCTTTTGGACACTGGAAAAGTTCACTACACTACCTGCTGAACCTTAAAAATCTCGAGACCATTCTTCCAATAAAGCCCTCCCATGCTTGAGCAGGATAGTTTTGCTAGCACCATTCCTTCCAAGACGTTTTTTTTCTTTAAAAACCTTCTTTCAAATGCAGGGAACAGATTAGAATGATTGTCTCCTTCACTAGCATTTTTTTAAAAATGCTCCTTAGTTTGCATTCTGTGTAAACAAAGCATTATGATTCAGCAATATTTTCAAGTGTGATGCGATTTTCCAGCACTTCATTAAATGAAGCTTGATGCTCTTTAACCGCCACTAGTGAGAAACTCAGTTGATTTAACGAGTTAACAAGATTTGCAGCTTGAATGTATCAGTTTTGTTTCCTGTAATAACATTGTTTAGGTCTCTCAAGGTTCCCTATGACTGTCAATCACGTCTGAAGGACTAAAGTTCTTAAGGGCAGCTAGGAATAAGAAAGTAAAAACAGCATATAAAGCTGTATACTTCTGGAGCACTGCACGTCAGGACAATCTGCACTAGGCAATTTTATCAGCATTATAATGCCTAATTCGGTGGTGTGTCATAAGACTCTTATCCCAACCTATCTCTTTGCACTATTTCTTCCAATAAATCCCAGATTTCTTCAAGTTCGTTAATACCACAGCTTTTTAATATGTTGTGTTATTCTCCGTGTGTGCGCGTGTGTGTCAATGTTTACTAAATTTCCGGTACTGTTCTGGGGCCAAAAGGAATGATTTCAGTTGGCCTGAATGCACAGAGAGGGAAAATCCTATTGAGGCTTTGGCAAACCAGCGGAAGCAGCAGCAACTGGAAGATCCTTTAGTTACTTCCTGCTTTCCATGACCCGCTCCCCCCCCCCGCCCCCATGAATACTTTCTCTCTCTCTGACTTGCAAATGCCATGCTTTCCCCTCCCTTTTTTTAAAAAAAGTTTGCAGTGTTTTTTCAAGACCTCCTTATTGTCTCCTTTGTCCTCTTGTTCAAGAAACAGCCAGCTGAAATGCATGTCTACACAGAAGTAAAGCAGCTTATCTCCCATGCCTTTGCTCACAAGTACCTGAAAAGCCATTTCTCTGCACAGATCCACTTTCTATCGGCTTCGGCTTCTCCCCAATTACATTTGTGTGTGACACAAGATCACAGTGGAAACTATGCTGTATTCATTAACATGTGGCTGAACTGTGATAAATGCATTTTGCATAAATAGGGTGACTGCACTGGAAAGGGCTCTAGTGTAGATCTCCCCATATTTTATTGAAGAGCATCAAGTCGATAGATGTGAAAGGATGATTTGAAACAAGGGAGTAGAAAAATTTAAAAAGGTAACAAAGAAAATTACTTAGCCCAAAGGAGAGGAGAGGCTAAGATCAGATGGCACAAGGTGTGGGGAAACAGGCAGGTAGGCAGGAGGGCCAAATACTTCCTGGTTGTTTATTGACAAGCTGGGCAGAACAAAATGAGCCTCTTGCAGCCCACCAGGGGCAGGGCTGGATTGGAAAGAAGGGCTGGTGTTGGGGCAGCGCAGGGTAGGCAGGTGGAAAGATTGTAAACTCCCGGTACCCCAGCCAATCAGGGGAAAGGAGGAGGGAAGAAGCGGCCAGGAGCAGGGTTCAAAAGGGGGAGGTGAGCATGTGCTCAGGTGAACAGAAAAGTGGGAAGGAAACAATATTTTTCTGTTCCCTTCAATGCAATAAAGTTTTAAAAAGAACTCTCTGTATGCTTGGATTATTTTTTCTCTTCCAATGGAAAGGAAAGAGTGATTTATAACAAAGTCGCCTCAGATTCCTACAAGGGCTTTATTTGGGTGGAATAATGTGCAGTGTTGAGGCGCATAGGGCTGGTCTGTTTAAAATAGCTTCCAGAGGATTTTTATAAATATTGCCCATAATCACAATGTAGTATTTTTCTCCTGCAACTCTGAAACATCTAATTTTGGGCAACATGTTCAGAAAATCTGTGTGTGTGTGTGTGTGTGTGTGAGAGAGAGAGAGAGAGAGAGAGAGAGAGAGAGAGAGAGAGAGAGAGAGAGAGAGAGAGAGAGAGAGACTTATCTGCTTTACAAAACAAATAGGTCAACAGATTTCAAGAGCTACTTTCTAGATGCAGTGTATTGGTTACTTTTGCAGGGATAGGAGGCCTTCAACCTAATTTCAAAAGCACTGAACCCTTCAGTCCACTGGCAACAGCAATGGGTCCTTTTATTACCAGCCCATGGAGCAGGAAGGAAGGAGAATTGGAAAGGGGGTGGCAGAAAGACAGAAGGTGTGACCCACCCACTTCTGCTTTTGGCCCAGCCTGCGGCTGGCTGTGGTTTTGCCCACCATGAATGTGCAGCCAGCACTGACAGATTTCTCATGAGAGAATGGGTCCTGTGACAAGAAGCAGATCACTCCTGTCTGCTTTAGTGTGTGTCTTTAAAGTGTGACATATGTCATATCACTGGGCCATAATAAAATTAACTCATGGTTGCAACAGTGAAGAGATGAGCCACCCATTTTTCAAGACAAGGCAGAGAAGAAGAAGAAAGAAGAACAGAAAGGGGAGTTGTTTTCTCATTTGGCAGGCATGCCGTGCCATTTTCAGTGGAATTTACTTTCTTTAGCCCCCTGAAGGGACTTCCACCACAGTATGCTGATCTGCATTTGGCAACTGTATCTTTCCTCAGCATTGCTGTTCAATACTCCAAGCCCACTTGCTGTTCACTTTTCTCTTCAGTCAGACAAATTGTGCACTGCCCTAGAGGCATAGAACAATCTTTCCCATCCTGGTAATCTCCAGATGTTACTAGCGTTCCTGGACTACTCTAATTCGCATTAGCCCCAGCCATGCTGATTTGCCCCAATCAGAGCTGGAAGTCCAAAACATCTGGAGGGTGCTAGTTTGGGGCACCTCCAGATGTTGGAGTTTTCCACCACAATACTCCAGTGTTTTCCCACAACTTCTGTTGTCATTTCATAACCCATGTGGCACCATGCCTACTGGTTGTAAGTTCTGGAAAGCATCCTTCTCTTTGTCAGAACTTTCCCAAACCTGGTGTCATCCAGATGTGGAGACTACAATTCCCAGCATTCCCCAGCTAGCCACACACATCTTGAGAGCACAAGGTTGAATAATACCACTCCATCAGCTTTTGTATTAGCTTGGGGTGGGGGGAGAAAATCAGGTTCAGTAAAGTCAAAAGTACTTTATTTTAATTTTTTAAAAATATTTTTGTGATGATGAGACTGGAAAAACATATTGTGAAGCTGATAAGTTTGACTCTGAGTGGCTCATTATAATCAGGGAGCTCATCCTACACAGTCTATTTAGATGAGAGCCATTTGAGGACTGTCTTCAGCTGCACTTCGCAGGAAAACAGTCAATCCAAAGAGTTTCCCAACTCTTAGTGGGAGGCAAGGCTGAACAGGACCCAGTGAAGGCTGTTCCAGGCAGACAGCCATGTTCCTGCCTCTCAGACAAACAGAACCATCACCATTCACGGTGAATGGTATGTATTTACAAGACCTGACCCAAAGCAGCAGCTGCAGCTGGGCCAGCAAGCTTTTTTCTGCTGAGGCCTGCATTCCTTGGTGAGAACTGCATCTCTTTTTGGCCCTAAAAGAGCCAAAAAGCATGGGTTATGCTGGCTTGGGGATCGTAAAGAGCTTGGTGGCAGTGCACCCTTTTGCTGATAGAAAAAGCACACTCTCCCATGTGCCTTCATTCCTTATAAAATCAACCCATTTTTCACCCCAAACTCAACAATAACGGTGGTAGTGCTGCTGATTTTGGAGATGGGAATGGAGTGCAGTCTCTTCTGAGTTCTGGGGGAGGAAAACAACTAACCCCAAACCCCTGGAAGTTGCCCACTCCTCCCTTAGGCTGAGCAGAAATGAGTTTATAGCCTTGCAAAACACAATGGATGCTGCTGGATCAATCCATTTCTGTTGGCAAACCTATCTCACAGGGTTGTTGTGTGAACAAAAGAGAATGATAGAAGATGCCCTTGGAGAAAAAAGGTGCAGGAATTGATTGATTGATTTATTTTATTAAAACATTTTTATGCCGCCCCATTCGCCGAACCTCGGGGCGGCTTACAACAATTAGTTAAATAATTATAATTAAAAATATAAACATTAAAATAAAATACATACAATATAAAATAAGCCGCCCTGGCCAGATAAAATTCAATAACAGCAGATCTGTTTAAAATAAATAGATACAAGTGTGATCTGCAACAAAATGTTGCAGTGTGTGTAATTCTCCATGTGCCAGAGTTGCCATGTTCTGTTTTTCCTCCGTAACAACCAATTAGCAATTCCTACTCCCTAAACAACCTCAGATCCTCACTGAGTTGGTTTGTGGGTCACCTCTCCCTTAAGCCTGTTTTCTATGGTTTTGTATTTTAAACTGCAGAAAGCCTGCAACTCTTCTGATAACTCTTCCTAGTGTGTGGATGGTGTGATTTTACATACAAAGGCAAATGAATGCTCAGCCTGAATGCTGGAAATGGAGGAAATAAGTTAGGCCTGTAACAAAAAGTTGCAGCATGCAGTGCCCCATTCATGATTGACTGGCTGGTTGGCTGGCTGGCTGGCTGGCTGGACAATGCACTGTTTGCATTTCTTTCTCCACTGATTTTCTTCTTCTTCCTGGCAATAGCCAGTCAGAATTTTATGCATACTGGACATACTTGGTTCAGAACATTTCTTCTAGGGTTCTTCCCTGCCTGGAATGGCAATGTGGAAAACAAGAGTTCTTGTGTGTGCAAGTAACTGGTCTTTCTCTTGCCTCAAATTCTGTTCGAGCCTGTTGTTTTTAGTGGTTCACTGCGCTTCTTCTTCCTCGAGTCTGTTAATTGCTTGGAATCTGAGAGGCTAGTCTTCACCTTGAGATAGCCCTCTGGTGAGATCTTAAGTGATAGTAACCAGCATCAGCATAACTATGTTTGCTTGATCGCACTCATTAGAACTCCAGAACTGGGATGAAAATATGGGTCCCTAAGACATTCCTAGTGTGGTATCTCAGCACAGGCTGATCCAGAAAGGTGCTGCACAGCAGAAGCAAGTACTGGAGTTTCTTCCACTGACATATTTTGATAGAATTCCCAGCAAGGCTTCCTTTCTTGCTCTGTGGTTGCTTGCTGAAATCACTGCAATGCAGTGTTCTGCTTTAATCACTTTGTTAATTTTCTCCTGCTTAATAAAATCTTTAGCCTTTACCCATTAATGTGTTTCTGAATTGAAAAAAAGATACATTGTCTCTTGGCAACACCCCCCAACCAAAAAACCTTGTACTTCTTCAAACCTGAGGGTTTCCTTATGTCTGTGTATGCCTCCCTTTAGTGTGTGAACAGTGCTATTTTGGCTATGTATGAATTCTTAAGATTGCTGCTATTATTATTATTATTATTATTATTATTATTATTATTATTATTATTATTATTTTCCCATTTAAAAAAGCTACAGCCTTGAGTTCACAAGAGCTAAGCAGGGCTATCAAGAACAGGACATTGTGAAGGATGCTTCTTCATAGGGTTGCCATAAGTCAGGGACAACCTGACAACACAAAACAACAATTATCATGTTTGTCTTTAATATTATCAGTTGATGTGGAGGAGCAGGAGGACTGCAAGCATACTATAGGTCTCTACTGCTCACTTCACATGGAAACTTACACACTAAAAGTGTCCATCAGAAGTTCCTTGCCACTTGGCAAGGATAGACAAAGTATTCAACACCTGGAAACTGGAATGCTAATTTCTGACTTACAGAAGCAAGAACACTCCTTCTAATGTTAAGAACTACTGCACATTTTAAGAACTTGCTTTAAGAGCTTCTTCAAGCCAAATTATTGCTGACATTTTGGAGACGGAACAAGATACATGAAAAACTCCAACTGTGTTTTTCCGTGGAGATTTAAATGAACACCCTGTCAAGTCTGATATGACATGTCATAGCATCTTGATTGTACGAACTTTTTTATTTTAAACAGTGAAAAGCAGATCACATCTAAATGCTCAACAGTGTAGCAAGCTTTGTACACATTTCCAAATGTTACCTAAATAGACATTGACTCTACACATCAATATTGCTAAACAGAAATGTTATTGATGAACTCTGAAGAGATCCGGATGCCACTGATTGTGAAAGAAAGATGAGGTTGTTTTAGCAAGACAATTGTTTTTATACCAACTTCTAGGTGCTCAGTCATGGGTCAAATATTCCTTGCTACCGAGCCCAGAGTACAGGACCCAGCAATTACATCCCACTATTTAGTACTGCTTATTCTTAAAAGAGACAGCAAAAGGACTTGGTGGCTCATTCCATTTAGGATATGCCTCCCTGCAAGTATAGGAAGCTGGTCAGATACTTCTTTCCAGTGAGCTCACTGGCAGCAACCTTTTGCCATCATAACCTGCTTCTGCTGCATCACTAGAACTGCAAACATCAGGGGCAGAATCTACCCAGATTTGCTTTTGCATGCACAGCCTGTGTGCTCCATCACTGAACTATGGCCCCTTGGAAACAGTCATCACTGGAGAAGCAAGGTCAGTGGGTCAGATGATGACATGAATTCCCAGCTGAACATCTGAACAAAAAGTACAGGAGGGAGGAGGTCTGCCGCAAGCTTGCAGAAACTCCAGCCCTGAAACCAAATCCAGACTCCTAGGGGTCCTAGGAGATCCTACCCCCTTCCTCTAAGCCCCATCCCACTTTTTTCCACTCAACCAGCTTAGTGCTATTGCCCCCACTCTTATTTTAAAAGATTTAAATGCCTCTCCCAAGGCTTGGTTACTGGCAGCAAAGTATTAAGGTAAACTATGCTAGCAGTTCAGCCCTGCCTCCTTTTGCCTTTGGCCACAGCCACCACTGGAATGTGCCCCCTCCATAAGAGCTGGAAGTTGGACAAAGGTTCTGGTGTACAACATCCCATGGACACTGTAGTACCTTCCCAGGCCTGGTGGCATTAAAGCCTTTGCTCTGCACAGTCTTGGCTCTTCTTTCCTTTTTGACTCTTCATTTTAATTCATTAGCTGTATTTTATGGTTCAGTTGATCTTGTTTTGTGCTTGTCATTGTGTTAACCCATGTAAACGATCACAGGAAATTCAGTTATGATTTCCTATAAAACCCTGTGAATAAAATCCTGTAAGTTGAAGAGTTCAGCTACAGCAGACTGAGAGTCAACCTAGTCTGGCGATGCATGCCCGGTTCAACAGGGGCATGCTGGAAGTACAAAGCAGGTGCAAGCCCGGGGAAAGTAGCAGTCACCCACACGTCTCACCTACTTTTGGAGGTGCAGAAAACTTCTGTATATAGAGGTTTCCATGACATAGCAAGTTGAACAGCTGTTGACACACAGGGGAAAAGACACCCAGAAAAACCCTGCTCTTCCAAAGTTACAGATTCTCCTCAGCTACTAAGATTCAGTGTTCCTGTCACCACAGAGTATTCTTATCAGCATTTTTTAATTAGAACCCTTCCCGTTACCCTGTTTTTATTTATATATAGTAGCCTTCCTCAACTTAGTGCTCTCCATATGTTTGAGTTTACAACTCCCACCAATCTGATCATTAGACTTGCTGAATGGGGTTGATAGAGTTGCAATAACCACAAACATCTGGACAGCACCAAGTTGGAGAAATCTGATAAAAGGCTGATTTCTCCTAATGTGTAGATGTCTTGATTTATTTGAATAATCAACAGCACTTGATAACCAAGCTGCTTTGCCGGTTCACTCTGTACTGTTTCATGATACTGATTGGCCAAGTGCTACAGGACTTCAGGAAGATCATTGCATGCTTAACATAAAAATCAGAAAGTGGCAAGAAAAAGGCACTCAACACATTGATCCATCCCTTATTTATTTTTAATGTAAGTTTTAATTGTTTGGCTGTGTTTTATTGTTGTGTGCCACCTAGGGAGTTCATTTGATCTGATTGGAAGCTTATGAATCTAAAAATAAACAAACAAAGGATGTGTGTGCTAGAACACTGGGGTGTCCCCACGCAGTTCCCTGAAATGGGAATGGGAGCTTGACACTTTAGAAAGAAGGAAGTGCCTTGCCTGTAGGGTGGATGGATTTTATTTGAAGACCCTTTATTGAAATGCATTGCCGGGACGCGTTAGCTATCTCAAGCTCTGTAATGGATCATGGCATGCCAAAGCTAGAGCTAGTATTTACTAGGGAGAAGAGCTTGTTGAAGGGGGCCTGTTAAATCAGTGTAATGCTGGACAGCTTTAAAAGAGGATTAGACAACTTCATGGAGAATAAGGCTATTAATGGCTGCTGGCCTTGATTGCAATTCATTACCTGCATTATCAGAGGCAGTTGCTAGGGAACAGGAGCAAGAGGATGCTGTTGTTATACTCATGTCCTCCTTGTGGACAGATGAAGTGGCTATCAGTCCTCTTCTATGGAGGACAGTCCTCCACTTGAATGGCTGCCAGAGGACAGTCCTTTACTTTGAGGGTGTCCTCTGTATAAAGTGCTGTCCAGCCCAAGTCTGGTATAAACCAGGAGAAGGACAACCTGGGCCTTGAAGTTGCCCTTCCACTGCACTTAAACAGCAAGCCAAGCAAGGCATGCACTTGGCTTGGTCACAGGCTTTCATCCTAGGGATGTGTGAGGAATCTGCTTTGGGAGTGGGATCCCATCACATTCCCTGGACTCAGATTCCCAGACTCCAGTCCAGTTTGTTGTGACTCCGAGTCTGAGTTCTTGGTGAGTCCACCCAGTGTTGGCATGGTGTTCACCAGGAGAAAAGCTTCACACAACCACTGCACAAGCAGTGGTCCTCTTGCACACCTTTGCTTGCGCTACATCTGAACTGGAAGAAGGTTGCCAGTTGCCCAACTAGAGTTCCCAACTGGAATTTCCAAGAGCTTAATCGCAATCCTATCTCACACTATGGCAAGATATACTGCATTTCTATTTAAACGATAACAATTATTTCTAACTGTACATTGATACAAGCCATTCCATGCTATGGCCTTGTCCCCACCCCTGTTCCACCACTGCCATGACAGATTGCAGCACTGAGGCTGGAATGTGTTTATATCTTTCGTACATCTGTACAGCACCATCCAACAATACAGTTCCCAGGGTGGGTCAAAAGCAAATAATATGATATGAAACCAATTCTAATCCAATAATAAGAACAGTTAAAATAGAAATAAAATTAAACGCAGAAGAGTAAAGGCCTGGTATTCATCTGGAACCAAATGGCTAGTGATATAAGCACCAGATTGAACTCTCTTTGTTATTTTCTAAGCTGCCCTAACAGTCTAGGGCAGGTCTAACCAGTGCAGATCTTTCAGAGCCGTCCCTGCTCCGTGTAGCTGGTAGGTAAGGGAAGGACAAGGGAAGGGATGCTGCCACAGGAAATGCGCCGGGCTTGCAACAATACAATGCAGTGTATCAGAGGTCCAAACAAGAGTCTTCTTATTCAGGGCTCCAGCCTATCAGGAGTCTTCTTATTCAGGGCTCCAGCCTATCAGGAACCTGGGCCTTGTATTGCTATTCAGAGCTTGCAGTAGGGTGTACAAGGGAGATTCGCAATCAAATCAATGCCAGTTAGTTTCTGAGATATGTATATATTCTGACTCATTGCTTGGTTTTTCTAGGCAATTTAATTACACTGAAGACAATGTTCTGGTTACTCAATAGCAGCTTCCTTTTTTATCCATATGCTAAAAACAATTCCCACTGAATGAGATCACCTACAATTCCATAGGCAAATGAAAGCTACCCTTGATGGGAGGATGTGTGTTTCCTACAAGTGCAATAGAACTTTGTCACCCCCTGAAAATGGTTATCTTAAAGATCCAGATAATCAAATATTCAAATAAATCATGCTCTACATAGGTTATGGGGCTGGGTAACAGCATACTGCGTTAATATGTGAGTTTAGATAGAACAAAGACTTAAAACTCTCAGTTTACCCCAGCCAGGATTGTGCACTAGGTTTGTTTTAATATATTTGGGCTGCAAAGGCAGCAATAATTAAACTTTCTCTGTAGCAGTTCCCATCTGGCGTGGCTGAAATGCTTGCATGATTGTGGCCAGTCATTAAAGTTTTATTTATCTATCTATTTATTTTTATTTATAATGTTGTGTTATTCTATTGCAAAAAACCTAAGGCAAATTACGCCACCCTCCTCTGCTCCATTTTGTGCTCACGATAACAACAACCCTGTGAGGTATGTTAGGCTGATATTTAGGGACGGGTCCAATGACACCTCTGAGGTTTATGACTGTGTGGATACTAGAAAGAGTCCATATCTCCTGGGTCCCCAGTCTAGCACCCTAAGCACTATGCCACACTGTATCTCCCATCCTACTCCCACCGAAAATCTTTCAAAACATAAGGGGTAAAAAATTATCATTAAAAGAACATTTTACAAAGGAAAACAATATGATATCAGACTTATATTTTCATAAACAATTTTTCAAATCTTAAAGCTACATGGTCACTCTCAGTACTGTCAAAGTGTCCTTCTGACTCTTATTCAAGCCATGCTTTGCAGTTAGACTCACTGAACCTGTCTGGGAAGCCAATACCAAGAAACACATATTCTTTACCACCATAGATGACACATTTCCCTTTGACCCTAAGGCAGCCATTTAAAAAGAATAAAATCACTGCTAAAGGGACATGTTTTATAAAGAATCTTCTTGCTGCTGGAAAACTGCTCTAGGTGAAATATGGGATATTATTGGAACTATTTATTTGCTGATGAGGAGCTGAGAAAGCAAATATGGAAAAGCAGACTTATTTCATTCTCAGTAGAGAAAAGTCTGGGAAGCATGGAGCCACAGGGACCAGATTTCTCATTGCTGAGGTACTGCAGAGGTGCAGAGCTCTTTCAGGCCAAGGGCCAAATTCCACCTCAAAGAAGCTCTTGAGGGACACATTCCAAGGTGGGTTTTGCCAGAGGCAAAATGGTCCAGCTGAAAACCAAAACGTAGGAGCTTCGACCTCTTACTGCAGGTATGAGCCTTCGGAAAAACACTCCAGTCTTTTAGAATGGGTGAAGAGCACCAAAGGCCAGAAAACCACATCATTGCTGACTGTGGAAATGGGGCGAAGCCACGGTAAAGAAGCATGGCTGCCTGGAGAACCCCACAGAGGGCCAGATTTCCCCTGTAAGCCTATACCTCTGCTGTGCTGGACATGCAAAGGTAATATTGTATCTCATAGGATATGTTCTGACATATACAAACTGCAGTGAACAAATTATTAGGTGATGGGGTGGAGGAGGAACATCTGGTAATCTGCCTCTGAATACATGGAATCGCATTGGGTTGTATCCAGTTCTCGTCCTATTCTGAACAGACCCTTTGAAATGGATAGGACTTCAGTTACCCTAACATTGAATGCAGTCCATTGAAAGCAAAATTTTGTGCATGTTTGGATTGTTTTTCAGAAGCCCTACAATCCCCAGCCTGGCTAGCTAGGACGTGCTAGTAACTAGGACTTTTCTGTTGAAGCATTCATAACCCTAACCCTAACCCTAACCCTCAGGAAAGTATCACTGCAGTCCTTTCCAGAATTAGGTAGAAGAAGCAGGCTGTTAGTAAACAGACCTTTTAAAAAGTGGGATTAGCATGCAAGCACAATTTAACAAGAAGTAAAAAAATGGAATACATTCAGATTAAAAGAAAAGGCCTGATCTTATCTGGTGAACAAGTCATTGAGCAGGAACAGGGATAAGCTTGATAAAGAACAAAGAGAAATAAGCCGCTTCTTCAGCACTTCCTCCATCCCATATTTTCACTTCCCGCTGCCAACTCACAGGCACATCACTTGGTCATACTGCTCCCATATTATATTGCAGGTTTCTATGGTGATCAGCATACAAATTGTCTGCCCAACCATGTGTGAAAGGAATCATTTGATTTAGACACACACACACACACACACACACACACACATGCACAAAGTGCACAGAGATTAAGCATACACACAATTCTCCAATGCATTGGATCACAGCCCGGCTTAAAGATGCACATGATGGCATCGAATGACCATGAGTGAGTGTCACTGCAAAACCCATGAAAGTTGGACTTGGACATAGGCTATTGTTATGTTCCAAAGCAGAGGAAACATCAACATTATGAAGGTGATGGCACCACATATTGTTCCAAACATGTAAATGTAGTACTTATTATGCATAACTGAAACAGTGTGGTACTAATGAGAACACACAGCAAGAGAACTGCACAGAGACCAGTGTATGATCCTGATGCTAATGTGGTGGTGGAGCTGTGCAAGTGCAGCCTCGGTCAATGTCTGGGTGCAATGGCGCTCTCAGAACAGGACTCTGGGGCAGATGTCCAGGGTCCCAGGTAGCAGGAAGAGCAGGGGTGGTCTTCAAATAAAACAGGTTTGGCTTGGCACATGCACAGTAAGTAATGTGAAGTGATAAGTGAGGTGGAGGAAAGAGCTAAAGTCTGGCAATGAGGACGATCACCTAGCAAGAAGTTCTCTCAAGACCCCTGCGGATGCACTTTGGGGATAATAATATGGACATATTTTGCAGATAATATATGCAAAGTGCTATCCAAATGCTACAACTTCCCTTCGACGCTCACACAATGGGACTTTTCTATCCTCTCTTCCTCATGCAGCCCACCCATGTGTTCCAAATCTGCTCCAGAAAGACCCCCCAACCCACTGGAGCAGATTTGGGTAGTGACCAGAGGCTGCAGGGAGGCAGGGAAAGCTGATCTGTCTGCTGTTTCAAGCCACTGGTGGAAAAACACCAGTATGTATTAGCATGGGATGGTGGTGGCCTTTGAGGGCACTATAGATGAAATTCTGAGTGTACAGACTTCTGCTCCAAACCTTTGCGCAAAATGCCTGTGAAAGATTTGACTAGGAAGGATGCCTCTGTGTACGTGATCACAAACTAACTGTCCTTTAACAATGTTCTGTGCTTTCTCTTTATAAAATTGAACACAGTTGTGAATTTGCAAAGCTTAGAACAAGCAGGACGGTTGCCAACTGATCAGCACACACACACACACACACACACGTGTGTGTGAATCTTTAACCCAGGCAAATTCATGGCATGGGTTAAGATAAGCACTGTCCCTTATTAGTGTCCATGCCACAAGTTTCTGTTTAAAGGCACAGTAGCTGCGGCAGCTGAATGAAAAGTTGCCATCCCTCTTGTGCAGCTTCAACTTCACATTCTCTGAGTAAAGTAGTTCTCTTCACATCCATATAATTGTACTCAAGCACCAAACTCATTTATGTTGTATAAATATGCTTCAGACACAATCCCGTACATTTTAGACAGAACATGATATCCTTTGGCATTCTCCAGCCAGCCACGCTTCCTGAAGGATGCTGGTTTATAGGTTATAAGACTCCCTCCTACCCTAAACTATATGCATCCAAAACAGTCCTTATCATCAATTCTTGCTAAACGATGAACACTTTTAATTTTCCCACCTAGTTTGCCAGATGAAATCCTGTCTTATGGGAGCTCCATTACTATGTAAAAAGCATAGTGCGACATTTTAAATATTTTTAAAAGTCAATTCACTGATGAATTGAAATTCAATATTTTTTTTTTATTTTGGAATGGAATGGGATGTATACTTTTTTGAATTCTCATCAAAGGAATATAGCTTCAGATATTTCTGTTTTCTAATGATAAATCCATTCTTGGCCATGTGTACTGATTATGATGCTCTTTTTTCAAATAAAATATAGATTGTATACATTAAAAAGCACTCTGCCACTGACACTGAGTGACCACTTTATCTGTATGACGATACATTATTTATTGAGTGAAAGCAGCTTTTTCAAAAAGAGCTCCACAATCCTAGAAGCCTGTAACATGTAGCTCAGTCTCATGCATAGCTGCTCAGAAACAAATTTCACCACTTGCAATGGAACACCACTTCCAAGTATCCATGCAAGGAATTTCAGGCAGAATTGCATTGCTTTTAAGCAATTACCTGGGAGCAAGCTGGCCACTTAGGAATCACCATGAAAGAGCGACTGCAGCACCAGAACAGAGGACAAGAGTTTCTCATGGTGGAAGCACTGTTATCTCAGTGTGGCCACATACAGGTTCGTTCAATGCACTTAACCCCGTCCCACCCCAGAATGCCCTGTGATTCTGGGTCTCCAAATCAGAAGTGCAATATATGGCTTGAGTTTAATTTGCAATTCTAGATTGGATAGCGTACCTAAACCATGTGTGTATAAACTGTCTGCCGCCCCCACTGCTTGCCAGGGCAGACTTGAGTGGTGAGAGCTTTGTTGCCAGGGAGAAAAAAGGGGGAGCAGTCGCTGCACCTGCTACAGAGGTGCTACCAGTTCACTCTTGGTTTGGATGCTGGGCTTTCTACTAGGGTTTTTCTGGACTTACTATTTTATATTGCTGTACTATTTATTTATTATTTAACTGTACTGGTTTGATTGTGTATTTGGTAATTGAATTTCTACATTGCCCAGAAAGCCCAGTGGGCTATACTAAAGCATGGTGTACAACTGTATGTGTGTATTTTAAAGTTTTTATATACTGTCTAATCATTATAACATCTCAGGATGCGTTATACTCACACACACACACACACACACAGTTATTGCAACAGTAAAACAATGAATGAACTCCTAAGTGCCAGTACTTGTTACAACTTAATTAAAATACTATTACCAATTTAAAAACTGGGAAAATCGTGAATACAGCATTGGCACCAGGCACACCTCTCTGGCATGCAAGTTCCATAACTGGTTGCTCTCACAGAGAAGGCCAGTCTTCCTCGCAACAGCCCTCCTCATCTCTTTCAAGGAGGGCTTTTGGAGGAGGACTGCTGCAGAAGATTTTAGAGTCCAGGAAAGGTCATATGGAAGCAGGTGTTCCCTTAGATAACCAGGCCCAAACATTTGGGGCTTTATATGTTATGGCATTACAATATATGTTGTTGCTTCTCATAATCATCCTCCTCATCCTCCTCCTCATCATTTGCTTGAGTGTACCAGGAAAGCCAGTGTGGCACAGTGGTTGGACTATGACTTGAAGTTCACTGGTGACTTTGGGCCAGTCTTGATCTATCAACCTAACCTACTTCACATTGTGGTTGTTGTGAAGAGCAGGAGACAATTACATCATCTTGGTTTCCTTGCAAGAGGAAGAAAGGTGGTACATAAAGGTAAAGTAAGAATAACAATAGCAAGAATAATGATCTTATGATGTCTAAGCATCCAGTAATCATCAAAGCAAGCTGGTAGTGATAGATCTATAAATATATGGATGGAAATAACATGTCTCCAGGCATCAGGTTAAAGGTGACACTGGGCAATATCTTGAGTACCCCCAGGGATGCAGTCCCAGTGGTCACAGAAAAATCTCTCTAACCAGAATAGGACCCTCTCTTTAACTTCTTAAGGTGCAATACTGTGCACACAGGAAAAGTCCTCCAACTCCTTGCATGTCCCAGCAGCATGGCTGGTTAGGGCATGCCGAGAATTTTTGGACTGTCTAAACATGCACTGGATTGTGCCCTTAGGTAGTCTTTGTCCACCATATGAATCATTGCTCTGATGCGTCTGAATTACCAAGTGCTTTTTAGAAAGCACTTTGGATTATGAGAACTGAAGGATAATTTTGCAAATTAGAAAATTCCTTTGTAGGGAAAATGTGGAAAATATAGTTCCATAGGCAAAGTACCTGTGAAGAGAAGTAAGGTACTTGGTGCATGTCATGGGAACTGGGAAGCTCAGAAGTCTTCTGCAGATACAGAAGTCTTCATCACCAAGCAAAGGTAACCAGTTTTGTTTCATTTTTAGCTTAGTCATGAATCCTTGCTTCTCTGTAACTCATGAGAATGCCAAATTTCTCTTACTCTTTCCTCTTGCCGGACTGGCTCAATGTGGCCAGGGGACCTCCTTAGATAAACTGCTGGTAAATGCTGTTAAATGATTGGTTTTCCATCAAAGCCCTCTTAGTTTCAACAGGACCTACCTTCAAATTAGGATGGCCATGCGCCCTACTTTACAGAAAACAATCTTCTTTTGAGGGGCTTTCCAAGTGCGAGTGTGGTTTGAAGTTAAAGGACTGTAAGAAAGGAGAGCTTGATCACACATGCATCTGGTTTGACTTGTGGCACTGGGAAGCTGTGCCTAAGGGGTAGGCAGCTTGTGGCCCTTCAGAGTTTTGGTCTACTGTGCCCATCAGCCTTAGCCAATGATGGGAGCTGTAGGCCAAAACATTTTGGGGGGATTGCACAAGTAGCTTAAGAGGACAACGGCATGAGAGAAAGTGATTGTATTCTTCTGTTCATGAGAAGAAAGGCAGGAGAATGCGCATATGCGAATGATCTGCATGGGAACCCCAGAAGTTGGAGTGTCCAGAGATGGCTTCATTGTGGGAAATGCAGCCATGTTTGTTAAAACAGCAGCTTTTTCCCAGAGACATTCAGTTAAGCACTGGAAATTAATGCATACGTGGCTTGGCTACTGGGATTCAAAAAGCACAGAGCTTCAAAATCTCATTACAGAAACCAACAAGAGTGTCACAATGGGACATATGTGTCTTCTGAATGGTTCCACACCTTCAGGTCAACTCTCTCTCTCTCCGTACACTAATTGAGCATTTGAACCATTTCGGAGCCATTCATAGATCTGTTCAGCTTTAGTTTGTAAATCCATGCTAAAGGCAATTTGTGCTAAAGCGAAGCACATACCAGATGAATTGTGATACTCTGCCCCCAGGACTGCCATCTGGCAGATTTAAAACCAACCGCATTAACTTGCTCATTAAGGTACAAATGAACACATGGAAGGGGCTAATCAGGGTAATATGTTCTGGCCTTTTCCCCATCCCTCCTGGCCTCCAGTTTTTCAAGAATATGCAATTTTCACAGGGCACATACACACATGGAATATGTATAGGGTCCTGAAGGTGAAACCTGTGTCTAGTCATGCTTGGGGATTTTGTACTGTTTGCATTTTGAAGTGAAACAACTAGAACTGCATCTCCCAGGTTATTCTGTAAAAGGGAACATTTCTCCTTCAGATTTCACACTTCTTCAAATGTTGCGATGCAGTTCTTGGCTTAGAAAACCGGCCAGAATGTCTATTTATACAATGCATATTTTTGGATAAAATACATTTAGAAATGCACACTTTATGATAAAATCTGCCCATAATGCTATTTTCAGAGGAAATTTATTTAAAATGCTATTTACATTAGATTTTCCCTTCATTTTTTCAAAAACCCTGCAGATTAATGAAGAAATGAGATGAATCATATTTATGAATGAATACATGTGAAACTGACATGGGCTGAAAAGAGGCTAGTCTGGCCACCCTTATCCAGGACCTTCCATTTTCCAGGTCCCATATCAGACAAATAGTCCAGCTGTTCCTTGGATTTGTATGCAACTGTAGGTAACACAGGTGGGCTTCTTGGTAGGCAAAGAACAAAAGTAAAGAGGCACTTCACAGTTAGGGAGATGGAGAAGGAAGAAGAAAAAGAAAATAGAAGCCAAATTAGGTGCTGTTACCTAGTGGTTAGAGGGAAGTTACCCTCAAATGGTAAAGTCCCATCTTCAAGTGACAGATTCTCGTCTCTCTGCCATTGTAGGAAGCCACGACTGAATAAGTGACAGTGCAATCCTATGTGGCCCTCCATAAGTCACCAAATTCAGAGGATTATGGGCATCTGGTGGAAGGGAGGCAAAGTGCAGAATCAAAGGTTGCCTCCATGGTTCCCCTACCCTGAAAAACTGGCCTTCTACGTGCTCTGCAGAGCGTGAAGAAAGGTGGCTGAGGCATTACCAGGACGCCATGCATCGCTTGCTCAGGGCCTCTCCATCTTCTGGAAAGCCCACTGCCCTCTGGCTGCAAGGTCAGCCTTCTGTACGCAAAGTCAGCCTGAGCAGTTCTTTCCACAGCAGCTGTGAGGGGAAGCACATTTCCCACGCTGCGGGTTGTACCTTGGCCCTCCTATGGCTGCTTGAATCTTCCTAGCAGCTATTAGACTGCACTCACTCTACGTTTGGTGTTTAAGTTACACATAAGCAAGCAAGTCATGTTGGTCCACAAGAAAAATCCCCTCCAAAAGTATTTATTAGGATCAACCAATATGCACAATCATTCTGGGTTTTTTTTTATCCTAAAAACATATGGCCTGTAGTTGTGGATCAACAGGACTTATTCCAATTTATGTGTACCTCTATACTGACTTGGAAGTTCTGCTTTTTCAGGCTATATGAATATATGAATTAAGTGATAAGCCTCTCTCAGTGCAATTTCAGAAAGAGATATAAATAACAATTATTCACATTTTTATTATTACATGCTTTCAATATGCAATGTGCAAATCATACACTTGATGGTGAGTGATGGGAAGAAAGATGCATCTTATCAGTTTTGTCTTAATATGTAAAGAACTGGTTCGGGAGAGGGGGCTAAGTGCTTTGTTTTTGCTCCAACAGACTGTCTTAACCTCTAAGAAATTCATGGTAGCATAGTCTTTTATGGGCTAGAGCTGTGAGTCCACAAAAGCTTATTCTACCATAAATTTGATGGGCCACAGAGCTCTCTGTTGTATAGAAGGAGTAAGACTTTGTAAACACACTCACATGAAGGAAAGAAGGAAAGAAGTATGTCAGTGGGACAGATTTAGTTGAATATTAAGGGCATAATCTTACACTTATTCAGACAGGAAAAAGTCCTATCACTTGTTGGAACTGGAGGACTTTTTCCCACCTTACCTGGCATAGGAAAGCACTCTAAGTGTTTCAGAACCATATTAAGGCTTAAGATCTTAGGAACATAGGAGACTGCCTTTCTCGGTATCAGACTGAGAGGGCTCCTTTCCAGTGCTTTCCTGGAGATGCCAGGGCCTCAACCGGAGGTCTTTTGCAAGCAGGTGTTGTGTCACTGAGCTTCTGCTGTCCCAAGGTGCTTGCATTTCCACAAGGCTGCAGATGGTTAGGGAATTCCATTCTCCAAGTCTGTTGCATGTTTAATCTTCCTCTCTATTGCCCACATTGATGTTGTTAAGGCACTTACCTAGCCTCACTCACAATTTCGGTGAGAAGACTGACATTTCCTTTGTACTCCCCTCATCAAATAGGAAAGAGCTTTGATATGCATAAAGTAAAAATATCAAATGCAGGCAATCTGCCAAAGAACAGAACAAAACAAAGACTTGGGTATTGCACATCTTCAGCACAAAGTTCCTTTTATGTCAGGTATTTCACAAGATGGTGCATTACAGTGCCATATGCAGCCTACTTAGGTTGGAAATTGAAACAAATTAATAGAATCCCCCTAAGATTTCTGTAATGTTTGTTTGTCAAATTGTACTCTACCTCTGGGGTTACTGATTGCGTTCATTTCTGAGGTTTCATTAAAGAAAAAAGAATGAGAATAATTAGAAAAGGAAGGAGGAAAAATTATATAGGATTGGCCCTAAATGAACAATGATTCAGTGGAATGGTTGAGAGTAGTGATGGCACTGAAAGTCAGAATTAGTGGTTTGCAAGTCAAATTGAGCAGGTTTGTAATTCTCAGATGTATTACAAGCCTTGGCTTCAAACTAACGAACTTTTAATGTGTTTATAATTCAAACCAAGATTGATTACAGGTTAATTTATATTTTCTGCACGCTCACAGTATGGATGTCGAAGAAGCCAAACTCTGCCATCATTTCACATGCTTTAGGTTTGGTTCCTGTAACCCCTTCCTTTCTGAAAGAAGGGGAATGTTCTATTTGCAATACTCATGGAATGATTGCACTTTAGCATACTATAATGAATCAAGTTTGAAGAAATTGCCAGTGTTCGTTTTACTTTTGTGGTTGGGCATTCAAGTCTCTTCCAGCTATTCAGCTTGACTGACATTTGTCTCAAGTAGCATAGAGAGGTTTATTTTATTGTATGTTGCTGTATGTTGCTTTATTTTATGGTAAGTTTAGACTTGGGTAGAATTGGGAGCAATACAATACAATTGGGAACAACTTTGTTTTCATTTGAGGGACAAATTAAAATATTGCTTTAGCTGGTTTAAAACTGAACTCTCTAACAAGGCCTTGTAAAACTCACATTATTTATGGACATACATTAATGGGTTACAGCTATTGTTGCCAAAAATGTGAAATTTTGCATTGTGTCAAATGGGAATAGTTCAGATGAAACATCACAGGCCAGCCATATGCAAATAACTAAGGAGGAATCTTGGGCTTGCGCGCTCCCTCTTCCCTTGTGTGTGGCAATTGCCTCTCTCCAGTCTTGAGCTGAAGTGCCCTAAGTGTTTCAGAGTGAGAACATTCTGCTCTACACCTACCCTACAAAGCAAGATAGACAAACAGGATTTGATTTTCATTTCTCTTCCTTGGATCACTGGGCACATCTCTATTTAAACTATAATGATTTGAGAGTCAAGGTTTCATGATGGTTAGAGTGTTGGCCTAGGGACCCAGGAGATCTAGATTCTGGTCCCCACTCAGCCATGAAGTTCACTGTGTGACCTTGGGCCAGTCACTCAGTCACAGAACTCTTGCTGTGAGAATACAATGGAGCTATGGAAGTTGCCTTGAGTTCTTTGCAAGAGGAAGAAAGGTGGAATATAAATGCAATGCAATAGTAATGATTGCTACCTTTATAGTTAACCCTGAGTTAGCGCATACACATTTTATGCAGCTATGCCTTTTTAATGCATTATTGCCAATATGTAAGTAGCCATGCTATATTATATTGTTTTTATATTGTTATTATTTATTTATTGTTGTGAGCCGACCCGAGGCTTCGGTGAATGGGGCGGCATAGAAGCTTTCTAAATAAAATAAAATAAAATAAAATAAAATAAAATAAAATAAAATAAAATAAAATATTCTATGACAAGGTTTTGAAGCGGCCAGACAGAGGGGACATGGTGAATGTGATTTACCTGGATTTCAGCAAGGCCTTTGACAAAATTTCCTATATGATGGGCTATCCAGTCCAAGTCTGATTTAAACTTACACACACACACACACACACACACACACACGGAGGGAGGGAGATCAGGTGCCTTGAAGTTTTATATCCACTATTAGCCATGGATAGCAGATTGAACAGGCAGAGAAAAAATCTAGTCATTCTTCTCCATTGTGATTAAATGCCTTGCATTTAATTTAAATTACAATGATTTCTAAATTTGTGCCTATGCATGCACATCTCCATGTGCAACTGTTATGCAAGTTCTTCTTTTGTGGTGATGGGTATGTAGCTGGTCTGCTTAACTCTGGATGATTCTGCGACTTTTCTTCTGCATATTTTTTGCAAGTTTAAATTTGTGTGTTTTTCTGATTTGTAGTTGTGTGACTGAATTTACATTGTTGACTGCAAAACACTGACTCAGCTAACTTGCCAAAAGGCAGGGTGAAAGTATGTTAATCAACAAGGAGATCAATGTCTTACCTGTCTATTCCCATATCACATACAGTAAAACACTAACCCTATGAGAGAGGGAAGATGGGGCTGAGAGGCCCCTCCTCCAGTGGAGTGGAGCTCCATGGCAGTGGGGGGAGGCATGTCCAGTGCAAAGGCCTCTGTCACACCCATGGAAAACTGCATGAACATGCATCTGCCACTGCAGCATTCCTGGGGCAGATGTGTTGGATGAAGACGTGTTGGGCTTGAAGGCTCTTTCTCCTCCCATGAGGTCCCAGAATCAGGTCTCTCACTGGGATTTTCTCTCCGTCACAACCAGGAACACCAGGGGAAAAGTCAGGAGGAGGACACCAACAACCAGTACTGTCACCAAGCAGCAAGTAGCAGACACTGCTCCACACCACTCACCCCCAAATCCTACTTAGGACTGCTGAGCCTGGTTCCTGGAACTGGGTTCAGACAACATGCACTCCCATCCAAGAACTGAGCATACCTGGAGTGTAGCTTGTCAGTGAAACAGGGGCTACTGTTGAAAAGTGGATGCTGTTGTCTGAACCCTGCTGCACTCACACGTCATGGCTGGTTAACTACAAGCAACCCATGGTTTATTTTGGGCTGTCAGCTGTGAGTTCTTCACCATAGTTCATTCACTCAACAAGGTTCAAGACATGATAGCTCATATTTCAACCAAAGCTCACGCTCAGTCCTTCAGTGTGAGTTATCATTTTGCCTGAACACTGTTATTGTGTCAATGCACTCCTAAATTATGCACATAATATCAGGGTGTTACTGATGGAGAAATTTAGATGGGGAAATAATTATTTAAATTTATACCTTGCCTTCCTACATACCATGAACTCAAGACTAACTGAAGCAAAAGCACAATAAAATTGCTTACCCTGAGTGACTTCTTTTCAGCATTTATATCTGAATTATGACGCCACATTAGTTCCCTTACCTTATTTTGGTTTATTTATTTATCAGGACAATATAGCATGTTACAGGTATAGCTATCCTTTTTCATTCATTCATGAAATGTATGTATTATATTTTAATTTTATGTTGTGAGCCGCCCCGAGGCTTCGGCGAATGGGGCGGCACAGAAATGTTTTAATTAATTAATTAATTAATTAATAGAAAAAATTTTTTTGTCAAATGCTGACTGCAAGCGCACGTATAACAACTGAACATTTTAATAATCTTCAAGGAAAAGGAATGAAGTAGATCACTTCATTCTGCCTCATACAGATTGCAGAATAGAAACATGTCTTCCATCCTGGCTCCCACATCTGACACCATGCAACACTTTCTTGGTGCTAACTACATAACAAGTGACGTATTATAATAGCTGTTAAATGCAAAGTCTGCCTAGAGGCCACTGAGTGGTTCAACATTAATTTTACAGTGTGTAAAAGGAAAGGGAACAGGAAAGGCAACACCTGAGAAATGATGCCAACACATTGCTGGGAATGGGTTTAACGCCTCCTTCACTGTATGCAGAGCTCTATCATGATTTGCCATGTGTCAACAGAGACAATAAAAACTACAGTCCCCCAGGACTGTGTTGGGGAACTGATAGAACAGCACATCTTGCTATCTCTGACCTTGTGCTCTTTCAATACCCTGCAATTTCTCAAAGCAGTCTAAAGACATTGCCGTCCACTCAGAAAGTTGTAGAGAGCAACACAATTGGATACCGTGTGTGATATGTATGGGTGTATAAAAAACCGTGCAAATGCGATACAGGAAACAACTCTTAATTGGCAGAGTTTGGGAGCCCTGAGAATTCCGAGACAGAATATTTCTGCTATCTGAACTGAGTGTTAAGATCTGAATACTATTAAAATAAATGCATCAATCAGTCAGTAGTGATTTTAGCAGGAAGATTTCAATTTCTACGGTTAGGTTTTGGTAATGCATGCAACAACCTGACTGCACTGTGCAGTTGTATATGAAAAGTCCGAGTGATTTCAGATCCAACTGTAGAAAGTTTCCTTAGGAAAGTGGAGGGCTGTTTATTATGCATTTGGCATTTAAGGTGCATTCTTATGGCTGCTGGGAAATTGACCTCATAAAACTTGCTTCCAGATCGGAGCTGAGACTGAACTTGGAGCACCTTCCCTCTGCCCTCACAGCTGCCATGAAGCTTTTGGGGTGGTGACTGGGATAAGGGGATGAAGAGGCAGACTCTGTCAGACATGCAATATCCCAGGAGCACCTCAACTTCCTCTCCTTGCACTCTGGGTCAAAACATTTAAAGGGCCAACATCAGCCCTCAAAGTGCGGGGTGAGAGAAGTGCAAAGAGAACCTTCCACTTTGAATTTTTTCTGCCTTCTATAGGATGTCTGCAATCCTCTGAGTTTGTAAGGTTACAGGCAGCCTCACTGGATTGCACTGTCCAACACTAAAGACTAAAAATAAAAAATAACACAAGCATAATCACTTCTTGTGCCACTTTCATTAGGATTCAGCTCTTCAAGTACTTGATCCTTTGCTGCTTCATCACCTCCAGAAAAATACTAGCAAGTTGGCAATCTTTGACTTTAATGCCATCTCTGTGAAAGGATCCAGGCATGCCTGCCCCTGTGTTGTTAAAGTTTCCATCTCTAGATAATGCTTTTTGTCTTTTAGATTCTGCATGCCAGTTGGGTAACATATACCTGAAACAGAAGTTAGACACTGGTCAAGGTGCAGACCACAAAGGGTTATAGATGGCAATGTTATTTTTCTGTAGATGACTTGGCACCTTACACAGGTCCATACTGTAAGTGTTGCATTGTAGTGCGGGCCACTGTAAAGTGCAGACCCATCCTGCAAGGTGGAAACAAGAAGTAAGAATTCTGTCTTATTCTTGGCCCTGCAAAGGGACACTGTGATTTCACCAGGCTTTATAGCTTGGGAGATCCTTGAATTTCCAATCTCCCTCCCCTGCTGTATTGAGAGCAATGACTGGCTTACCTGGAGGAATGGAATCGGCAGATACAAGACTGTTCTTTTCCCTCCAATGTCCCCTTTGCAGCCTATTCAACCTGCTGGAGATGGATATCCTCCCATGTAGGTGTACTGAAACCTCAGGTAGAGGGCCATCAGCACACCATAGTAAGCTTCTCCAGCCACCAATATTCAGGATTAGGATCACATGTTTAACTCTTTAAAATTAAAACAGCCTGTGTCACTGAAATACTTTCACTGAGCAACTCAAATATTGCAAAAGACTGTGCAAGCTTTAGAGTTCTCCAAAACTCTTCCATCAGGCAGGGTAACATCCAAAGCAAGAGAAGGAAGGGAGGAAAAATGTGACTAATTTTTAAGCCATGGAGTGGGAGAACATTCAGATTAACCTCTTCTGATACAAAGATAGTTTTAGGGTGGGACTGGGACTCTCCCAAGGGATGCTAGCAGGAAGAGGAAAAAAAGGTTGATCCCACCTTCTTTGAAAATATGAAATATAATGTTCCAAAAGAGCTCATCTTGATCCTTAGCTGGAACGTCTTTTATTTGGTGTCCATGTTATTTTGAAAATATAAAAGTCAGAATTCAACCAGTCCATACTTCTGGAAAAGGATGCATGAATATGCCAACAACTTTTCATGCAAAAATATATAAAAAACAAAGATCACAATCTGATGTGGACATACAAGAAAAGTAGCTGTGAGAAGGAATTTGGAGATTATCCACAAGCTTCAGCTTGTATGCACAGTCCTATACAGAATTTAGCATCCCAGCCCACTGAATTCAAGGGGGCTGCAGCTCAGTGGTAGAGCCTATTTTTGCTACAGAAAGTCCCAGGTTGGATCCCCTGCATCTTCAGGTCGGGCTAAAAAGTACCTTGGAGAGATGCTGTCAATAAGTATTGACTACTTGGCTAGTTGCACCAGGGCCTGAATCAGGATAAAGCAGCTCCCTGTGTGTTGAATGTTGTCTATAATTTTTAAATTCATTGCAAAATAGTTTAATGCTCTGGATTTCAGGATGAAATACATGTTATATCCCCATTTTTACCTTGCAACACCCCTGTTACATATTAAACTGGCCTCAAGTAACCCAGTGAGCTTCATGGATTTTGAACCTGAATTGCTCTGGTCCAAATTAAGACGCACTTTCTATAACCACTATGTCATTCTAGTTTACCTACATCCTTTTGCCATATTGAATAGAATAGTGAAAAAGACCAGAGTTATTGGAGACCAGAATCATACACACGGCACACTTCCTACAACTTTCTGGGTGTAAGGTGTGTTGACTTTCCCTGGAAGCAAAAATAACAAAAGGGAGGCAGTCATATTTTGGATACACCATGAGAAGGCAAGACTTGCTGGAAAAGACAATCATGCTAGAAAATGTTGAAGCAGAAGAAGAAAAGGAAGGCCAAGCAAGAGATGGATCGACACCATCAAGGAAGCCAAAGCCTTGAATTTAGAACAGCTAAATAGGGATGTCATGGATAGGTCATTTTGGGGGTCTTTCATTCATGGGGTCACTATAAGTTAGACACAAGTCCATGGCACTTAACAAGGCTTGTTGAACTCATTGAGTCTGACTCACAACCAAACATGTACAGGGTTGCACTGCTGTGATCTTACTTGCATTCCAGGGGCTGTGTATGTGCATTTACTTATACTTTATTATCCAAGCTTCTCAAATCTGTTGCTAAAGGCTTTTCTAAAGGAAAGTATTTTGACAGCACATCTCAGACAGTGAAGTCTATTCACATCACTGCTATTTCTGGTATTAGAACTTACTGCTTGAGGACATTCAGTACAATCTTTTGCAAATTTACCAAAAGTCCATGCCACTGAATACTGTGGTCCTTGCTCCAAGTGACAGCTGAGAAAGACATTACTTTAATGTTGAATCTAGTCGCTATGTCTAGCTCACTATTTTTACTCTAGAGTAGGTGTAAGGACCTAATATGCCCCTGCACCTACTCTAGAGTAAAAATGGGAGGGGGAAAAAAGCTGCTAGAAACAATTTAAAATGATGTTTGTTTGGTCCCCACATAAGCACGTTCTTAATTTTGAAAATACTTCCATTAAAATGAGAATTAATAAACAATTCTTAATGGATCCCCATGTTTGCCAATGTCCGATCTGAATCCAGACATTTAGGACAGATGGTGAGCTTTGCAGAACCCAGATTATGGATGTAAAATATTTTCACCTGTGGAAAACACCTTTGGGGACTTCCCGTGCAGAAGGCATCCAAGATGCAGTTGAACAGCCATCCAGGAAGGATAGTTTAACCTGGGACTCCTGTACTGAGCAGGGGTTGGACCTGGTGGCCCCTGACCCTTTCCAACTCTACTGTTCCATGATTCCGTGATGGCAAACATAAACTTGTGTGGTCACAAAACCCTTGAATCCATTTTTGTGACTTGGGTGCTTGCCAAAGAAAGAGCCTCAGTTATTCCCATCAAAGCTTTCAGGTTATGACAACACAGAGTCATTTTATGCTCAGAATCTCCTTGAGTGGAAGCTGACATATTATAGCCTTAATAATACTGATAAAATGCTAATGAATGTGACATGTCATGAGTCAGGCCCCTCACCTGAAGTCACATTCCTGTTTTATATACCTACAACTGTATTGCCAGATGGTTTGCAAATCACTTTTCTTCATTATTGCTTTGCATGTTCCTTGGCTAAGCCTTAGTGATAGCATAAGAAATTCTATGGTCCCTAGACCATGCCCAAGGGGCCACAAAATATTCTCATTTTTTTAGGGCCAAAGTCAGAGACAGTACCCTGAGCTCAGAAGAGCAACCTTGGAGAGGAAGAGAGGGGAGCACTTTAGTGGGTGGGAAGGAATTGGAGAGGCTAGGGTACAAGCTCTCCTGTTGCCTCTGCAGCCTCCTTCCTCCCCAGCAAGACAGGTAAAAAGCCCATCAGGCATAAACACCAGACAGGAAGACAGGGAAGTGACATACAGGTATGTGAGGGGATGTCACATGGAGATGGGTAGAGACCTGTTCTCCCCTGCAGAGGAAGGCAGAAGGCGCTCCAACGGAGCAAAGCTCAGGGAGCCAAGGTTCCGTTTGGATGCCAGGAAGCCCTTCCTGACAGGCAGGACCCTGAGGGTGTGGAATGGGCTTCCACGAGAGGTCGTTGAGGCCCCATCGGTGCGGGTGTTCAAGGATAGGCTGGACGTCCACATGGTGGGCATGTTGTGAGCAGTCAGCTGGAGCCGGGGGTCAGGCTAGATGGCCCGGGAGACCCCTTCTGACTCGCCCTGTTTCTGTGTTTCTATGTAAGCAAAGACCACCCCCAGGGGCTTCTCCTGTTCTGCACTGGTTGACTGTAAGTCCCTTGAGTTTGGGTGCATATGGGCATTGCCATGGGCATCACACTCTTAATCATACTTGGAAAACGGGAATTGGATGCAAGGTCTGCTTTCAGTGAATATGAGGGTGCTCATGGAAGAGATGTACATTCAGTTTTCAGAGAGCCCTTTCCTCATAACTGACCCTATTCAGTGGAAGTGGGGGGGGGGGAGTTATCCTTTGTGTGGTCTTCTCAGGGGGCTGGGGGGAGTGCTGTGCCACAAACAGGGCAAGCTAGTTTACTTTCTCCAGCCCAGCTGAATATGCCCAAATCTGGATCCAACCCAGGTTCTTGAGACTTTTTATCATCCTACAAGAGAAATGTGTTAGTCTGTAAGGTACCACAAGATTTTTCATATTTTTGCTGTAACAAATGTATATGACTATCCTTATGAAGACAGTTGCAAGGTCTTATAATACTGGTGACAGAGCTCAGGACTAGAGCTCGACATCTGCTTTGGTCAGCTATGTCAGAAATCTTAGCATTCTGAGCACCAGCCACATATACCCGAGCAGCTCAAATGGGCTACACTGAAAGCAGACACAGAGCTTCTTTCAGGCAGATGATAATACATCTGCAGCAGTCACTCTGTTGTTTGATAGTCTTGCTAAGATAAGTGTAAATACACATGGATACAGAACATGATTAAAATGACAGTCAAGGAGGTTTGCCAGGGGCAATGAAAATATAGGTATTACTTACACACACATACACAGAACGAGAGCAAGAGCGAAAGAGAGTGCACTTTTGGGGGTTAAAAAGGCAACTTAGTTAATTCACCCTGTGAGCAGACTTTAAGCTTATCAAATATACTCCCTCTCTCTCCCCCTACTAGAGTATCAGGAACCATCAACTAGAGCCTGATGCAAAAAACAGAGCCTTACAATGAAAGGCTTCTGAGCCCAGGAATTTGTTTTGAAATTCCAGAACTGAACAGCACTCACAAATGTTCTTCAGTTCACCCACATGGTTTATTCTGGCTGAGTGTGTGGAAGCAGAACACTTGGTTTTGCTAGTGCTGTTGTTAAATATTTGGGAATTGGAAACCTTGGCTGTGCTACTTGAAACCTCCCAGTGATCGGACATTGGCCCACCTGGATATACAGTATATAGTGGACTTAATGACTCAAAGGAAAGGGCAAATTGTGGTGCTCTGGATGGTCTGCAACACCATAGACTAACTGGCAAAGGTATGATGGAAGTTGCAGGTCAAGATGTGTGGAGGGCCAAAACTTGCAACCCCAATCTAATCTGATGCAAATTACCAGGTAGATTACCATGGTTGTCATTGTTTTATTTTCCATTATTGCAGAGATATTTGCTGTGTAGACCATGGGCTACTTGCAATAGATACTATCTATACTTGTATACAAGACAAATATTTCAGTGTATTTTGGGATTTTAAATTCTGTGGCAGATTGTGGTCTATACAAGCAATACTCTTTTATTGTGTTGTAAGCCACCCCGAGGCTTCGGCAAGGGGCGGCATAGAAATGTTCTAATAATAATAATAATAATAATAATAATAATAATAATAATAATAATAATACTCTTGCAATAGTTTCCAAGGCCATGAAAAGAAACAAAAGATAACAGAAACTCAGAACTATCGGTCATGAAGGTGGCAAGAGATACAGCCAGCCATGTTTAACACCTAAACAGCATCCAACTAGCTAAAGTTATCATATATACCAGCATATAAGGTGACTTGTATAAAAGACGAGGTCGATCGTTTGGGCTGTTTTTTTGGTGTTTGTCATATAAGACAAGCCCCAGTTTTTGCTTTGCTATTTCTGGTTTCAAGGATTCTCTTATATGTCAATATTTATAGCTGTATCTCTAGCGAAAACAGCCAGTATCTCTAGAGAAAAAACCTGTGAATATCTCTAGAGTCTGTGTCCACTAAGAGACACAACACATGAGTGGGGCTGGCTAATGCTGAGACAAGGAGCATGGCATCTCTAAATGTGGCTTAGAGATATTTGTAGTTTTTCCAAAAAAAGTGTAGTTTTTCCACTTTTATGGGGTCCTGCAGTTTCAGGCATCCACTGGGGGCTTAGAACCTATGCCCCATGGATACAGAGGTCCTACTGTATGATGAAGATCACCTGGCATAGACTATGACGTCTCAATTTTTGCCTTGCTGTTTCCGGTTTCAAGAGTCATCTTATATACCAATATATACGAGATTTTCCTAGCCAGTATGATCATTTCCATACTAATTTAATTCATTTTCAGACATCCATAACAAAATATACCTAAATTTAAACAGAATCATTGCAATTTAAATAGAAATACAGCCTCTCTCACCACAGCACACAAGACTGGCTGGGAAACCTGTATCTGCCCATTTGACCCACTGTTCAGGAACTATTCCTGGATGGGAAGCCCTTTCTTTCTTTCTTTCTTTCTTTCTTTCTTTCTTTCTTTCTTTCTTTCTTTAATAGTAAAAATAGAACTGGACAGGACAACCCTTAAAATAAAAGTCAATCCTGTAGGAGAGGTCAAAAGGCCACACCACACAAGTTTCAAATGCATCCCTGCTTGCTTAATAGAGCGATTGGATTTCCCAGATATCACTCATTATATCATCAATATGGTTAAACTGAAGAAGCTTGCAGGCAGAGTTCAAGAGCGAACTACTTCATGATTATTCTTCAACAAACTTGTTAACATACAGACAAATAAAGATGTCCCAAGCTTAAAGGGGCACTTAGGCTCTAGTAAAGCCCTTTTCTTCAATCCAGTAAGGTAAATGGTGTTCTACAGTTTAGGCATTGTGTGCTAATGCAATCCAGCAGTCCCCCTTTGAAGTATAGATCTTCCAGGAAGAATTATGAAAACATTCAGCTTCCACCTGCTACTAATTTCTCAATCAGTGCCATCACTAAAGTAAGCCCCACTTTAGTAACTGGTACTGTAGGGATTAAAATCTATAAGCTTCGGGCTATAAAATATTCTAATGGCAGATTTATCACAGGCTACAGCCACATAATGCTCCTGTTCATGGTCAGTCTATTCCTGCTGCTCTCATTTCCAAATGTACATCTCATAATTTGGTTTTCCATTATCGGTCTATATGGCAGAGTTCAGAGACACCATAGGCTAATTATATCAGAAGTAATATTTCTAGATTGCTTCCTTCCTTATTTAAAAATTAGGGGGAGAGAATGGAAAGTATCACAGATGGAGCAGACTGACCATAATTGGCCCCTGATGATCGAAGTCCACCAGTGCTTCCTAATTTTAATAACAGCAACAGAACCTCTTTCACCATTTGTAAACATTTAAAGTCCTGCACAAAAACTGTGTTGCCAAATCACAATCCTTACAACACCCCTGTAAACTCAGTAATATCTTCTGCATTGCAGAAGGGGAGCCAGAAGCTGTAAGCAACGACCATCTAAGCAAGCCCATGGCAGAGGCAAGATTTGAACTTGCCTGTTTCTAGCTCAGCCTCTTTGCTACTATGCTGCACCAACTCTTGGTTAAACTTTTAAATGATTGGGCCTAATTCCTGTCTCCTTTTTGCCCATAGTATGTTACTAAGATGCAGAAAGTTGCCAACTTCTCTTTCTGGATCCTGTGAATTCATCAATGGTTGTTTAGCAAAAAGAAATTCAGCACTTCCAACCATTGCTTACGATTATTGCTTATTACTAAATACTTCCCTTATTTATGCTGCTCCTATTGCTAAAGGTACAGGACCTGTTCCCTGAAAGTGAAGGGAAGGAGCTGCTGTTCTAAATTTGGTCCACAAGTTCTTCACTGTCTTGATCCCAAATGACTTGTGGATGCTTGTACTTGAACATACCACAGGCATGGGAAAAACAAACAAGCAAACTTCCAGTCAAGGCTTTTATCATATTATTGCATTACTTCATTCACAGTATTTCATGGCAGGTCCCCATCTTCAATTTGTACCACGCCCCCAATCCCTTGTTTTCTCACCATTTTTCTTACCAGGAAACATTCTATCCTTGTTCTTAGCATTCCCCAACCAGCATGTGTGCCTAAGGAGATGTTGAAAGCTGGCCTTTTTCCATCTAAAAATTCCTACGGTTATATCCAAAGTAAAATAAACAGAATAACTGAACAATATATTTTAATGGACAGTGCTATGGTATCTAGCAATGGAAATTATTTCAGTGGTATCTTTCATATTTATAAATATGTAAATTCACTGCTTAAGCTACTGAAGAAAGTGGTTTACTAGAATCATTTAAAGCTACAGTCCTATGTAAACTCACCGGAGGGTCAATCCCACTGAACTCAGTGGGAGTCAATTCAGACAGCACTGATAACTAATGTTTGGGAGCAAAATCTTACATATGTTCAAGCAGGAAAACACCCTATAGTTCCCAGCATTCCTGTCACGCTGTGAGCTGTTCATGACTTTTTCCATCCAAAACATGCATAGAATTACACCCTAAAAGTTTATTCCTGTAACTGAGTCTGATGTAAGATGGTCTGAGTCTGATCCATTATTGATTATAAAGCATTCCCCAACCAGCATGTGTACCTATTATATATATCAGATTAGCCCTTTAAGAAGTGACCTCCATTTTTAATCCGATTCAACAATTTTGTAAATAACAGATCAAGAAAGCATAAGCTATTTCAGCAGAGGTTTCACCATGAAAGGTGGTATTTGAGTATGCTAATTTCAAACATTAGAAAAGCCCTCCTTAAGAACACATACAACGCAGTCTTAGATCACAGATAATATTTTCCATTTAACCAACTGACCGACTTTTCACCCTCAAGCCAGTGTACTTCCTGTGCCATTTGATACCATCTCCACAAAGCAACAGCAAGGCTACAGAGATAACAGCCTCCTTGCCTAAGCTGTTCTTGAAAAATCTGCAGAAGTTGAAGCTGCAGAAAAATCTACAGAAGATGGCCCATAATTCAGAAAGACAAGATTGTTATAAAGACACCCACAGCTCTATCCTTCTAGCATATAGTCACTGAGGCTACAAGAGGATTCCAAAAGGAAAACAGAATTTACTGTGCCCTTTATCCAAATGATGGCAGTGCATTAGCACAAGGGTGGGTAACCTCAGGGTATCTAGCAGTGGCAACATGTGACTTGAGTGTTGCCCACTTCTGCCATAGTGCAAAGCACTTCTAATCACACAAATCAGCACAACCGACATTCATTCATCTTCGTACCCATTTGAGCTTCCTCATCCCTTCCCACTAAACAGATCTGTCCTAAAGACTGAAACACTCTCCAGAACCCAACATGGTGCTGAATATGGTGCAGAAGGCTGAGAAGTCCTGCAAAAAACTTCACATCCTGGCTGGTGCAAGTGGAAGCACTTCCTCAAAGGGAAAACCAGCAGTGGATACAGTTACATGGATATATTTTCAAGGAGGTAATCCAGTCTGTTCACTGGGCCAGATCTTGAAATCCTGAAAAGATTTGGATACCAAATTGAATGCTCTGCCGTAACAGTATCCTTTTGAGATTTCAATTTAAGTTACACATTTGTCCATACTAAACCCAGACTATTACAAAATTAAAGTCCTAAGCATCCTACCAGGAAATGAGCTACACCAAACTCTGTGTAATTTACTGTTGAGTAAATACATTTAGCATCAGCCTACAAATTAAGTGCTGATGTTCAAAATGTACGAATTCCAAAAAGGATTTTTTTGGGGTGGTGGGGAGTGAATGTGCAGTGCCATTAAAAACCTGGATAGCTAAAAACATCATAGGAATGGTAGAGCCCCACAGTGCCATCAGGACTAAAGCAGTGGAATGTACCCCAAAGCATTAATTTAAAATGTACAATTTTCACACTTCCCACACCCTGGTATATAAAAACCTTTAGATTAGCTTTTCAGAAGGTTGACATGATCAATTTGTAACTGATTTTATGTAGTGTATATTTGCAATGCTTTTGACAAAAATCCTTGCTTTTTGTTTGCTGCTCTAAGTGCAGATTATTGTAAGAAAGCAGGTTATAAATGAAATATTAACAAGTGTTCACAAAGCAGCTTTTAAAAACCAGATTTAAAGATCAGTATAAAATAGTAATCACTACATAAATACAGCCCCCAAATCTTGTCTCCTTTAATCATAATAAATTATAGGAAGGAATCCATAGAGATTCTGGAAGCTTGAAACATTTACAAAAGTCCTGGGCTTGGTAGGGAAAAATGCTAGAGTAACTGCCAAGGTACAGTGTCAACCATATAATTTAGATGATATAGCATTCCTCTGTATTAGACAATATTATACAGCATCCATGGTGACTTTATTAAAGCCATGCTTCATACTGGATAAAGGGGGAGTCAGAATAGCAAAAACTAACAATCTAAATTTAAGAGACTGATTTTGAAACAAAAAGAGACAATTTAGATATGATTAGCGAAAGCTGCTATACTATAATTTTGTTTACAACATGCCAGATATTCAAAACTGACTCAAGTCCTTTTCTGCAATTTATGTCAATACATTATAAAGAACATACAATAAAACATACAATTATTGGCAATATGGAAACATGGAAAGAAAATAAGTTAATTGAAATCAGAAAATTGTTCAGAAATTGATTAGTTAAGGTTTTGGGAAAATTAGTGAACAAACAGGAAAAATCCTATCCCACTTCTCCAATACTTACAAGAATGATACATAATTGTAAATCTAATAGCTTAATATGGTTCCTTGAAGGACTTTTCTGAACATTAAAATATACTTATGGCAATTTATCCAGACAAACATTAAATTAAATTTCTGCTATACTGGCTAAACAAAATATAAGGAATAGTTCTTACCAAGCCAAATAAGGAAAAGACTTAATACTGAGCGGAAAGCCCCATCCTAAAAGCACACTATGCCTGAACATCAAAGAATTTTTTCATAAGCTGATGTTTAGATGGTACTTGAAACCAGATAGACTACCTAAGGTCTACAAGCAGGCTTTGGATAAATGCTGAAGGTGTGGCCCGGAGAGTGAAAATTCTGCATATCTTTTGGACTTTTGATCCTCAATGATGAATGAATGAGTTTTATGCAAACTCATAAAGGGGCCATTGGTAGTTCTTTTTGGTTATGCTGAGAGCACAGGTGCTTGTGAGGTTACTGATTCACCTCTTAGCAGCAGCCTGAATGGCAATCAGTTTTAATTGGAAGGTTAGTCCAACTTCAATTAACTATTGGAGTCTTAAGGGCCTGGCATGAGGCTACTATAGTTAAACCAACTACTATGGCAAGAGCTACTAAAAGGAGATTAATAGAGGATCAATTTATAGAAAAGTAGACACTTTTGGTTCTTTGATATAAAAAAAGGATTGGATTCAAATTCTTAAGGCTTCTTTTAAGGTGTGACTGTATTTGTGATCATTATTTGGTGCTATTATGCTGTTACTCTATATTATGTAAACAATACGAAAATAATACCACAAAATGTGTGATGCATACATAAACACAAGAGTAATAAAACCTTCCAGGTAATTTCACAATTCCTAGCAGAGAGAGATCAGGGAAGAACACATATCAATGTCTTAATGAAATGCATTCCAGAACCACCAGCAAAAATGCCCTACAAGTGGCAGGTAACAATTTAGGAGCAGAATCTGACAGATCCACCAAGGAAGAAAAAAAAAATCACATGCAACCTCCTACACAGGATTCTTCAAAGCAGTGACATCCAACTTCTGCACTGGTTTCCAAAGTCTTTATTGCAATTTGGAAAGGCTTCCTTCAGTGTGGAAGACTGAGAATCTCTGATTAAATGCCCTCTTGCCTCTATAGCTTTAAAAAAAAACAAACAACCCTTCAACTCTTGCCTCATCCCATTCCCCCCATGCAGACTTTCTCCTGCAAGAGCCTATTTTAAGTGATTGCAAAATAATTGCACAGAGGTCTCTGGAACAACTGCCTGTGTGGGAGTGTTTCTACCTCAAAATGCATAGGTCCAATAAAGAGATATTGCTGCAATATTCTGTGACCTCAGTCCTTGATACAGGGCACAACAATGAACTGAAGCATGGCAGCAGCACTTGTTTGAACAGGAAAAGGTGGGCAACAAGAAAAGGACTTCATCACTGTCAGAGCTCAGTGAACAGATGAGCAGCACCAGGGATGTTTCACAAATTATATCTGAAATCCCTTCATTCTTGGCAGCGTTTAACTCTCCTGTTCATTATGCAAGGCTGGAGAAATGTTTCCAACAATATAGTTAAAGCAGAAGGCTGCAATTCCCATGAAGGAATGGGTTTTTGGCAAATTTGTATCAGCAGATGCAGCAGTTAACCCCCATCTCCTTGTATTACACTATCCAAGTCCCAAGGGCACTTATAGCCTATATACTTCTTCCTCTTTATTATCCGCCTCCTCCAAGGCCTTGCAATCATTATATTGTCATTAGATTAATAGTATGGTACCTGCATTGTTAACTCTGGCAGGAACAAATGCACAATCAAGCACTACTACAGGGATAATTATCATGTTCCATGGGAATGGAATAGTACTGGTGAAAAGGGAACAAACTGACTTAATTCTGTTCCACTACAGAGAAGTTTTGGCAGAATAAATTATTATATTCTGCTCAAACTCCAGGAAGGACTCCAAAATGGACTCCACAATCCATTCCAGACATGTACAACCAGGCCAAACTCAGTTTATTTTGTCTGCGTTTCAAGGCTTCTATGCAACATGGGGCATTGGTAACATTACCTTCTATGATATATGCCTTGGTTCATTGAACATAAGCATATCAAGGCACAAAAAACTTATTTTATGTCCGAAACCCCCAACTTTTTTTTTTTTTTTTTTTTTTGGGCCAATGGGCACATTTGTAAATTTTAAAACTGCTCTGGGCACCACTAGAAAATGGCTCATATTTTCACATGCAGGATATGACTAGTCACATAATGGTTTTCATGAAAGCATGGGTAGTCGTAAGTGAGCTAAAGAGAAAGAGCAATGCTAGAGAAGTGTGGGGAGGAAAAAAGAAGGCAAACAGAGAAAGAGTAAGGTTAGGGGACAGGAAGGGAAGTGACAGTGAGCTCAACTGGTTGGCAGAAAATGGGAGGCTTGAGTCTAGAAGAGGGAAACGCAGGCAAACAGGAAGAGAAAGAGCAAGGCTAGACGCTAGAAAGGGAGAGAAAGAAGGCTACCATGTTTTCTAGAGCTTTTCATTGTCTGAATTATTTCTGAAGGGATCAGGGAGTGGAGAACAGTTGGAGAGTCCCATGGATGTTATGACACCTGTTGGCGCCACACTGGAAACCTCTAGCATATAGTGCTGCTGGAACCTGATGCCATATGACATGTCCCATGTCTAGATGCTCCACGATGGTCAGGATGAAACTTCCCATCTACAGCCTTCAAATGGACATGATTTAGGATGCCTTATCCCAACCCAGACCATTGGTTAATCTAGCTTAGTACTGAAGACCCTTGGCTCTCCTAGTTTTTGGATGGGAGGTTTTTCTGCCCCATCTGGAGATGCCAGGAACTGAATCTAGGTCTTCTAACATGCAAAGAATATATTTTGCCACCAAGCTACATAGACATACCATATGCATGGCCTATACTACACACACACATGCTATATCCAATACCACAAAGAACACAATGTCCCATATACCATACACTCAAAGCTGGCACTCATTTAAGGGACTAACCAGTTTGCAGTTTATCCTACTAGTGTTTGAGGTAGGTTAGCAAGTCCTATTTCACTAGTCAGAAAGCAGGTCACAATTCAGAGAATATTCACCATGATTATTCTTTTGTCACTGTTATGCAAGTTTTGTCATACCCTCTTGACATAAATCCATGGCATTTTTTCCTATAAAGAGAAAGCAGACACAAATGGAACTTTACATTGAGAGCAGTACTTCTATTCATTTCGATTCTTTTAGAGATAACTTAACTAGAGCACAAAACTAGAACAGTCCCCAAACTTGTATTCCATTGCAATGGTCTGCTTGTTTTCTGTTATGCACAAGGAATGCAGCAGAGTATTTAAAACAAAACAAACCCCCCAAAAGAGTCAATATAATTAAATTCAGTTGAACTTTCTTCCAAAAAGTACACTAAGCACTGCAGTATGGAGTTGTGCCAAAGAGAATGCATTTCCTCAATTCACTTTCAGCTTTACCCATGATTTTCAAGATATGTCTCCAGTTATCTAACCCAAAGCTAGAACTAAAGTCTGTGTTTGATATTTAGCTTATTAAGTTTTTCTTTCAGCCACTTTTAAGGAATGTTGCCTTAAACCAAGAGGTAAATAGCAATTTTAGCCCATACTGTGGAGTCCTCAGTTTCACTTTTACGAATAGGAAAACTAAGCCTGGAACCCTACCTTGGGATAAATCATGGCACACAGTACTTCTGAGTAAATATGGTTATGGTCACATTGCCTAATTTGAATATTTGTGAAGTTATAATATATAAACTATCCATTTTTATCAGCATATAGCCAAGGCCACATTTTTCTGTTAATAACACAAATTCCAACTGAAGAGACTGGGGCAGCTCTATTCCCAGGACTTCAAATCAAATGGCCATGTTCAAAGACAGGAATAGCATCATTTCCCTATCTGAGTTTATCTGACCAGATGGGGAAATTAATAGGGCTACTATTTAGCAATTTGCTGCCTACTCAGAAAGAGAAATGTTAAACTTCTGGGGGTTTGGGGGGAAGCATATATGGAAAGCATTGTAGTTATACAATAGTAAAGTACTCTAACTGGAAATTATATATAAATCCCAGAAAATACTATGCAGAGTATCTGTCACCAACAAATGCTACTGGTTTTGTGCTAGAGGTTGCTTACACGAGTGCAGTACAATGTATGTTTACACTAGTGCCAAACTGAATTTTGCCCCCTGGAACCAATATCTGCGCAGTTCAGTTCAGTGCAATTATCCTTGCACTGAACTTCTTTTAATACTCTTTTTTAAATTACAAAATTCATGACTTACATGATTTGGTTTGGCAGAATATGCTATTATGATCCAGTTTAACAAAATAGCTAAGAATTCACTAAATGTGATATACAGAGGAACAAAAGAAGTTGAACCTTTAAAAATGAGGCACTTTTTCCTGCTTCTCAGTTAAAACTCACTTCAAACCATATCAGCTGTAAAATGAATGATCCGGTGACCAAGTTTCCACAATTCTCTTTTTCCTTTGGTGTCCTAATTTGAATCCATATTTTTTGCAGTCTGATTAACTAAACACTATTTTTTACTCTTAACCGCTTCTCTTTCCAGGGTCTGCTTGAGAGAACTGTTAGCATCTTCTTTTCCTTTGTCTAATGCAAGTGTCCAGAATTGGCAACCAGAACTGGTTTCCAGGCACCTTAAAAAGAACAACCTTCACCACTATTACTGATATTATATAGCACATGCATTTTCATGCATGTGTGAAACCAGCATAAAGACACACTTTTCATTCATTATAACAAAGCTCCTCTTTTGATTTCCAAAATAAATCTGCTGACCAGGAAGACCCTGCAACTCTTGAGTAAAAATACATTTCATCCTAGTTTTACATATATGGTGGGTCACAATGGGAGTTATGCATGAGTTAAGATTAGTAATACAGGTACATTTCCTCTAAAGTATAATTGAAATCAGTGGTTCTTTCTCAGAATTCCAGCTTGCTCCTAATATCTGAATGACTGATATAAACTAAGCTATTACCCCAAACAAGGCAGTTCTAAGTACACAGTAGCAATACGCATAAAAGCTAGCGGGACTTCCAGAAAACATGCTGAAAATGGAGTTGCATATACATGAGTATCTAATTCAACAAGCCATTTAAAACGTGGATATGTAGGTGTACAAATGAGTATAATTTAGCAAAATCAAGATTTGAATAACATCGTGTACCAACTACCAATATTAACCGTACTGATTTTTTACTCACCAGGTTGCACAGGTCAACAATTCCTCCTTAATCTTCATGGTTCCAGTAATTATTTGATCTCTACAACTTATCATATGCTATGATTGCACATTCAATCACAGTACATAAAAAACAGAGCTTTTCTTTCTTTAAAAATGGCAATTGTATTAAAATATTTTAAATGAATGTCCAGCATTTAAAATTGCAGTTCAAGATACATCACATTATATTTTTTCATTGCTAGTTGAAGGTACATCCTATAAAAGAACACAAACATAGTAATACCTGTGAACTTGAACCAAAACAACGTTGAAAGCAGCAGGAACAAAATTAAGAAGCCTCAAATGAAAAAGAAGATATGAATTCTGTAAATAATAGACTCTTTTGTTTTGGCTTGTTCCTTATGATTACTGAAACTGTTCTGTTTTTTTGGGGGGGGGGATTAGTAGATAATGGGATTCTTGGAACTTCCACAGGTTGGCATGAGTTGCAACAGCTGTTTTGAAGGCACTCTACAGACACAAGATTGCTGTTATTCCAGCATGACATTTTAGGAAGTCTTTGTAATTGATAGAGCTAGTGAGAAAATCAGTTAAACCAACTCCCACCATCCTCCAATTGAATTAGACAAACCATCACCTCGCCCCTCCCTCCCTGGCTCCCTCCCTCCCTGGCTCCCAAACCACTCCTCTCCACCCACATCAACCCTGCCCGAAAAAGACACACAACTTAAAAATTGTGCAGATCTGTAATGTTTTCACAGCTGATTTTTTTTAAAAAAACAACAACGCACACAAATAAATGCTCTCCATTCTCTCCCTTTAGGTACAGCAGGTAAACAAAATAGAAGATTTCACAAGTAATCAGCAGACACTTTTCTGGCACCTTGCACACCGTATTGGCATCAGTGTTATTAAAGTCCCAGGCAGAACACGTGCAATACTTCTTCAGGTGGGATAGGCTTGTTAACAAATATTCCAACTTTGCATAGAAATCCTCAGACTCAAGAGTTCCCTAGTCACTGGCTAAGTTCAGACTGGCAAATAAGGAGGATCTTAACTGCCTCCACATGTACATTCTTCCTCTGCTGTTTCCCTTCATTTCTTGTAGAGGTTCACATTTGTCTTTTGTTTTAATCTTCCAGTTATGCAGCAATTGCTAACCCCTCCTCTCTCTCTCTGCTGCAAAGAGAGCACACACACACCAACTTCTCCTACGGGTTATATCAGTTGCCAATACAGAGCCCACTGCAAAGAGGGACTACAAGAAATAAGCAACACTCAAAATCGATGGCATGTACATGCGGAAAGCGCCACATTTCCAACGAGATTTTTGAGGGGGTTTGTTTTCTTTTGGTCAGATGGAACGAGAGACAATGCAGACCCAGGACACCGAGAACTACCCGCAGCAGCACTCGCGTAAGCCGTAACCTGGCAGGAATCCGGGTGTAACCCGCGCGCGCGCTCACTTTCTCGCACTCACGCACACACACGCGCACTCACGCACAAAATGTTTCAAAAGCTCGAGATTCACAGGATGATAACGCTGCTGCTGCTGCTGCTGCCGGCGCCGCCTTTGTGTATGGTGCTGTGGCTGTAAACCTTTACTTCAAGATTCTTTTTGTTTTGTAAAAAGAAAAAAAAAGGAAAACGCAATGCAAGCGACCTCGATCGCGCGGTCTCTCTCCCCGCCCCGGCCCTCCTCCTTTCAGAGGATCACGCAGGAAGAGCAGCACTGGTCGTCCCCGTTCGGCTGGGAGGCGTAGTTCATTTGCCGGACGATCTCGGCAAAGAGTTCGTCCACCGAGGCTTTGTTTTTGGCTGAAGTTTCCATAAAGGGGCAGCTCCACTCCTCCGCCAGCGCTTTGCCTTCCCCGAACGAGACCTCCCGCTCGCCTTCGAGGTCCACCTTGTTGCCCACCAGGATCATGGGCACCTTCTCGTACCTCTTGACCCGGATGATCTGGTCCCGCATGGGCTTGATGTCCTGAAAGCTCTGCTGGTTGACCAGGCTGTAGACCAGGATGAAGCCCTGCCCGTTCTTGATGTACAAGTCCCGCATGGAGGCGAACTGCTCGGTGCCGGCCGTGTCCAGGATCTCCAGCACCGAGGGCGAGGAGTCCACCTCGATCTCCTTGCGGTAGAAGTCCTCGATGGTGGGGTCGTACTTCTCGATGAAGGAGCCCGTCACGAACTGCACGGTGAGCGCGGATTTGCCCACCCCGCCCGAGCCCAGCACGACCACTTTGTATTCTCGCATGGCTCCTTTGCGCACACCCAGGGCGGGCGGGCGGGCTGCGCGCGTCTGCCTTCCCTCGTAGGAGCTCCGGCTCTTCTCCCCTCCCACCCGCAGAAAGGAAGATCAAAAAAAGAAGAAGCGGCAGAAGAAGCAGGAGGGACGGCGGAGCGAGCAGCCGCCGCCCCCGCCCCCGCCCGACGGAAAGGCGGCTTCCTTTCTTCGCTGGAGCCGAGGAAGGCACTCAAGAGGCGGCGGCGGAGGGCGGAAAGAAGGCGGCAACCGGGTGAAGAGGGCAAGCCGCGCGCCTTCCCCTGCGCCTCAGCAGCTCGAGGGAGAAGAAGGAGAAGGAGAGGAGGAGCGGGAGGAGGAAGGGAAGCGGCGGCGGCGGCGGCGGCGGCTGCTGGTCGGGGTGGCGCGGAGGCGGCGCGCGCTAGTTCCAATTGCGTCCCGGCAGCCAGAAGAGCTCCTCAGCCAGGCGCGCGCCGCACGAGCCCCGCGCGGCGGCTGCTGCTGCTGCTGCTCCTCCTCCGCGCCCGCGCGGTCCATGCCTTCTCCGCTTGCGGCCGGCCCCGCAACGCGCTCGCTGCTCACCCTCTTTCTCTCGCCTCTCGACCCATCGGGCGCGAGGGCGCTCCCCTTCCACCACCTGAACGGGAAGGAGGGAGCGAGCGAGGAACACACACGCGCGCACACACATATTCACGCCCCCTGGTCTCCCCCTCGCTCCTCTTTGTTTCTCGGGATTGGCTGCCGTAGGGTGCTCGTCAACCGGCCGGGGCTCATTGGCCGGGCGGGCAGACTTCCTCGTGGATGGGGTATGGAGGAAGAGGATTGGCCGTGCAGCAGCTGCTCTGCTTCCCCTGTTTTCCCTTCTTTCCTTGTTCTCTTCCTCCTCCTCCTCCTCCCCCTGTGAAGTTTTTGCGGACAGTTTGGAAAAGGGAGTGAGCGGAGCAGTTGAGTGTTCCTGGCAGAACGGAACTGCAGGAAGCAGGCTGTGTTCGTGGTAGGGGAATATACCACGCTAAACGCCGCTCGCTAAAAAGGAATCCTTTTCTGCAAGACCGGGAGGTGGGTAACTAACCATCTAGCTGCCGTCGCCTACAACTCCCATCAGCCCTCGCCATTGGTTGTGCTGGCTAGGGATGCTGGGAGCTGCAAGCCAAGAGCATATAGAGGGCCACAAATTGTCCACCCCTGCTGTAAGGAAAAGGAAAAAAGAAAAGTAGCATGAAGCTAGCGCTTGCTCTCTCGCTCTCTCTCTCTGGGAATGAATCATGGTGCATGAACACCATCACGCATGAACAGCCTAAGTTATCGATGGCACTCACACATTGCCAAAACAAACAGAAAAATGGTATGCATCACCAACACAAGAACAAAAGTAGTTGACCAATTTGCCTAATCTTTGCAGATACATATTCATATAGAGACATATTTCTATAATATATGTATAGGACATTAGAACAATTACTGCATTAAAATAGAAATACAGGACATCTCACTGAGGAAAAGTACAAACAGTGGAGGAAAACGTATAAGCAAGATGTGTGCCTTGCTCAGTCTGCCATGCAGGTACTGTTGATGGGCAAGTTTAAGGCCCAGGCCTTCCTGATGGTTCCTTACTTTCAAAAAGAGCAGAGGCAGAAGAAATGGACACATCTTTAAATAGGGGATGTTTTCAAATCCATCCTCTGCCAGCTCTGCAAAAAAGCATTCTGTCATCCGTAAGGTAGGAAACCAGGTGTCCCTTAATCTGATTCATGTCTCTCAGGTAATAGTATATAATATAGTTTAGGTTTAACAGCCTGAAAAATGAACAGAAGTGATAGCAGGAAAGTCAGAGTTGCCTCTATTACTAGGCAGACTATGGAAGTCAGCTCAGAGATGAAGAAATGTTCAAAGACACAGCTTGACCTATTCTTTACCCCCAAGCTAGCCTGCTATCCTCAGATGTAGTTATTTTGCTAATGTTGGAGAAAGAATCATCTTTCAGTATGGATGACTTCTGTTTGTCGAAAAGGGAAGTGGAGACATCTTTTCCTTTGCCCCAGGCAGCACAATGTCTTGGACTGGCACTGGCAACATTTGGGAAGATGAATTCATGTTTAAGAATCCTGTTGATAGAATTGCATTGCTCAATACTTCGGTGGCAAAACTGTATTGGGGAGAAAAGTCAGAAACATGCAGCGCAGGACAAAGCCTTTAATGGCTGAACTTGAGCTACCTGGGAATGCTGCCAGGAAGAAGTCACTTGGTAGCACTGTCCCTAGAGTCTATAAAACATAGGGTCAATGAAAGTTGCATTTGGGAATCCAGGATACACAAAGAAAATTCTTACAGCGTATCTGTTTGCTGAAACTACAACACCCAAGAGGGGTAACAGTTTTTCAGATCCAGATTCAATTTCAGGAAGGCTCTCTAGGGCTGCATTCCAGCAGTGGGCAAGGCCAAAGGCAAAAGGGATAGGGTGAAAGCATATGGTTCAAAAGGCAGAACATCTCAGCATATTGTAGCTTTAAGTTCCTAATTGCCAAGCCTTAGGAGGCATTTTGACTTTTTGGAATTGGAAAGAGAAGCTGAGAAACCAGCAAATGATTGGTGGCTGGAAGAAAGAGGGTGAGGCCAGAGAGCATCGCCTACTGAGAAATCAGAATTTGCCCCAGGAGGTTGGATTTGGCACTAGTGCCTGAGTCTTGAGCATATACTTCTCCTATGCCTAACCTTTGATCTGCTATTTTGCCTGGGAGTACCTTTTAAAGGTTGGATGAGCAGAGATATGGTTACGATCCAAGATCCATCAGAGAAGATGATTTAAGTTGGTGTCCTGCATTGAGCAGGGGGTTGGACTTGATGACCTTCTGGGCCCTTCCAGATTCTAAAAAGGAGATCCTCAGGAATAGTTTGCCATTCTGATGCCACTTTGTGGAGGGCTTTATCATAAAAAAATACTTTTTTTTTTTACTTCACTTAAAAGTTCCCATATCAGGTGATGTAAGGATGGCAAAGATTTATTTATTTATTTATATTTCCATTTATATGCTGCGAATTACTTTTAAAGAGTCCTAAGTGGCTTACAAAATCACAAATACATTTTAAATATAAAACAATTTAAAATTTTAAAGGCCTTAATTTTTAAAAGATCAAATATAATCATAATACAGTAACATTAAATAGGTAGAAGGGAGTTGGGATCAGTTAAAATGGATATTAAAAAGGTATATTTTCACCTTGCACTGAAATGAAAATAGTGACAATGCCAGGAAAATTTCCCTTGGGAGTTTATTCCAGAGGTGGGGAGCGGCCACTGAGAAGATGACTGGCAGAAGCAGGAATAGGGAATAACCAGTGGCTCCATTCACAAAATCAAATTACTAAATTACTAAATTAATGCCTGGTTGCAACAATGGACTGGATGAGGGCTAATAAGTTGAAACTCAATCCAGACAAGAGGGCTAATAAGTTGAAACTCAATCCAGACAAGACTTGAGATTCCATTAGTGGGTAGTTCTTCTGACTATATGGCAGATGCTCATCCTGTTCTGGGTGGGGTTACACTCCCTCTGAAAGAGTGAATTCATAGCTGTGGGTTCTTCTGGGGCCGTCTTTCTCATTTGAGGTTCAGGTGGGCTCCATGGCATGGAGTACCATCTACCAGCTTTGGTTGGTGGGCCAACTACACTCCTGTCTGGACAGGGATGACCTGGCTTCAGTTGTCTATGCTCTGGTAACCTCCAAGCTAGATTTGTGCAATGTGCTTTATGTGGGGTTCCCTTTGAAGACATTTGCAGCTTGTGATAGCAGAAATCTGAAAACAAATATTACCACTTGCAGTGACTGCCTCTGTGTTTCCAAACCTGATTCAAGGAGCTGGTTTTCACCTATAAAATCTTACACAGGTTGGGGCTACAGTACCTGATGGAACACCTGATGGAACACCTCTCTCAGCACGAACTTTCACTCTTATCTTCTAAGGGTCTCCTCCAGATGCCTCATCCAAGGAAGGCTTGGAAGGCAGCAATAAGGGAGAGGACCTTCTTGGTGTTGGCCCTGCAGTTATGGATTGATCTCCACAGTGAGGCCTACTTGATGCCAACAGCATTATTTTAAGACCTTTTTCTCTTAAGCATCTGGCAGCATAAGATGAGAGTTTTATTCAGATCTTGATCTTTTATTATTTAAAGTAGCATATATTTCAAAAATATAAATTTAAAATAGTTCATATTTTATATATGCATTTTAAGGTAGCATAGAAATGTCATTAAAATGCATGAATGAAAAACAAATCTGCTTCACCTTGGCTGAGTTTGATTGGCATTCCGTGTGGGCTATGAAATGCCCACAAGGAATGCCAGCCTGTTGTGGTTGTGGTGGGCCAGCCTCAAGTTGCTGTCTAGCCTAGTATTCTCCGTCACAGTGGCCACATGCCCCAGTGAATCTTATAAGCAAGTTAAGATGGAGATAGCACTTCCCTGTTTTTCCTTCTTTGACTTGGATAGTTCCATTTTATCCTCCCATCAGCAACCCTGTGAGGTTTGGCTGGGAGTTAGTGGCTGGTCCAAAGTTACCCAGAGAGTTTCATGGCCAAGTGGGAACTAAAGCCCAGATCCCCAGTCCAGCACTCAAACCACCATTCCACATTGGTTGTAAATATTAGAGGTTGTATTCTGTTCTTTTTTCCTTAGCAGCAGCAGCATCACCACCACCATCATCCTGGCTGTTTGTAGTTAGCTTTGAAAATCATTTCAGTTTTAATGCTGCAGATGCTACTACAGAATGTCTCCATAACAATTTTCTTTAGATACCTTTCATGCTAGTTGTGTGCCTGTGGTATAGGTTAAGCCACGTTAACATCAATAGCTACAATCTTGTTTTAGGTATTTATTTACTATATTTTAAACCACTCAATAACAAAGGTTCTTTGTTGGGGGCATTGCAGTATGAATCTGCCGCAAAATGCATAACATCTCCAAGCTGCACATTTGCTATGGAATCAACTTATCATCTGGAAAGGTACAAAGGTGAGTTACTGCATACCATCAGTGGTTTATCTTGGGGTCATCTTTAAAAGGATATTGTAATCAGCTTCCCAAAGAGTACTTAAAGCTAAAAGTCTAACCAGAACATATTTTTTTGAGCTGGCTTCTGATGACCTGGGTTCACATCCTTGTATGAAGCTTTGGGTGGCCTTGGGCCATTTATTATATCCTAGAGGCTTGGATCCAGTGTTGTGCAAGAGGACACAGCAGAACTTCCCCATCCCCCACGCTGCCTGCAGGCACCCCTGTGTACCCCTCAAAACTATTCTGGGTTTTTCTAACCATCCAGAGGAGATTTGGGGCACATGTGGCACACAACTGCAGAGAAGACAACATCTAGTCCGTTAGTGACTTCTTTTCCACTATTAAATGAAATTCATTGGACTCAACCCATATCATGAGGGATGTGGGGGAATAAATAAAATCATGTATTCTTCTTGAGCTCTTTTAAGGAAGGCTGAAAAACACGTGTAATAAATGCAATGAGGATACCACCAATCCAAGTTACACTTCTTGTTTCCACTACAGAAGAGCAAGTATTTAGCGGATCTAGCCAAGAGTGGGTTTGCAGAGCACCACAATCAATGGCGACTTCTTTGGTCTGCTGTGTCAAACAAACCCCACCATGGCAGTTCAGCATGGCATGTTTGGTTTTGAGAAACTGTGAACTGAAACTGTGGTCAGTTCCGTGATTTCTCAGTACCATGATTGCATGCTGTGCTGTCTGAACGGCAAAAGACAACTTGTTGTGGTACCAAAACCAGAACAACAGAACCACTGTTGTGGCTCTTACCAGGTGAGTGACCAGAGAGTGCCACTGACAGCTGCCATTTGGTGCAACTGTCAGAGGCGTCCCACCTCAAACTGCCTCCTGCCCTAAAGTTCCTCTCTGTGGTAGGGGCAGGGTCAGCACTGGGAACAGAGCAGTGCTGGTCAGTTGATTCCCCCTCCATTGCTCCTGCATGAACAGTGTAGACAGTAGGGCAAGAAGCAGCAGAGCGGAAGGGACGTCACAGTGAATTCCTTCTTGCCAGCCCTTCCCTCTCTGGCTTACCAGAGAGGTATCCTCAACCCTTCTCACCACTACCAGCCGTGTGAGTGAACCGGCGGCTGGGGCAGGAGTTGGCAGGGCATCAGTGATGAGAGGGAGGCAGTACTGCCACCCCCTTTTGTCACTTTGGCTTATGATCAATTGCAGCTGTCAAACTGAGGAGCCTCATTCCTCCTCATTCCTTTCCAGGTGCCTCCTGGGAGGAAAATGGCAGGCAGGAGGAGAGTTATCATAATAAGCCAAATCATCTTTCAGGCACATTCATGCTCATGGCATAAAATATGCAGGATTGCTTGCCATGATATCTAAACCCAGTTTATGCCATAGTTCATAGTTTGTATTCCATCCAGATGTACATTTTGCTTTCTTTGTTCTCTCTCTTTACTTGCATGCAGGATTTTAGAAGAAAAGTTCATTATCCATGCATGCAGCTGAAGATAGCCCAGCCTCCTCCTTTGGAAGGACTGGCCCAGAAATTAATCCTTTGTTTTGACCTCTTACCTGAAGCCATTACCTGTGGATATTATTTAGTTAGAAGAAGCAGAGTCACTTCTCCACCTCAACCCCTGAGTTCTCCAAAAGGTGTAGTGGTTAATTACAGAGGTTAATGATGTATAGACTGTAGGCTTAAATCAATTTTAGAAAAGCTCTTTTTTCTTTCAACTGCATTTTAACTGGTGAATCCTTTGGGTCCAGCATGGGACAAATGCCACAAGATGAGATTATTTTCAATTTGTTTCTTGCTAATAATCAGAGGGGCTGTGATTTGAATTACAAGAAAGCCTGGCTGTTTGCCATCTTTTTGACAAGCCCTTCTTTTGTATTCTTTGTCAATCAGGCATTCCTTTTCAGATAAGAAGTCAACCAACTGTTGTTCCTGCCAACCTTTGCTCTTTCCATACCCTAGTCTAGCACTATAAAAAGATTTAATTCTTTAGATTTGCAAAATCCATTGTGTAAGTGTAAAACATCCCCTGAGTAAATAACTCTCAAGGAAAAAGAAGAAGATTCTCCTCCCCTGTAATGGATTCCCTCCCTGTTCGTTCACATCAACAGAGTTATTACCATCACTGCCGGGTTGTTAATGACAGAATAATAATGCATTATGTTTGAAAACCACAATTCTGACAACATTGTTGGGGCTTTCAAGCAAGGCAACCCTGTTCATTAGAACATTGCCCCCCACCCTGTGCTTTTATTGCCTTATCTGCTGAAAAATGCGCGTCAAAGCACTAGCTGATGATATGTGATAGCCATCCCTTGCTTATAGGGGAACAACTATTTCTGTGTAAGTCCTCAGAATTGGACAGCTGCATGACATGTCTGTAGTTTGGCCCTCACTTGAAAGGCGTCCAAAGAGCTCTTTCTCTGCTGGCTTAAGGGGTGAGGACTTCAAGCGTAGACATAAATAGACACTTCAGAAGGCCCCCACCCCAGAAGGGGCTAACTAGCAAGAGTCCCCTGAACTTGTTTTTGTTCACCATTGCTTCCTGATTGTTCATCTGTCTGTCACTCTGTCCAAGACGTGCCTGGATTCTAGGTGAGAAGAGTCTGTGCTTGTCAGGTAATTGATTGGTAGCAAAGAAGAGAACAAGATAAAAGCTACCACCAGCTGACAATGTTGGTGAAAAGGCTGGATCCCTGAGCAGGGCCCATTGAGGGTGTCTAGTCCAGGAACCTGAAGCCAGGAGTGTGGCTGTATTGTGGCAGCACAGGTGAGTTCCAAGGTTACCTCCCCACACCACCAGGCTAGAAGGAAGGATGCTGGTGTTCAAGGCTCTTTGGCCTTTGGGTCCTTTCTGCAACTCAGTCCATTTGGCTAGCCACGCCGGCCAATTTTAAACGGTTGGTGTGGTTTTCCAAAGACCTGGGCCACCCAATGACCAGTTTTCAAATAGCTCTTCAGAGGCTGTGACAGCTTCCTCCACAGGTACCACCCTCTCATGTGCAACTAATGTGGACTTTTAGGTTGTGGGTGCCCTAGATGCATATCAGAATATTGGAGATTAACTTTACCTCCTTTCCTAGTTATCCATTGCTGACCAGAAACACCATTGACCGAGCAAGTATACCTGCTGCACTGAAGTAATCACAGGCATTGCCTGTTAACTATGACTTCCATTTTCTTTCCTTCATCTCTTATTTCCCCTGTGGATCCTTCATCTGATCCCATATGGCTGTTATGCTTATTGTTAACATATGGGTTGTAAACCTTTCATAGCAGCGACCTAGCCTCTTTTACTTGAACATTGTCTTCAATAAAAATGACCACACTGTCTCTTCATAGTAGTTACTTGATGCTTTGGCCTGTAGCTGAGACATACTGGTTTCAGGAATCAAATATCCTTTGTGAAAGGAGCTTTCCTTTAGCCTAGGGTGCAGAACCCCTTGAAAGCTGAGAACCAGCTTCCATTTGGAGAAGCTTCAGAGACAACATTCCAACAGGGTACAGGGCCAGAAGTAGAAAGTTTGGAAACAAAATAACATATCTTCACTTAAAGCTCATATAACCAGAGCTGAAGCCTTAGTAGGGCCCTTTCAGTCTTTATTGTTGGGAATGTCAGTTTGGGGAACCCCAGAAGGCCCTGTCAGGCCCAAGATGATCCAAATTTGTCTTAGGATCTACACCTCAGGTTCTAAACCGGGAAGAGTTGCTGCAAATGCAGGAGCCGCCTCCATTTTTGAACATGGAGAACATGGCAGTGATGAATTGGAGTTAAATGTGTGGGTCTTTTCGGTGTGGTCCACTGGTCCTTTCACCATACTTAGCCTGTGAGGACTGCAAATGAAGGGGAAATGACATGCTGTGTGTGTGGGGGGCGGGGCGGGGGGGGAGATTTGCCAGGACAGCTCATCCCTGCTCCCACCCACATCCTGCATCCCCCTCATTACCTGAGGAAAATGAACACCTGAGACTTAAATTATTTGCATATGTTCAAATGTTTTTATGTATGTACCTTCTGCAAGCACTAAACCCCCTGTTTCTCTGGATGACTGCAGAGGCAGGGGCAAGCACAGGTTTGCTTCCATGAAATAGGAGAACCATTCGCAAGTTCTGCAGGAACAAATGTGGGTTTATCACCGAATATACAGCCAAGAACAACTAAACCCTGACAAGTATGCCCCTTTGATGTCATTGTTGGTTGCATTCACTTTTAATTCTCCCTCCCTCTGTGTGTGTAATAGATGTGCAATGTTCTTAGGAAAGCCTCTTGCTATTTCTTGCTTTGGGGATGGGAGAAGGCCTATGAAGGATCTCTCCCATATGTTTTATTGCCCTATTTCATGATCAGCTTATTAAAAAAAATACCTTTGGTTCATATTTGGAAAGGCAATAGTGCTGACCAGAATTATACAAGACTAACTTCTTTCCAGTCAGAGGGAACAAGGAGATTTTTAAAATAACAGTAGGGTTTTTTGGGCTGCAGCTAAAAGCTTGAAGATGATGAAGAAGGGGGGAAAAATTCTGCCTCTGCATGCAACTTAAGTGTGGCTCCATTTGCTATTCCTCCTCCTCCCTTAGAAAAGGTAGTTACGTTAACAATGTATTCCTGCTTTTATACTTTGTATATGAGTTGTTCATATACTTTATCTCTGTACTGTACTGTTGTTCCTTCTTATTGTACTATCCATTTAGCCAAAGGTATAAAAATTATTTATTGAGTGCACACCTAAAGATGTAATGTGTGACTTCACCCCAAGAAATAGCATTGATGAGAGCTAGCTGTCTGCAGTTCTAATAAAATGTACAGGTGTTTGAGTCCCTTTCCATTCCCATGAGGGCATTCCTGTCAAAACAGAGCTAGTTAAGGCATTCAGCATTGTCGGAGATTTTCAATTTATCGTTTAGCCAGGTTCAGAATCAGCTTGGGTGAGGTTCTCCAGCTGCGAGCTAATTAAGTACAGATGAGCAAATGCAGTCCCAGGAATTTTTAGAAAAGCAGAGCTTTTAAAGAACAGTGCAAGGCAGCTGTTCCATGGTAAACAGTTGATATTTTTTCTATAGTAGTTCTGCTTGTCATGAAGGTCTTAAAACTGCTACTAAGGGCAAACTGCTATTACAATAAAAGATGTTCATACATCTTTACATCATCCTGTCCACAGAGAGATAAAACTATGCATTAAGTAAACTATAGCAACATAGTAAAAAATATGTCAAAACTCACAGTTAAATTCTTTTTAATTATGCAAATATTTTTAAAAATTCACTTAGCATTTCTAAGGCTGAATGCAACCTGAATTAAATATTAACATATATATGCACAATATATAGGCAGGCCTATCAGGGATCCTGAATTTTTGGTGGCTCCAGGTGACAGTGCATAGTAAGGCACAGGTTTAACACCATTGTCAACATCTCAACACTTCTTAGATGAAGTGACGCCTAGAATCTTGGATTACTTTGGAAGGGTGAGACAAATTCATGCACCTTAAAGCTATCAGTAGCCACTTTGGCCACAAGGGTGCCTCAGTTGGTCACCAAATCGGGTCGCGAACAGAAATTTCATAAAAATGTTGCCACAGGTCGTGAACTCTGCATCAGGTGATGATCACAAGTGTGCCTGCTTTCCCTACACAGATGCGATCGTGGTCATGCTGGGGGGAGAGGGGGCCATTTTGTGCTTGTGGGGAGATGGCCATGATTGCGGCCGTGTTCCCTGCCCGAGTGTGCCTTCACCCACCTTCTGCCCCGAGCGCCCACACCCACGCCTGCCACCCCCACTGCACGCCCGTGGCCACCTCCCCACCACGCACCTGTGATCATGCCCATATCCCCCCACCCCCCCCACGTGATTGCTGGGGGGGGGGGAGATGGCCATGATCTTTGTCACTTTGCTTCAAATTTTTGTGAGTAAAAAAAAAATAGTTGCAGAACGGATTAACCTTATTTACACTGAACCTTATGGGGAAATCTGACGGCTCACGACCAATTTGGGTCCTGACCAGTCCTGGAATGGATTAAGTTCATGAGCCGAGGTACCACTGTATACTAAATGCACACAGTATAGAAGTGTATTAAATAAATAAATGCAGAAACCCCAGGATCAGAGGCAGCATGCCTTTGACTGCTAGGCAGTGGGGCATAACAAGAGAAGAAGCTTGCTGCCATCTTGTCCTCCTCCTGGCTTTCCTGTCAGCTTCTGGTTTGTCTCTGTGGGAAATAAGTTGCTGGACTCATCAAATTTTTGGTCTGAGCCAGCAGGGCTCTTCTTCCTTTTAATTGATTTTAAATCTTGAGTGATTTAAGGAATTCACATTTGTATGTCGAACTTTATGCAATTAACATTTGAAAAGGTTTTGCCTCTTTTTACATCTCAGTTTTTACCATTATTAAAATATCCACAGGAAGTAAAGATGATGAAACAGTTTGGTCAATGACTGGAGTACAAGTTGTGAAGAATGTATAGAATGAACACAAGTAGAGCCCACTTTGAGGCATCCTCTCTGGCAATGAGGCAAGTGAAGACATCTTAACTTTCTCTCCATCCCTCTGCACAAAATCATCAAGCAAAACTGTTGTGAGTGGTCAACTGCCTGCTTAATGTAGATTATGGAGCATAGGTTGTAGTAACCTCAAAAGCCTGCTAGGATCACTTTGTGTTGCATTTTGCAGACAGAATTGCTCACATCCATGCTTTATAGATAGCACAGTTTTGGCATACTCAGAGACAGATGCAGCTAGGACACAGCCTTTTCCTGCCATTATGGATATACCTTTCAACTTTTGCAAGATGAGGATGAGGACAAGGTTTTAGAGAGCTATCATCTGACCCATCCTAACTTTTAAAGTCTGCCAGGCCAGATATGGGAGTAATAAATGCTTCTGTGAGGAAGAACCTTTGTTACTACTGCCCTAAAACATGCTTTGCTAGTCTCCTCCTGGAAAAGCCAAACTTCTGCACTCTGGGATAATTGCAACCCTGTGTCTATTCATTCTTGTGCACGGTTGTAGAAAAACTTGTACCTTCTAAAATCTGGGCACCTTAAAGGATACCAATAATCTGGATCCATTTCAATCAAGATTTAGTCCTAACCTGGGGTCAAAATGGGCTTGGTAACTTCTGGAAACAGGGTGGCAAGCAAGGTATTTTCAAGTGAGATGCAAGATGACTCAAAATTCTCCCTCATCCCTGTTTGTAGCAGGTACTCTGCATAGCCATGAGAAAATAGGTAAACCAAATCAAGGTGGAAAGATGCCTAGTAAATAGGAGACAGAAATGTATTTGTCCTCTGTTTAACAGTAGCAACAATCAGAAGGTGTTCTGTTTCCACAGGTTATACTGTTAAATGATTCATACCAAAGCTATTGTGCTGTCTTGTGAGTAGGCACATTTGAAGGAAGAGCAAGTTTCTCCTCTGACTCAGGAAGTTGCCAAATACAGCATGAGTAAAGCTGATTAATGCTGAGTCACCCATTTCCTGCTTCTCCAAGAGTATCACTGTGACACTTTGGTAAACAGGCGTTTCTTCATAGAGAAAGGAATTCCCTTCTCCCAGAAGTAATTTACTTCTCATCACATTCTTTAGTCCCCCTTGCAAGGTGCGTTTGTACTCTGAGGGAAAGGCAAGTAGTCAAAGGTAAAAGTTAGAGCTCCAGGCACTGCAGCTGTAGTCCATATCTACCTATGAAATCTCTATTGCCTTCACTCCCACCCAGTTAATTCTGCCTTGACTTTTGACCTTTGCCTGTTGGTAACTAGTCTTTTTGTGTTGACTTCCATCTGCTTTAGGGCCACACATCCCTTTTAAACATGGGGCTGCTGCTATTATGGGTGTAAAGGAGGGCAAAGGGTGTGATTATAAAATGCAAACATGGCAGACAGATTCTTTACACCCTCCCTGTACTAGTAGCTTTCCAATCCTTCCATAGGAAGACAGTGCAACCTACTTTACAGAGGATGGCCCTGTATTTGAAGGCCTTTTGTTTGCCTTCATTTGAAAGCCAGCCCAGTCCTGTTTCAAGATAAAAATCATTTGATGGTAAATATTTCAGTGTTTTATTTATTTAATGCCACCCTATTTGGCCGTGAAAGTAAATAAATGTATAAAGCCATAGTGGTGAATAAAGTTATAAATAACTACTTTGAATAAGTGGCATTTTTATTGTGTTATTGTTTGGTATATTTTTTATTATAAGCCATTCTGAAAGATTTCTTAATCCTCAAATGTGAGATAAAATGAATAAACCTATGGCTGATCTGTCATTGTATTCTTAGTGTTCTGGTGTGGTACTTTGACTGTTGCATGCAAGAAATTACTGTAGCCTTGTGGACTGGTGTAGACATCATTCAACACTGGATAAATGCCAGACATTTCTCTTACTGAGATATTTCTTTGCCTCAAGGAAATAGGGCAGTTGACCCAAAGACTAGTAAATATAAGTAACAGCAAGCCCTGGGTGCACCTACATTTATTTCCAATATCTAGTGGAGTCTTACATTCTAACTTGTGGTTATTTCAACAATACATTTCAGGATTTGAAGCAAATATTTCAAGAATGTCTACTAAAAATAAATCCTACTAGACTTTATGAATTGCTATCAGACTCTGCCTCTTCCTTGATAGAAAATTAGGGTGGCCCTGTATCCCACTTTACAGAGGACCTTCCTCTGTTTGAAGGTATCTGATATTTAAACAGCTGCCTAGTGTTAGCCCAGTTTAAAATAAGGAACCTTAAGAAGTGAGGGGCCTTGAGTTCTTAAGAACAGCACCTCAGCAGCAGCAGACAAGCCAGGTCATTTGGACATAGTCTTCCCAACTATGGGCAGATGCATTGTATTTCTGTTTAACTTTAAACACTATTTCTAAATTTACCTCTCTATGTATCAGTTGATATATGCAAATGTTATGCCAATTGGTGTCCTGTTTTGGGTGAGGTCATAGAATCACAGAATAGTAGAGTTGGAAGGGGCCATGAAGGCCATCGGGTCCAAGCCCCTGCTATTGCAGGACACCAATTTACACCATCCCACTCAGATGGCTGTCCAGTTTCTTTTTGAATGTCTCTAGTGGGGGAGAGCCCACCACCTCTCTAGGCAGCTGGTTCCACTGTCATATTGCTCTCTGACAGCAAGGAAACTTTTCCTGATATCTAGCCTGAATCTGGGTTGTCACAACCTGAATTGATTATACTGTGTCCTACACTCTGGTATCAGTGAGAAGAGATCTTAATCTTCCTCTTTGTGACAGCCTTTGAGGTACTTAGAGGTCCAGGTTTTCAGTTTTAAACTCTGCCTCTTTAATTTTAGAGTGCTGCCAGTTTTGTTATTGTATGTCACCGCACTTTTGCTGATATAGTTTTATGTTTTATTTCATATTGAAATTGTTTCTATACTTGTTTATTCTATGCCCACAGAACTATTTTATGGGGTGACATACATGTGTCATAAAAGCCAGCAACAAGAATGAGAACAAGAACAACAATAAGAACAACAACATGCAAATAGCCACCCTATATTTATTTAAAGCTTTTGTATGCCGTCCCCCAAGCAAGTGCTCTATCACTTGTAGAGGCCCAAATCCTCAGCATTAGTTGTCATGGATGCCTGCCTCTGCTTAACATCTTTCATCCATCCTCTCATGCTCTTATGGGGCTGGCCAAAAAGTGATTTAAGAGTGGACTTTACCACTGCTTCAGTGCATGCTATGCAAAAAGTGGAGATTCTAATCCACTCTAATAGTGTGAAATCTGGGAAGTGTCTCCTGGCTACAAATAGACAACTTGTGTATGTGGCATTAGTGGAGGGTTTATCTCCTCTCTTTCCTTATTCACAACTCTGTGAATACATTAATTGTAATGGCTTCAATAACAATGGTGCCTTCTCCACATTGAACCACTGATGCAATGAAATGTATTCTTCAGGCAGCATTTATAGACTTGACGCTTTTCTTTGTTGTCCCTTCCTTTTGTTGGCCAGTTCCTTTTGGAGCTTTGGTAGTTACTGTCTGCCTAGTAACACTCCAGCCATCTATGCCCTTGAGGTAAAACTAAGCAAACCATTCTTTGAAGGGGAGGGGAGAAAGAATTGTAAAGTACTGTCAAAGGAACACCCGATAGTTTTGTCTCTCTGAACATAACAAGGATAGTCCTGGTGGTCAGCATATAATTAGACCCTTAAAATATTAAATAAGTATACAGAGTTAACAAACAAGTTCTTTCTCCAGCTTTTACAACCCACTTGCCAACAAAGGAGGTTATATTGTTAAAAGTTTGACAAGGTTTCTTGTTTGCACACAAAAGGCACAATTAGGCTAAGCTTGCTGCTACATGAGATATTATTAAGAATAATAAGAATCTTAGAGCTTCTTGGGTAGTCCCTGCACTAAGGTGCCTTTGCAATAAGCTAATTAATTAACTGTTGAATTCAGTGATATCAACTCCCAGGTAAGTATATACAGATTTGTGGGCTTCAGTGCAATTCTAAGGAAGTTTATGCAGGAGAAAGACCTGTGACTTCCAGCATGTCCCAGTCAGCTGGAAGTTGTGGACCATTTTTTTTCCATTTATACTTGCCTAGGATTGCACCCTATAGCATGCTCTGGTCCAGCTTGGACAATAGGTAGATCAGGATCTGTTGGTAGATCTCTGAGTAGTTTGCAATAGATCAACAAAGACTTCTAATCCTTACTGTTTATCAACAGCAACAGCTACAAGGCTCCTCCACACACCCCCTCCCATAAACACTGAACTTACAGGCTGTTGAAATGAAACCAACAGCTTAAAAAGGTAAAGGTAAAGGTTTCCCCTTGACGTTATGTCCAGTCATGCCTGACTCTAGGGGGCGGTGCTCATCTCTGTTTCCTAGCTGAGGGAGCCAGCGTTTGTCTGCAGACAGTCTCCGTGGTCATGTGGCTGGCATGACTAAGCATCCAAGTGCATGGAACGCTGTTACCTGCCCACCGAAGTGGCACCTTTTTATCTCCGTGCATTTGCATGCTTTCGAACTGCAAGGTTGGCAGGAGCTGGGATGGAGCAACGGGAACTCACTCCATTGTGCAGATTCGAACCAGCGACCTTTCGATCAACCAGCCCAGCAGCACAGCGGTTTAAACCACTGCACCACCTGCAATCCCTCAACAACTTGGGGGAAAGCAAAAATGGATGTTTGGGTAAAACTTCACACTTCATGCTGGTACTGAAAACAAAATGCTGGGCACCTATGGGCTGAGAGGCACATCCTCAGCCCCAGCCCAGTTTGCTACCTGAGGCAAGGACCCCTAGCACCTCATTGCTCCTTTTTGGATGGGGGCTCTTGTGAGAGCTTGGCTGCATCCCAGAAGAACATGCCTGAACTCTTGTGAGGTTTCTCCCCAAGTGTCACAAGAACTTGACCAGGCGAAAGTTTGGCCAAGTCTTGCAAGGGATCTTCCAAACTCTGAGAGAGGCAATGACTGGCCCAAAGTTACCCTGGATGAGTGCAGACTGCAACCTGGATCTTCCCAGTCCGACTAACCCCTGCTGGGTCTCACAGGCTTTCTGTGGCTGCTGTGGCAGGTAAGCATGGCTACCGCTGACCCTAAAGCCATCATTTGGCCCTTGTTATTTGAATGATTTCAGTTTTGGCTATGTACTGCTATTCCTGCTGTGCCTATTCATCTTTCATGTTAAGGTCTGCTGTAATCTGCTTGGTGAGTGGTTTTACTCTGAAAAGCAGGCTAGAAATCAGTGAATATTATGATAATGTGAAAGAGAAAAGGATGGGAAAGAGATAAAGAAAATGAGATCAGTTGCTTAGTGGTGTAAGCTGTAGACTCCCCCAAATGTTCACTCAGAGAGCAGCAACTGATGTGAGCAGTAGATGCAAACTCCATTTTATTTCCCCAGTAAACGTGGTGCTTTGGTTTAAGTGAGTTTAAACTGCAAAGCTGCAGGTATATGTGTTTATGTGCACATAAACGGAGAGACAGAGCTCATGCTTGGCAAATGGTTTGATTTTAACATATCAACTATATAGAAGCAGTTGTAGCTGATGGCATGGTGATTGCACTGTGGGGGGTTAGCTGTGTTTTACAACTGAAATAATGCTCATGGCCATCTAAGGGGAACCAGCATAAGACCATCAAGTCCAGGGACTAATATTATCTCCGCTGCTCTAAAGTGTCAAGCCTTACCCAGATTTCCCAAGTGCTCACAGAGAAGAAATCAGGTAGGACTTTTTCTTCCTTTTGTGGGGGTTCCCTTCACACAATGTGAATTTCCTGCACATCCAGAACCATAATTTCTATGTAGAACATTCATATATGGGAAACTGCTCTATTTTTAGTAATTTTTATTCATGCACAAACACAAATATATGTTATATTTTATTTTGACAGGATATATATGTTTTAATAAATAAACACATCTGTTGTACAAATCAACACACGTAACTAATGCCAATTCTGCTGCAGACACACACCCTGGAAAGCATCATTGGTTTTGGTTTCTTGCTGCGGGCACATATGCAGAGGTGTCAAAATTCATAACTTTGGTGAAAAAGGAATGTCCATAAGAACTACTCTTTAGTTCCTTCCATTAGGCCAACCTGAAGGTTACAAAATATGTCTCAGCCTTCAATATGTCCTGTTCTTGAATATGAAAGAATGCACACTTTTTGTGAAGTTGCCTTGAGAAAGATATATTACAGGTTCTGTTTAGTGTTTCCTTTAATTAAAGAAACATTAATTCAAGTAAAAATATTGAGGCCTTAATCCCATTTGAAATTTTATAGTCTTGGCTGGAATTGTAGTTTGGAATCTAGGACCCAAACAGACATTATTTTTAATATATATTGAGTGGTTGTGTCTTTTTTTCATTTTTAATCAAAGAGGTCCAATCCATATCTTGAAATTCCCTCCCCCCAGTGCTAGCATCCCAATCTGGATTAGGGAATCTGTATCCTACCTTAAATGAAAAAAGATGTAGCTGTTAGAAACACTTGAAAGCAATGCCTGTTCACTTCACCCCTAAATGTGGTTTATGACATCAGCTTCACTTTGAACATCACTCAGTTGTCAAACTGAACTATTTCATTAAAAGCTGTGTCATGAAAGCCAACCAGATCCAAAGTATGTATGTATGTATGTATTTGAGTTCTAAACCACCCTGTTAGCCACTTGGCTCCCTTTTCATGGCCATCCACTAAGAAATATTTGTATTTGTGAGACTTCCATCCATTTGTGAATAAGTGATAGTTTTGTAATTATACATAATTCAGGTTTAAAACCTGATCAAAGTATGAGAATATCCGATAAACTGGTTCCTAGACCACAATAAACTTATATCATGGTCTTTTCAGTGTTAGGGGATTATTTTTAGTGTTTGCTGTAACAGACTAAGAAAGTTGTTGAAAGTAGATTTGTGAACAATGTTATACTAACATTAACAAGAAAGCTATTTGTACCTGTATGACTAATTGTGATCTCCCTTCCTTCCTTCCTTCCTTCCTTCCTTCCTTCCTTCCTTCCTTCCTTTCTTTCTTTCTTTCTTTCTTTCTTTCTTTCTTTCTTTTGAAGCTCTCTGGGTGATTTACAATAATTCCTAAAATGTTATCCTGAGCATATAAATTAAAATCATCGGTCTTCAAATCACCAACACTACCACTGTTCCCTTTTCTTTTTTTTTTTCCCATTGGGGTGGGGAGTGGTTTAGGCCCTACACAGAAACTAACAGCATACTGCTATGCATGCTTACTCCGAAGTAAGGGAAAGTTTAGGAACCTTTAAGTTCTCCATCAACATGTTGTCCCTGGACAGCAGAAGACAGAGTAGTCACAGGAGTCTCTTGGTCACAGTGTTCCTCACTCTACTGAAATGTATTGGTTTTTCCATAAACTCTCATAACTATTTATCAATACGTGAATCTCCATCCTTCCCTCAACAAGTGTGAGTGGCCAGGTATTGAGTTGGTCCTTGTGCTTGCAGGTGAATGGCTGAGAGGTGAATAGGAGCGTTTTGGATGCTCATCTTCCCAGCATTTTCCAAAGGCCTGGAGGACTTTGAAGAATACATTGACCTAAAAGAAGGGGTGGCTTTTCAGACAATCACATGTTCTGAGATTTGCTGGGTAGGAGGTGCCAGTGGGCCATTGAGGGAATATCTGTAAAGAAACAAACTAAACAAATTCTGGGTCATTCAGTTCCCTTCAGAAAAAGTTACGCCAAAAAAACCATGTGGAACCATGTTCCTTTCCAGTGGATATAGGAACAGACTCCTATCCCACCTTTCCCATCCAACCTATCCATTATATGGAATAGGTATCACTGAGATCTGATGTCTTCTTCAGAGGCAAACTGGTAGCTTTTCAGGTCTCTTCTCCAGAATATAGATAATGAATTCAATTATTTTTTGGCTTGATGAGACATGCTGTTTCCATCATTTGATTGGAAACTTCCTTACCCCTGCCTTTCAAATACAGAGTGTGATCCCAAATGACCTCCAATCAAATGATATAAACAAAATACCAAATGTTGAAATGCTGCCATCATTTACTGAAGAAGCAAATGTATGCCAAATTGAGTGAGTTTCCAGCATGGCACCCTTCCACCATGGCTTGGGATTTTGACAGCTTGGATACAATTTTAAGGAACCATCTGTGGGGGCTTGGTTTGGCCTCTTCTGGTAGTTTCACAGTGGAGTATGTGATTGGCCATTGTGAAACACATCCAAGAGGATGAGCAGGACCTCTTTGTGACCAGACACATTTCCAAAAGTTGTCCCCACAAGTCCAAAATCATTGCCCACTTTTCAGTTGGTAAGTGCAGCAATGTTGTGCGTCTTTCATAGCTGTCATCCTAAAGGTGAACTCTAATGAATCATTAGGTATTTTGAATATAATTACGGACGGGAAAGGGCTAGCCTACTGTGGCCTCCAGACTCATTTCAAGCTAGAGCATCTTTATAAGGTATGCTCTCAGTATACTTTTATAGTCATAACTGCATGTGGACATCTTTATATTTGTCCTCTTTTTCTGGCAGGTAGACACCCTAATGAGATGATACACAATAGTGTGCATGTGTGTGTGTGTGTGGGGGGGGCATTGCAAACTATTTTTTTCACATCTGACTCCTATTTGTTTTTCTGCATATGAAAACTTTCTCAACAATTGTGTGGATCCTGAATACAACCAAACTACAGTTGCATTATTCATACTTTTAATTAAGCATGTTTTTACTGATCACTATTATTTAAAGAAACAGCAGCTACCTGGTCCAATTTGCCACTTTCACCCAGTCTGGCTTTTTTGTGCAGAAAATCATCTCCTTACTAGTTGTTATTTGCTCTCTGAGATGCTGTTTGTACAGCATATCCCTCTGAGGGCAAATAATTCTCTTCCTCCCTCCCTCCCTCCCTCCCTCCCTCTCTCTCTCTCTCTCTCTCTCTCTCTCTCTCTCTCTCTCTCTGTGTGTGTGTGTGTGTTTGAGCAAGAAATTGGTGAAAGCCCCAGTCCAGATTAGAGTGCATTCTGGATCAGGGCTTTCTATCTGCTTTTCATTCACAATAGAATTGGACAGGTTAAAAATGTTCTTTTAATAATGAATACTCTAACCTGAGTCTTAAAAATCAGCAGTCAAGGTTTATCAGACAACTTCCTGGAAATTCAGTAGTAGTATACCCCAGAGCTAGAGAATGTCACATGGCATGCATTGTTTCCTTCCTTTCATGTTATGTAAAGGTGTTTTAATGTTATCTAAACATGCATTTTTGCAAAGATCAGTATTTTACTAGTATCTTACTTCAGTCCTCCAGCTCTGTAGCATACATGCAATTCTGTGGAATTAAATTGCCCCACTCTTCTTTAGGCCCATGCTGGGAACAAATCAGAGCTATCCTGTCTTGCTTTGAATTTCATAAGTAGGAACAAATGACAGTGCCTTTTCCTGGCATGGGAAGATGGAAGTAGGTCCTGCAAACCCAATTAACTATTCAAACATCTCAGGAGAGCTGGCCATAAAGCAATACTGGTGAATCACACGGTTATTTAGAAATAAACTATCAATGCCAAGGCAATTTATTTATTAACTTGATAAATAAAGATTCCATCCCTTTCAACACATGTTTCTATGTCAGAAAATGAGATTAGAATAAACACTGTAAAATCAAAATGATTCCAATAGGGGTAGTAGAACAGTCAGAAACAAACCAGCACTTAACTACCAAAGCAAACAAGACATATATTTTCATCTGTTTAAAGTACTGTGGTCTTCAGAGATAGGTCTGTGAAAAACTTATGATTGATCATTACCCAAGAGGTTTCATGCATATACTACAGGCAGAATATATTAATTCACATATTTAAAACTTTCATGCGATGCCTTTCAGTAAACCCAATTGTTGCTGTTACGTGTCATCAAGACATCTCTGAGGTACAGCAACCCTATCAACAAAAGCCCCCCAAAATCTCCTGTCCATGACAGCTTCATTCAGATCTTCCAATTTCAAAGCTGTGGCTTCTTTTATGGATTCAATCCATCTCATGTTTGGGCTTCTCTTTTGTCTTCTGCCGTCAACTTTCCCAAGGATGATGTTCTTTTCCAGTGTATCTTGCCTTCTAATGATGTATCCAGAGTAGGACAGCTTCAGTTTTGTCACTTCTAGGTAAAACATAGAGTTGATTTGATCTAGGGCCCACTTATTTGTCTTTCTGCCAGTCCAGGGTATTTGCAAAGCTCTCCTCCAGCACCATGTTTTGAATACATCAGTTTTCTTCCTGCCAGCTTTCTTCATGTTTCAGCTTTAACCTCCATAGATTTTGATTGGGAATACAATAGTTTGGATGATTTTGGATGATCTCCAGTAAAATCAAGGTATGTTAAATCTTTCTCCGTTTTGATTTCTTCATAATTAACAGTGAAGTTCTGTGATTTTTCTGTGGATGCAATTATATTTTCTTGATATTTTCTCAGCAATTGTCTCAAGTCATTGTTGCTGTCTGCATGGGATCATCTGTATATCTTAAATCAGTGATGTTTCTTCTGTCAGTTTTCACTCCTTCCTCTGATTTTAATCCAGCTTTCCTTATGATATGTTCTGCGTACGGATTAAACAGATAGGGAGATAAAATACAACTTTTTCTGATGCCTTTGCATATGGAAAACCATTTTGTTTCTCCATATTCTGTCCCAAATGTAGCTTCTTGTCTGCGATACAAGTTATGCATCAAAATAATCAAGTGTTGCAGCATTTCATTCAGGACCACCCATAGCTTTCAGTGATCCAACTAGTGAAAGGCTTTGCTGTAGTATATAAAGCAGAGGCTGATCTTTTTCTGATAGATTTTTTTTTTTTTTTGGTGCACTCAGGTAGCCAACACTGAATTGCAACATGATCCCTAGTGTCTCTTCCTTTTCAGAATCCAGCTTGGATGTCTGACATTTCTAACTCTATATAGGGTAGTATTCTATGTTGCAACGCTTTGAGCATCACTTTGCTTGCATGAGAAATTAAGGCACTGGCGCCATAGTGGCTTCACTCTTTGCATCTCCTTTCTTAGAGATTGGAATATATGTTGAACATTTCTGAACATACCTGGTCTCTGTGTTGGCCTGGTGTATACCAGTCTGTGTATACTATAGTCTGACGGATTGCTTGAAGTATGTATTTGTAATGAACAAGCTGCTGCCTTCACAAAATTCTACAAGTCATTTTCCTGCTTTATTTCTTATTCCTAGGCCAAAATTTGCTACATTTGATTCTGCTTTGTTCCCTATTTTTGCATTCCAGTCACCTAGGATTAGCAGCATGTTTTGATTTGGTGTGTTACCAATTTTCTCTTGAACACCTGCATAAAAGCATCTGTTGTCAGAACATAGATATGAATGATGATTGTGTTGATAGGTTTTCCACTGACTCTGACTGATATTATTTATCTATTTATTTATTTAAAATGTTTCTCTGCCGCCCCCATCGCAACAAAGCCTCGGGGCGGCTCACAAGAAATACAAAGAAAAAAACATTTAAAATCCCCCGGTGCATTCTCGGCTAATTTAAAATCCTAATAAGTACAATAATTTAGCAATTAAAATAAGTTTTAAATAAAAAGGTCTTAGCCTGGTGCCGAAAAACAAATAATGACAGCGCCAGGCAGACCTCTCTGGGGAGCACATTCCATAGATGGGGCACCACTGTAGAGAAAGCCCTCCTCTGGGTACTCACCCTCCTAATATCATTCACGGAGGGTTCCTGGAGAAGGGCATCCGTTGCTGATCTCAAGGGGTGGGAGGGCATATATGGGCTCAAGTGTTCCTTTAGATATCCAGGTCCCAAGCCATTTAGGGCTTTATAGGTCATAACCAACACCTTGAATTGGGCCTGGACTTCAATCGGAAGCCAGTGCAGCTGACGGAGAACTGGGGTTATATGAGAACAATGCCCAGTCCCCGTCTGGGCGTTGTTATTCAGTCAGATTTTGTATTATAGCCCCTTACTGCCTGTGCTATGTCTTGTCTCAGTATTAGAACCACTCCATTTCTTCTGAGTGTATCATTTCCACAGTAAACACCTCATATTTGTCTGATTGGAAATGTCCCATTCCGGTCCACTTTAGTCCACTCACACCAAGTACTGCACTGCTCATTCTTAGCGTTTCTTGCTTTACAATTGCCACTTTGCCTTGATACATACTTTTCGTGTTCCATGTCCCAGTTGCTTGTGTTTTGCAGCATCAGCCTTTCCTTTCACTTCTGTGCATGTTGGTCACCTGACTTCCTTTCGGTTTTGATCAAGTAGCATTATTAGTGACAAATCTACCGGTATTTGTCCTTCGCCCTTCCCCAGTAGGTCATAAAATGTCTTCCAACCTGGGGTCTCATCCTCTGGAACGATCTCTTGTTCACTTTGGATGCTTCATCATAGGATTTTTGAGATAGGAAAATTCAGAAGTGGATTAGCATATCCCTGTTCTACAAAATACTAACCAGAATTAGCTTGAGCATCACTGCTGTTGTCTGTGAAAGATCCTCTACCAGCGTCACCTTCAGCTACTGCTGCCACCCAGTAACTGCCTATCTGCTCCATCACCATTAATGAGATCCATTCTCCTTTTGCTGATATGACTGTTGCTTCCGAAGAGGGTGGATACATCCTAGTCTGGTGTCTCAGCCTTGACCATTTGGCCTTAAATGACCCTGCTAGGAAACCAGCCTAGAGGAACTGTTTGGGGCTTCTGATGGCATTTCCCTTGGCTTCTTTGACACCTTCAAACTCCCCACCTCCATGTTAAGGAATGCATCTAAGAGGGGGTGTAAATCCAATGCTATTTACATTTTGTTTAAAAAATAGCATTCAAAACTAACTGACCAAATGGGTGGGGGGAATAGCTCCCTTATCAAAACCACAATGGTGGCAGAAGCCTTGCACTTCATATCATAGGATGGTATAGAATACCCTGGCACTAATATCACTTTGCCTTTCCATGTGTCGCCACCACCACTGCTTTGTACTTGTGTGATGGATCCTGTGGCTTAGCTAAGCGCCAGTGCGGAGAAGACACATGACCGATCCTGTTTTACAGACAGTTGCAGCCTGGATTAGCACAGGCATACCTGCTTTCATTACTTCCCCGCCATTCCTTTCCTGCTTTCTCTTGAACATCTTGATTAAAGACGGTCCTTTTGGTTGCACAGTTGTAGTCCATGGTTTCAGGCCATGGCACATCAATGCCTAAGTGTGTGCCTCACAGCTTGTGCTTGTCTGTGCTGTGGTTCACTCAGAGGTCAGGACAGTGGAACCAGGGGAACAAAGGTTTATGGCTGCATTTTGCAATGACGTGGCATGCTCCCCACCCCCACCCCCACTCCCTTTTCCTTTCTGGAAACACTCCATATTTATGTCACTGATTGGTGTATGATTAATAGTGAAGTGGGACTTTACGAGTACATGAATGGTGCCTGGAGACCCAGGGCTCATTGATTATTCAGACAACTGATCTGTGGTGCTTGTAAACTGAAAGCCAACTGATGGTGGAATTTCAGTACTTTATTCTGAGGCTCTCATATGTGCAATGGATGCGTGAATAACCCCTTCTTCTAAATAAATAGCATGAGCCTAACCCAACTGGAACTTACAAATATGGTATAACTACGTGCGGGATACAACGCTAGCTGAAAAATACTCTGAAAGGTACTGAGACAGCAGCAACAGCTGGCAACTTCTGGAAGTTACTGGAAACTGGTAAGGTCGTAGTATCTTGGTTTTGTACTGTATAGATTGCATCAATAACCCAGATGTTGGCAGGACACCAGTCACTGCACATAGATGCTATGGCAAAATACTTTAAGGGTAATGCAATCATAACTTTCCCTAAACCATTTCTATGGGTCCTTACCTATATTGCCTTCTCATAGAATGATTATAATATTGGATGCATTTGTAGGGATCTATTTCAGATCTATTTGTAGGGATCTATTTTTTTTCTTTTCAGTTCATGTTTGATGTCTTGTGAAATATTTTTAATTGTTTATGTATTCCAGAAATCTAGAAGCCATGAAGAAATTCTGCATACACACATTTCATTAATTTGATAGAATCAAATCAAAATACATCAACAGTGTGTGGGACACAATTTGAACTGGCTGTTGACTTCTTTGTCAAAGGGGACTCATTTGTCACAGCACTTACTTTGAACTTCACAGGATCTAACCATGGTGTTCCATGGTGGTGAACCTCTTTTGAAGAAGGAGGTCAGCGCCATGGGAGTGCTAATATGAACAGCTGCAAAGGATAAGGAATGCCACTGATAGGGTCACCATCCACCCCGAATTTGAAAACTGTTGCAGTAGAGGTGCTTGCAGCCAAATCATGTCAGCAGGCTCCTGACAATCCTGCACAGATGGTGGGGCATGGGTCTGAGTGTATGTCCATCACCCATTCCAACATAACAAGTGAAATATTACACTTGCATTGCTGTGAGTTCTTGCAATCCAACCATGTCTATTCTGACATGGAAGAACTGCAGGATACATATGTATCTGCCTTTACATATCTATTTCCATGTATACAATATTTTGCATAAAGCTATAGAATAGCTAATTGACTATAAGTGACTATAAGGATCATCATTGATTAATTAACAATTGCAAGGTATCACTCATGTCATATATTGCATTGTATGTGTTATGACGGGCACAGGTGCACGCCAGAGCCTCACTCTATATACAGGATTTGCACAAGACAAGTAGCACAAACTGTTCGTGGCTTCTGAGATTATTTTATCGGTTTAGCAATTCTTTCACTTCTACAGTGTCTCCCCTTTTCTGAGCACAGACTGTTCAGCTTAATAGAGTGAATCCCCCTTTTCACCCTTGTTTTCATGTTTAGTCATGCACTGTATTGTACTACTAGATGCAACTTCATTCTACACACATAAATATCTTCTTGGTTGCCGCTTCAAATTCCTCTCCAGATGTTGTTCGGTAACCAGTATGCAAAGGTGTGTTGCAAAGGTATGCGCATGCACTGATCAGTTGTAATCTTCCTCTAGTGATCAGTTCAAATGATCATCTGATAATATGATCCATCAGATTTAGAGTTCCAGAGGAGGAAAACCAGACAAATGGAAATAATACTAATGATACTGTGGGCACAGAGATCAGCAGTCAAGGCAGTGAGTTGTGCAATGACCAACTTCCTAGGAAGAAGATTCCCTCTGGTGAGAAATGCATAGTCTGAAACAAATACTTCTCTGCACAGCTGGAAATGGATCTTCACAGCATGATAACTGGCTACATATTCCGCAGACCCTGTAACTTAATTTAAGTAAGGCAACCCTTACACACACCCAGGGTGCTTTCACTTTGCAACTGTTGTGGGATCTGTTTGACTTAAGGCAGGTCATTGTGAAACGTAACAGGAAAGAGTACATGCCCCTGTTTATTTGAAGGGATACTGCTAGACTGGCTTATGTGTAGGTCAGCCAAAGGTAATGTGGGCAAGATAAACTATCTCTCACTGGGACAAAACAATTTTGGGCAGCCATTCAGATGAAAGGTAATGGGAAGTGGTAGAAATTGTGCTTTACTTGGAGAACGTGCCACATTCAATTCCTGGTATCTACCTAGGTGTGGCTGTTGCTTAATTCCTATCTGTACCATCTGTCGGCCAAACGTCCATGGGCAGTTTACAAGAGTTAATAAAAGCAATACAAAGAATGCCCTAGTTCCAAAATAGAAAAGTTTATAAACAAAATTTAACAAGCTAAAATAATACATGATGAATATTAGCCCTTTAAAACATCTGGGATGGGTAGTCCCCTCAAGCCCTTTGGTAACCATGTGAATCTTCAAAAGCTTCAGCATAAAGGGCCATTTTATCCTGGGGTCAAAACGATGTCAAGGTTGGCCCCGGGTATGTCTCAAAGGGAAAGTCATTCTACAAATGGGAGACCCTCACTGAGAAAGTCATCCCCTTTCTTGCTGCCATCTGAGCCTCCCTCAGAACTGACATTTGAAGGAATGCCACCACTCTTAGGTATAGCTTTATAGGTAGGTATATGGCTCTATAGATTGAAACCAGCACCTTGAATTGTGTTCAGAAGTGTATAAGCAGCCAATGAAAGTGGCTTTGATCTGGTGTTATAAATTTGGGCCCACAGGTCCCAGTTATTAAGTTGGTTAGCATATTTTGCACAAAGTGCAGCTTCTGAACAGTCTTCAAGGGAAGTCTCATGCAGAGTGCATTAAAGTAATCTAATACAGAGATTACCAGAGCATAGACTACTGAGGCAGGCTATCCTTGTCCAGACAGAGGTGTAGCTGGGCCACCAGCTGGAGGTGGTAGAAAGTATTTCGTGGGACTTCCTGAAACCCTGGAAAGCTGCAGCCAGTTAGTGTAGATCAGCTTTTCTTGAACTGGTACCACTGAATTACAATCCCCATCATTCCCAACCAACATGGTATAAACCAGGAGTGTTAAACCTTTCTCACTCTGAGGACTGAATTCACTTTTGGAGACATCTCAGAGGTTGCTTTCCCATAGGCAGGGTCACCAAAACTTCTCAATTTAACTGATAGGTCTTACTGCCTGTAACTAAACATTAGAAAAGGCATTTCAACCTTTCAGAATAAGAGGAAAACTGTGCCAAGGCAGGGAAACCACCAAATGATGAGGGAAAAGGGTGAGGTCACAAGGAATGACCATGTGAGGAACCCCAGAAGGTGAAGTTGTGAACCAGCATTGGCCAAATTTGGCTCATGGGCCTGAGGTTTAACATCCCTGGTGTAGACAATACTGAGCTAAACTTGCCTATGTTCTCACTCAGGATGAGGCAGCATTCTGTTTTACCTAATGTTATTGACCTGTTGGGAAATACCTCTTTGATCATTTCTCCTCCACTTAATTGCATTATGACTTGGTTCAGCAATTTATACTCTGTGGAAGTGCAATGCTTTCAGTGCAAGAAACCCCTGACTGATATATCCTTAGAATCAAAAATTAGCCCCACAGATTTCAGTGGATAAGTGTATATAAGAACATATAAGATTGCAGCATGTAACTCATTTCTCATTCAGCAGCAATGGCGCACTTCTTAATTCTGTCACAGTATCTGCAGCCTACATTTCCTCCCAGCACTAATGAGATGCCTTCTCTGTTTAGACAGGAGTAAAATATTTTCCAGATGTTTGCTCAGTTATGCAAATGTTAAAATTGAAAAAGAAATTTCAGTTGCCACATGAATGTAACCTGGTACAGCAAGCAAAATGAAAAGCCAGTTCAACTAGTCTATAGACTAGCTCTGCTTTACAGATTTATTGAAATTATGTTCACACTCTTTAATGTTAAAGGACTGAATAGCTGTGGAATGAGTTCCATACAAGGGAATGTGAAACTCTGAAGGAATGGATAGCTACAACACTTCTGATAGAACTGACAGAGGTCTCGCAATCCTTCATTAATTCATTGCTTGACTTCTCATCTTTGTTGTGTGCCTGCCCACAACTTATGCACTGAGAAATTGTTGCTGCTACTCAGGAGGAAAAATCTGGCTTACTCCATCTGGTCTTTCCACTGGGACAGGTGTTGAGGTCATAAACCTGCCTTTTATCCAAATGCTGGCTTCACTGATGTGAGAACACAGACTGTTCAAAGGCAGTGATAAAAGGAAATCCTGAATTTGCAGTGACGATAATGAAGATTTATTCATGCACAAAATGAAAGATGAAGGGGGAACAAAATCAATTGTATGATGAGAGCTTGCAGCACTAGTGAGGCTTAACTAAGCATATAAAATGGATTTTTTTTTTTGGCTGCATCTTACAGCATGATTTGCTTCAGCTATACAATTCAATAAGCTGAAAGATACTATGGAGGCATGAAAGGATATGCAAAAGGTGTCCAGGTTTTATGCTATGGTTGGAATTCTGTGAACTGGTTTTGACATAACTCTACACCATGGTTTTATGTTACATGCACAAGCCATGGCAACAACGGGATTCCTATGTTTTCCCTGACCCAATCCTTCTCAGATATACACCAGTGGAGGAGATTGGAAGCATTTGCTTCTGGTTTTCAACTACATATGAACTCAGCAAACTCTGCCAATTAAATGCCAGTTAGTGAACAAGCCATGATCATAAACCACATTTTGAATCTTGTTTCCTGGAATAAACTAGCATTCAAATTAACCACAATTCTTTGAGTTTGGACACAGTGGAGAAATCTGGTAAGATTTTGTTCTGCTCTTGCACTTAAATCTGGACAATGAAAGGCAGTTCATGCAAGCTGCAGCTCATGCATTAAGGTTTGACCATAGTTTAGGATTATGTATGAACTGGCCCCTTTGTGCCCATTGCTAGTGCTTACCATTGCTAATTTTGTATGGTTCTTGCAGATATCTTTAACTTCAGTGTGAACAACACTGCCAGTGTTTTGGTGGTTTGTGTCCCAGGGGTTAGCATATGTGCCTCTTCCTTCTGCCACTCTTAATTTATTTTTTATTTATTTAAAACATTTTTATACCATCCTTTGTGAAAAACTCCTCAGGATGGCTTACAAAGGTTAGAATAGTAATATAATAATACAATAAAACAATAATTAAAACAATAGGTAATAAGCACAACATGAAACAACTACCTTCAAAAATCTAAAGAAAAGGAGAAAAGGAAGAAAAAAGAAAGAAAAGAAAGAAAATGTGACTGTGATCAGATCTTAAAACATCTAAAATCCTTAATTATTAAAATGATGGCTAAATAAAAAGGTCTTTACCCGGCGCCGGAAAGAGTAAAGCGTTGGCGCCAGGCAGACCACTCTGGGGAGCACATTCCATAGTCTGGGCACCACCACAAAGAGGGTTGAAAGAAGGTTCCCGGACCAAGGCCACTCCTGCCGATCTTAAGGGACATGAAGGAAGGAGACATTTCTTCAGGTATCCTGATCCAAAACTGTTTAGAGAAAATAACATTCACCAGAAAATGCTGCCAAGCCTTGATTTACAGTGGGACTTCTGTTAAGGGCACTCCATCATATAATCTTACTAAAATTTCTCATCTTCCACCTAATGTATATTCATTAGGTATTGCCCTTTCCATGTGAAGAAGCATCTTGCATCCAATCAATTTTATCTCCAGTCCAGCATTTTGTTTATATAGTGGCTGTGAGGAAACTGAAGTATAATTGAAGTTGAATTTGAAGAGTTATGTTTTGCCTTTAAAAAGCAAGGGTATACATGGGTAAAGAGCAAAATAAAAATGTGCTTTTTAGCAGAGGCCTGTGCCTGGGGACAGCCACATTGTAAATACAATGTGTGGACAAAATGTCAGATCTGTCACCGCTAAGAGGTGGAAATGAAGCTAGGTTTCTGCCTTTCTGTAGGGAGAATAAAAATCAGTACTATGTGATTGGAGAATGACTGAACATTCTAAGAATGGTCACTTGTCCTTAGTCTTCACAAAGGTGAATAATCTTGGCTACACCAAAGCTGATTGGCTGGAGAGTTGGGACTAGAATGTAAATGAGGAGCTGGAAGAGGCATCTTGGGGATCTTGTTAAGATGAGTCTGTCAGGAGAGTTTACCCCCCCCCCCCAAAATAATCAGGATATCTTTCATGAAAAGACAGGGAGCCTAAGAAGACATCAGTGAGGAAAAAGAGCAGCTACACGATAGAGAAGCTGAGCTGAGCACACGTGAGGCAAAAGCTAAAGAAGGTCTGCAGGTAAGAAGAGGGAGTCTCCTGGAGTAGACTTTGGAGGAATGAGCTGAAACCTGAGCATCAACTGATGGCAGTGGCTTGAAGAATAAGCAACTGCTGGACCATATGGAAGACTTTAGGAGAAATCTGGTGAACAGCCTTGAAGTTTCCAGGTGGCAATCAAACTTCACCAGAAAGAAGACTGCCTTTTGAGTCCTGTAGGTTACTTGGTAGGAGAACTGGCTTAAGGTGGTTAACAGTAGGAATTGGGACAACTATTTTGTAAAAGTCAAACATTTGTAAGTGATAAGGTCTCTTGCTTTATTTCTTTTCAGTGAAATACTGTAAATCATTGTTTCATTTCTAATACCTTTGACTTGTTTCTTTTATGCCTAAGACCAACTATCTCAAGAAAAAAAGCATATTTTAATGTAGCAGTATAGTTTAATGGTGGTAGGGGAACTGAAGAAAGGGATTATCCTGTGTTGAGGGTTGGTCCTTCATATTTTACAGAATTGGAGGATGGGAGGTGTTGTCCTTGTGTCAGGGTGCCTAACCTGAGTGCGGTTTCTATATAGTGGCCAGCTAGCTGCCTGTGAGAAGCCCATAAGTAAGGCAGGACTGCAAAAGTACCCTCCTGTTCACGTTTCCCAGCAACTTGCATATCGTGCCTCTGATACTAGAAGTAGCATGTAGCCAGCATGACTAGTAGCCATTGATAGGATAAGAGCATGAAAAGATAAGAAAAGCTATGCTGAATCAGACCAATGGTCCATCCAGTCCAGCATTCCATCCCCACAGTGTCAAATCAGCTGTTCACAGTATCTCTCAAGAGCTCTGCCTGCCAAGCTCCTTAGCCAGTGATATATGCATCCATATCACCTCCGATAAAGGAGATAGCACACAGCCAACAAGCACATAGCATTATCTTCCACAAGTTAGGTAGAAAGACTTTAGCTCACAATGAACATTCTTCAGAATTTCTGGAGCAGTAAGACTAACGCTCAATGAAACAGTCAGCAAAAAGACAACTTTCATGTGCATGCACCCCCCCCCCCCCCCCCCCCAAGCCTCTTATTTGCTTCAGGATTAGAAGTTACGTTGCCAGCTGAAGCATGTGCATGAATAGAGTTTAGAGTTGAATTAAAGCCTCTATGAATCATGCTAAGATACAAAGGGGAACCTATTGATTTAGCTCTTAACTCCCAGAAGAAAACCATTACGCTCAACAGGGCACTAAGACAAAAATGGATTTTCCCTCAGCCATAAAGCAGAGTTCTTGGTATTCATAATAATGATGGTTAGAGACCCATGAAACCCTGGAAGGCAGCAACAGCACATCTTTTCTAGTTCCTTCATTGTTGCCCTTCCAAGTCTCAGTCATCATCTTCTTTCCTGACTGCAGTCTCCATTTGAATTTATGATTGAACTAAGGTATACAAAATCTTTCACAATGTCAATGTCTCCATGTTTATTGTAAAGTTATGTAATCCTTCTGTAGTCTTGATTTTTGTTTTCTTAATGTTCAGCTGCCTCCTGTTCAACCCCCTCTTGGATGCACACTTTACTGTCATGACAGATTTGAAAGTGGCAGAGAAACCAGGAGCAAACCCACCAGGAACCCTGACCCTCTTAGTACTATGCTCTTCTAGCAGGGTCGCCCAATGTGGAATGGTCAAGACTGAGACAGCAGACTAGGAGGTACTTTTCAGGAGTAATCAGTCATATCATGAGAGTGGTTGGTATGAAGAGAGCGGATATCTCTAATGGTGATGGGGTGAAGACACAGCTGGTGGGCACCTACTGGGCAATAATGGTAGTTGCATGTGACACTTGTGGACGATCTTTCACAGACTAAGGCAGTGACTACCTCAAGCTAACTCTGGTTAATATTGTGCAGAATAAGGCCATGGTAAACCACTTCTAAATATTTCTTGCCTGGAAAACCCTATGATGAAATAATCCAGACTAAAACTCATAGTTTAGCTCCCATGATTTCCTGCTATTTTTCCCCATCTCTTTGGTTACTGCAGAAATTTGTTTTTAAAAAAAATATAACTGGTATACGTGGTCTTCTAAGTGGTAGCACTGACAGTCATCCACCTGGAAGCAATGCAAGCCAGTATTTTTCATAACATACATGAACTGATCTTTACTCTCCTCTACTCATCAGAACATACCTAGGTTTTCTGAGATCCCAGCAACAGCAGAAAAGTTTTCCACCAAAAACCATTCCAATTAACCTTCCAAGTTTGTCAATTTATCTTTCAAGCTAACATACCAGTTCTTTCCCCCATACATTCCTTTCATCTTAGATCTGTATGTTTCTATCTGAATGGTGCTCTGGTTTTCTATGACTCCAAAACGACTTGCAAAAGGCCATGACAGGTTGCAATTGTAAATCCCCTTAGCTTCCCCCCAACTTTGAATAATCCTGTTTGACAGGATCCCCCAGCCCCTTCTTAGTCATTAAATATGGCTTCAGTTCAGACTAAGCAAAAAGTAGATTAATTATGTTTGTCTAGGGATACAACTGCTTAGAGAGGAGGGGGGGAGAGGAGTGGATTGTATCCACATTTATCAGAAGGGAGAACAATTGAGCAAATATCCTACCCAGAAAACACCTGCTTAATTACCTTTTTGCAGCATTTATCTGTTCATTTCTGGATTCATATTGGGATATTGTTTTAACCTTTCGATAAATTAAGACTGTGGAGGTCATTATCCTTTGCCTTTTAAGGGCTGGTACATGTGATGAATGTGCATAAAAGCATTTCTTTTATCCTTGTAATTTTCCTCATATGGCCCTTAATAATGGCCTGTTAAAGAATTCTAACATTGCTTTTCTGCTAATGCTTTGTGCTAATCTTCTCCAGAAGCTACAATTAGGAAGCAAGATTTTACTAATAAATGGAGAGAGGATATTTAAAAAAAAATCTTTTCAATCGCATGACATGTATGATTCCCCCAATATGAATCCAGAAATGAACAGATAAATAACCTAAAGAATGAAAAACCTAAGGTTTAAAACTGATGGGTAGAATATAAGCAATTGCATATTATACTCATAGTATCACAGGAAACTATTAAAAAAGAATAAAGGTCACATTTTCAATGCAATGGTTCCAGGTTTTTATATAACTTATTCCATCTTAGGACTCCATCATATTAATAGGCATTTGTTGTCACATCCCTTCTCTTTAAAATATGCAAGTATTTAGTGGACCATATGTCCTGCTTTATAGAGAGCGGTCCTCTATTTTGGAGTGCCAAGTAAGGTCAGTGCTTTATTTGAAGGTGGCCTCTGATGGAAGTCAGAGCTTAAAGTCGAAGAACCATAATATCAGAGAGCTGGAAGAGCCTTGAAGTTGCCCACCAGCATGTAGCATCTGGACAGTAGACTGTGCAGGCTCAGAGATCACCTAGTCATTCTTTCTTTCATTCTTCTTCACAGTGGTCAGATGTCTTGCATCCCTGTACAGTTAAATGTGCATAGGCAAATATTATGCAAATTGTTGTCCTGTCCTTTGCCCTCTTGCTTGGTGATGCAGTTCCTCTCTTTGGCAATGCGTAAGTGACCACTCTCATATCCCCTGAGGAGCTTTAGAACTTAACCAGAAGTATGGTAAATGGAACCTAGGAAAAGAGGTACCAAGTTGGGGAAGGGGGGATGCTCTGAGCCACATTCCTGCATCATCAGATCATGCGAGGTGCTACAGCAGAGGCTGGAGGGCTGGTGATCAAGGATGCTGTAGCAATGGATTTGTTGCACTGTCAGAAATTTGGACTGGATGACTTTTGAGTTTCTTCCCAATTCTGTGATTCTATGACTGTGCATCCAGTGGTTGCATCTGCTTTCAGTCACTTGCTCAGACAAGAAGGACACATGTACTGCCTCCACTTCCACCAACAACTCCATTTGATGAACAAAAAGAAGGAAAGCTAAGGGCCTATTTGGCAATGGAGATTAGATTGATCAACTTACCCAAGCCGGTAGATCAGGAGTGGGCAACACGTGGCCCTCCAGATAAGTTAACCTACGTGTCTCATCAGCTCTAGCAGGCATAATCAATAGTGAGGAATTGTGGGATTTGTAGTCGAAAAGATCTGAAGGGCTGCAAGTTGCCAGACCCAGCAGTGGTCAATACTCAAGAGAGATTTGAAGACAAATAAGGAACTCCCTAATGCTCAATTGCTGCTACCTCACTTCAGTGATACACCAGCTCAGTCACGCATATTTAGTTGGTGGACAGAGAAAACTATGCATGCCTGGGTGCTCAAAGTATGCATCAGGCCCTCCTTTTAGTCCCATTTAGGCATTTGCCTACTCACATCTAGGTCTGAAGTGTGGAAGAACACAGAGGCATGTGTACAGCCCTTGCTCTCTGCATCCCTGCATGCCTGGCACCCAGGCGGACGGTTCTGCATTTAGTGTGAAGGTCAGAAGAGAGCTTGTAAGACGATGCAGCAACTGGGAACCCAGATAAGACAGGGTTTCAGCCAAGTGCATTTATACTTCTCTCTTCAGACCTTTGTTCTCAATGTGCATGACTAGGTACACCAGCAGCAGGGCTTATCCCATGCCCAGTTTACTCCTACATACAAGCAGGCAGATGCCTGGATAGGGTGTTGATCTTTGCATGAAACGTGGCAGCTGAGGTACATATTGAGTGCACAGGGAATTAAGGAGATACATGAAGAACTGGGCATGAGACAGAATGAGAAAAGAACTAGAGATCAGCAGTCTCCTGGGACAGGAGCCTTGGAGAATTGAAAAATGGGATGAAAAATAATCCTTTGTGAATTTTGGAAATATTTTACAAAGTATCCCACATTTTGAAGTGTCTTCCCCCATGTTAGTATGTGTGTGAGAGAGTGAGTTGTACATTTTGACAACAGAAGGTTGAGAGTCATGGTCAGGATTAGGGTGGCCATCACTGTCCGTGCCCTAGTGGGGGTCACATGGCCAATTTCTGGAGCCTCATCCCCCTGTTCTCTCTGCCTGTTCACCTACTCTCTTCACACAAGCCCTGACAGAGCAAGGAGTACAAAGGGTAGCTTCTGTTTATCTTTTTAATCCTTCTGGAAGATGGTGCAGATCAGGCTCCGAAGGAATGGCAAGCAAATGAGGAAGCAGCAGTGAGGGAATATGTGATGTGTTAGTAATGTTGACATAAAAGAAAGAAGTGAAAAATAAAATATGATTGGTCACTTCCTGTTGGTGATATATGCTGCTTTTAAAAGGAAATCAATAAGCTGGAATGTTCTTGTTGTTTTTCAGAACAGACAGTACTTTGATTTATCTCCAAAGAACAAAAACAAGTCCACAGGCAGCTACACCTCCAGGAAAAGGTAGCATGAGTCAGGGTAAGCTAGTTTGTTCTGGAATCAATGAAACAGAAAAGACCCATTTGAACCTTCTGATCTAAGCAAACTATCAAGTTCTGCTAGTAGAGGGCTGACCAACCTTTAAAGAAACCAATAGCTCTTCACCAGCATAGCAATAAACAAACCAGTAGTGGAGAGATGGGCTACTTGTGGCCCTCCAATTGATTTGGCCTACAATTTCCATCATTCCTGGTTACCATTACCAGTTGTGATGGATCATGGGAGTTGTAGGTCAAAGTATCAGGAAGACTACAAATTATCCATCTATGTAGTAAGAGGTTCTTCACAGGCCAAGAGGAATGAAAAGCATCATAGACTCTCACCAAACAGGATGTGATAGATCAATTATCATATGTGAAGAGTGGAAACATAACTGCCCTCTATCCTGCTTCTCTCCCAAATCCTAACCATGTTTAGCATACCCATTGGTCACTGCATATGTTTCCTCTGCATCCTTTTTGACCTGTTAAATTTCTTTATGAATGATGGGCATCAATATTACAATAGCCATTCTTCCTGATCTGAAGAGTGATGTATTCCTTCATAACCCTTACAGATGATGGTGGCAACTTAAAACAGCACTGGTCTTTTGTCCATTTGACATTACTTGTCCATGGCTTCAGGAGGTACTGTTTATGTACTGCTTCCTCTTTCCTGTCTTCATCCAGATATATTTCAGAAAATGCTATTTCTTGTGCATAGGATCCATATCCAAATATATTATTTGAATATAAACAACAATCCCTATTCACTTTCCTACTCTCTCTTTCCAAAATTTGTTCTTGAATGCCATCATGATCCCATTTTAAGGCCCAAACATATTTCATTCCATTTAATTTCTTTTCTGTACTACACAATGGCCAAAATTGCCTGGGCGGTTCACAGAAATTGCAGCTCCCCAATACAGCATAAATAATAATAAAAACATCACATAAAATCTTTAACTTTAAAAAATCAAAACAATTTTTAGTGGCTAAAAATATCCAGTTACAGTAAAATACCAAGGCCTGATCAAACTAATCTGACATTAAAAGGCCCATAATAGAATTGATAAATTCCTGAAAGGAAAGTCTTAACCTGATGCTGAAAAGATGGCATGATTTGCAATTGGCAGACTTCAGTGTGGAAAGCTAGCCCTGAGAAGACCCGTTCCTTTAATGCCTTCCTCTGACATTCCTTTGCAGGAGAGTACTCGATATAATATTTAAATACTACATAACCTAAATATATTCAATGTAACATAATGGCTAGCATGTTGGACTAAGACTCAGAAGAGCTGGCTTCTAGGCCCCGCTTGGCCATGAAGTTCACTTGGCAGCTTTGGGCCACTCACTGACACTCAGCCTAACTAACCACTCAGGGTGGTTGTGAGAATAAGCCCAGGAGGAAGAGGGTCATGTAAGCCATCTTAGGTGAAACATAAATATCAGGCATGCATTATTTCCATAAGGGGAGCATAAATGTAGGTTCAACATTGGTAGGTGGCGAACCTCTTGCAGGGAGGGCTTTTCCTCCTGTACTGTTCATTGCCCACACTACAAAATGCCCATGATTACAATGAGAATAACAGGTAGAAGGAGGTGGAAATTGTGAGTGTAAGTTTAATGGAAATAGGCGGATTCTACCTCCTTTTAAAATTCATATACTAAGCAGCTGGCAACAACAGCTTGCCACTGGAGCAGGCAGTTCTTCCAACCCATGGGCACTTTTGACAATTTGAGCAATTGTACTGGGTACCATCCCAAAAGGGCTTCCATGGAAAGCATGGCTAGTGACAAAGGACAAATAAGGGCCCAAAGGACTGAGTACAAGATAGAGGTGGGACTTGAACCCTGACTCACTGAATGACTCCTTTGAACAACCAGCAAGAAATAGAATTATTTTTAAAAAATGAATAAATGAAAAAGAAGGAGGTCAGAAGACCTTGGAATGGCAGAGAATGTGTTCCTGGGCACCAAGTGGCCTACCATTGACATGCAGAATAAAATGAACAATCAAAAATAACTGTGAATATTGTGTAATGTTTTGCCATTTTAAAATATTTAATTCTGCTCTCTATTATTATTATTATTATTATTATTATTATTATTATTATTAATTTCTATGTTACTGTCTTTCTTTGTGTTTCACGGTTGTTGCCAGTTCAATTGTCACCAGTTTAGTTTGCCAAACTAGTTTTTTTTTACTTTGTTCTTGAAGTGACCCCCTCAACAAAAGGTACACACACACACACACACACACACACACACACACAGCCATCTCTAACCAGCCCAAAAGTTAGTAGTCTGAAGTTATCTCTAGCAGTGAAATGCACAGGGCTTTGCCTGTGAGCTGCTACTGCCATTCCTTATTACCAAATTATATGGTTCTTTCAGGTCAGACCATGAGGCACCTTCAAAGTAAACCAAACAAACTTTTATTACCATTCCCTGCCTACTGCGGTATAAAGCCAGGAGAGATTATCAGTTGCCCAAATGCTCTTCTTAAGTCAAATAGTCATAAAATAAAAAATGAACAAAAATGAAATAACATCTAGTTTTTTTCCAAATGCTTCTTGGACAGTAACACAAAAATGAGAATCCTCGAGTAATTTCTTATTAGCAAGATAGGAAATGAAGTGTGTAGGAGTCCTATTGTGCTGGCTTCAGCACCACTAGCTGAACAGAACTAGGAGCAAACTATTATAATAAATAATTATGACAGATGATAACAAAATTAAATGTGTGCAATTTCAGATAATCCACATTTACCTGAAGTGCCAGACAGGTTCACAAACTGAAGAACAAGAGGGTGGCTTTTTACCCAGTCCAGTGCATTTGAAGAAAAATTTAGACATTGTCATTTTGGTCTCTTTAAGCTCAAGGTATTATTAGTGAGAAAAATAATTGATGGATAAGTGATTATTTTAATTTGGATGACAATTTGAAACTAAAATGGAAACCTTAAAAAGGTACAGTGGGATAGATGACGGGCACCAGAAATCACAGGTAGAAATAGTCATGTTCATGTGTGCTTCTGATCACGAAGGAAACATTTTTAAATTTGTTAGAATGCAATCTACCTGGGATTCATGAAATGTCCTACCTTCAAGGCTGATATTAAGAAAATTGCTGGCAAAACATTTTATTAGTGAAAACTTCATACAAAAATGCATGAATTTGGAAAAATGTACACAAACGTTTGTGCCAATCTTCAAAAGAATTTGACCAGAAGAACTTAACAGAAACTGAGAGAAACAAAAAATTTCTACTTGTAACATAAAAGTGCATACAGATCTGCAGATTTAATTCAAAACATCTGGTGTGTAGATATGTTTTCTGTTCCTGTAAGTACATGACCTTAAAAAATGGCAGAATCTGCCTGCTGATTCCTAGTCACTCTTGGCCTAACCCACTTCACAGGGCCATTGTCGTGAGGTTATAATGGAGAGGAGGAGAACATTTTAAGCCTTTTAATTTACAGAAAATTTGAAAACATGGTTTGTGTCACACAATCAATTGCAGGAGAATTTGGAGGAGCTGAAAAGAGGGTGCTGTTTAAGTTTCCTTTGCTTTTGTATTCCACAAAGGTGGAAAAGTGTGAAAGAATGCCGATATATAAACAAGGGTGGAGACAGTTCCTCCTGCCCTCTCACCAAAAGGGGGAAAAACATGAAGAGAAAAGGTGCTGCTGCTGCTTGTTTCTATCCTGTCAACCCACGGAGTGAAGCCAGCCAGATTAGCAGCATGCCGGTTTCTTTCTGCCCAACAGCAAGTACAATCACACCCCGTGCTAGAGTCAATATGATTTAATTGTAAAGCCACTGGAATTAATCTATTATTCCTAAGTAAACTTGCATTTTCAGTAGTTGTTTCTTGGGCAAGAGGACAGATGAGACGGTCAGAAAGGCTTGAAAATACACCACAATCTTCTTCTTTTTTCCAGAAGAGAGGGGTCATGTGCAAGTCAGAGAGAGAAAAAAGCCACGGTGGGGTCCTATGATGGTGGGAGCGGGAGGAAGGAGGAAGGGAGGCAGGAATGTGAAGGATCTCAAAGTTGCTGTCGTTTTGCCGAAGCCTACCACCATTTCTGTCTCTCAAGGTGGGAGAGTGTTCCAGCAGATGGGTGCCATTACTGAAAATGGTCTCCTTATGCAAAATTATCCTCCTGCAGGGGAAAGACCTTGGCTCAGTGGCAGAGCCCCTGCTTTGCATTCAGAAGGGCCCTTGTGCAGGGCCCAGCATCCCCAGATAGGGCTGCAAAAATTCCTGCATGAATTCTTGGAGAGCTGCCGCAAACAAAACTGCACAAGGTGAACCTGTGAAGATGCACAAGATGAACCTTCCTGGGTTTCTATGAAATGACTTGAAAAGGCATTGAAAAGGCATTTCTATGAAATGACTTGAAAAGACCCAATGACATTTTGTTGACTGTGGAACCACCTTGTCTGAAGAACTTAGTGGTCAGCTGGATGGATAAAGGAGAAAATGATCAGGTCAGCAGAAACTGCACCTGCCAAAACCCTCTTTCTACACAACAGTGAAAAGTTGTTGCACAGGAGGTCTTCTCCTCTTTTTCATCTGGTGATTCGTCTGGCCTATATAGTTCCAGTTGGGTTAATACTGACTTTTAACAGCCACATGACTTGACACAAGCCTCAGAGCCTGCAGAAAGAACCCCATCCTCAGATGAAAGCAAGTAAATGAGGAGTGACATGGATAAGGCACAAAGAATACTCCATTGTTAACATTAATGCTTCCAAACTCTGATAATTGTTTTATCAGCCCATTGGCAGCTGTTTGCTTTTACATTTTGCTGACTTCGTTTCACAGTGTAAATTTAGTAATATTGTGTAATTCCATGGAATGTTTTTATCTCATCCACTGACTCATTCTTTTTGGAAAGATTACACACACACACATCAGAAGGTCACTTCTCATCCTACATTTTTGTATACTTGGATTTATAGTCCTGTATCGAATTATTGTTGTTGTTGTTGTCCTTTTTATGGAACTCCCTGCCTCTGGAGGTCAGGCTGGAATCAACATTGTGCTGTTTTACCACTTCCTGAAAGCATCTTTATTCCAAGATGCCTTCCCCATTTAACTACCATGGTTTTTATTATGTATTATTTTATTCATTTTACCTTCTTTTGTTAATGACTCCGGAATCTACTAAGCATCTTTAAGGATATCTCAGTTGTAATGATTTTTTCTTCCTTTTTAATGTAGTGCCTGTGTTTAGTTTTTCTGATAGCAGTGGTGCTCCAACTATTAAATATTAATATTAATATTAAATTTCTATACTGCCCATAGCCAAAGTTCTCTGGGTGGTTTACAAAAGGTAACAAAAATGCATTATACAGACAATTTAAATTCCCTTAGAGCATGAGCAGAGATGTTTCTGAATCTACCCATAAAATTGCAAGTTCATAAAGGCCCTTTCCTCATTTCCTTTGTATAAATGTTTTGCTGTACTGTTTTGTCCCTGCATTGCAGTGAGTTAGAAATGAGATTCAGGTAAAGTAGGATCATTTTAAGAACTGAGAAACTTTTCTTCCAAACTGTCACTTTTCATTTTGAGTTACTTCACAGCTAACAGAGGGCTGCTGCTTCATTGTAATGTGCGAAAGTCAAGTGTCAAAAGCAACTGATGACATCTTCAGAAGAAAGTTAAGCCTGTTACCCTAATCACCCTTATCTAGTAAAAGGAACTTCATGGCCACATGCAGTCTGAGGTTGTACATTTCCAAACAAAAGGCGGTAAGTCGGAGGGTCCTCAAAGGCCTAGGCCCATGTCTCACATATGCTGATGTAATTCAGCAGAGTTTACTTCCTTATGGTGATGGAACAATGGGGAGATTATGGTTCAGGGCAATGTGCCAGAAACTTTGGAGCACCATTTGGCTATCCTTATTTACATTCCTTCTTATTTAAATGCACTTCAGTGAGACACCCAAGGTGACAAGAAATTCAGGTTCACTGAAGGATTAGTAATCCCATGTGGGTGTATAAACAGACAAGAATGAGAATGCTGATGAACTCTAAAACTGAAGGGCTACTTAAGAGGTATGTATTTGCATTTATTTAAACAAGCAGTATCCCTAAAATTGTATTCGATTTGCATTCACCAGCAATGTAAGCAAGAGAGCTGACTGGATGGTGAGCAGATCGTTTTCAAATATATCATTTTGCGGGGCTGTATAGCAGGATACTGCAGGCACCAAAGATGCAAAAAGGGAGATGCTGGCTGTAAATGTCAGGAAGGAACTGTTATCTTCTCACCAGCTGGGAGAACTGAACCTGGACAGATAGGTATGCTGCAGCTCACACTCATTCAAGGCAAAAGGACCCAGGGGAGGTGACTGGAATGCTGAAATGTTACGAAACCTAGACAGGATGCCAGAGGCAAATCTTGATAGACAGACAGAGCTATTTGGTTCACTGTCTCAGTTCTTGTCTCTTTGATGTCTTGAAGACTTATCAGTTTCGGTTCCCAGCCTCCACTTTTGAAAGTGTTCAGCAGATTCTCTTTCAGGATGTGAATCTGAACCCTGAGAAATCTGAATTAGACTAGCCTACTTAGTCAGAAAGAAAGGTGTAGCCAGGCATGGCAGAATGTGGATTCCAGTATCAATTTGGTCATCCAAATTTAAGCCTGGGTTTGGTGGCATACTGCATTTAATACTTTGCCAAAGATGGCTAATAAGAATAACATGTAAATACAGCACAGGCTGTCATATTAAAAGCCAGATGGAACTACAAGTGAAAAGTAAGAGCAAATAAGAACAGCAGCAGAAAGACAAGTAGACTCATCAGACTGAAGACCTGAATACTATGGAGAGAGAGATTTTTTAAAATTTATTCTTTCTGCATTTCATGGATCACCAGGAGGAGTCATTTGTTCTGTTGTCTACTTATTAACAGTCCCCCCACAAATTTTGTGTTTGTCTCTCCTTGCACAAATTTGCAGTTGCAAAAATTAACACTTCTGAAAATGCAGAGATATCCTCAAATACAACCAAAAATGCACTCTTTGGTTGGTGATTTTTAGTTGTTATAATTTTTGTACAACCAAATTTGCATGAAATTCCAGAAAGTAAAAATCCATTAACAAGTCCACTTAATCCATGTGACTCAGAAAAAGCTGTGGGTTGGATACATAGAAGCCCATTGACCATTTCTCCATATCCCTGCGGTCTGCACAGGATGCCGCTGCACAGCATGCCGACACAGAGTCAGAACCATGGTCTACCTAGCTCAGCACTGACTGGCAGCAGCTCTCAGGCTTTCAGATGCCTTCCCAGCCCTACCTGAAGTCACTGAGATTGAACCTGCAGCCTTTATCACTGAGCCTGGCCCTCACTAACTAGCAAAAGGCTTACTGCCAGGAAAAGAAGCTCAAAAGTCTGGGTTCAAAAAGGAGCCGCAAAGCCCATGGACAATAATCAGACTAGGTCCTATCTCTCGGTCAAGTGATCCATGGTTTGTGGGCTCACTGAAACAATGCTTAAATTACAGGAGGAAAGAAGGGCCACACCCCTTAAAATTTTGTGGCTGCTCCCTAGCCGGGTGTTTTTAGAAGACAGGGACATGAGGGAGGTAAAACAGAAGAAAGTCAAGGACTGGGACTTGTGTGTTTCCTAAGAGCTTCCCTGCTTCTCCTGCTCCTCTAGCACCACACTGAACACACCAGATTTATGCCATTTGTTTCTTTGATTGATGTTTGTTTGTTTGCTTGTTAGATTACTACACCACCCAATACTTGTCTGGGTGACTTCCAACAATTACAATAATAAATTACAATGCAATATACACTATACAAGTGGAAAAGTTTAAAACTCTAATATTAACTAGAAGTAAGGGCCAAAATAAAATCTAGCAGCAGTGCAAAACTTTAGAATAACAGATTTCAAATCACAGAAACTGAAAAATTAAAATGGCTGAGAAAACACATTTTCACCTTATGCCAGTAAGACTGAAATATAGGCACTGGGCAAGGTTCTCTGGGAAAGGCACTTCACAACTGGAGTACCACAACAGAAAAGCCATTCTTCCTTTGGAGGGGTCCCAGAACAGGATCACTGAATACTATCTTAGGATCCAGGCAGACATACAGTGGTACCTCGGCTCATGAACTTAATCCGTTCCATGACTCTGGTTGCTACCCGAATTGGTCATGAGCCAAGTCAAATTCCCCCATAAGGTTCAATGTAAATAAGGTTAATCTGTTCTGACCCCTACAAATGTGGTCACGAGCTGATTTTGGTCACAAACCAAGTCAAATTTCCCTATAAGCTTCAACGTAAATAAGGTTAATTCGTTCTGTAAATATTTTTTTTAATCATGGGGAAGATGGGTATGAATGTGGGCATGCTCGGGGAGGACAGACACGATTGTGGGCATGCTCGGGGGAGTCAGGCACGATCGCGGTTGTGCTCAGGCGGGGAAAGGTGCGACAGGGGTTGCACTTGTGCAGGGAAGACGGGCATGATTGCAGGGGCAGTTGTGGGGGAGACAGGTGTGATCCCAGGTGCGCTCAGGGGGGAGATGGGTGCAGTTGTGGCCATTCCCCCCCCCCCCGAGCACAGCATGCTCTTCCCTGCATGAGCATGACTTTATTATTGTTTTAATTACTATTAAAAGCCAAGCTTTCTGGGCAGTTTCATTGTTGCTTCTTTATCCCTTTGATTCTTTTTAGTTGGACCCTGGTAATTTGACAGAGTTGCTGTGCTGCTGTTTCTTTTAAAAAACTTGGATGTATCTGTAATTATGTTTGATTGTGCATGCTGGTTTACAGGTTTTATAAAAGATGATGAAATATGCTGTTCATGTTTTACTCCTAATTCAGCACTGAATTGGCACTCAAACACATGGAACTAGAGTGGAAACATGTTGCAGAAAAGACATGATTTTTCACAATATCTGCCAAAACAGTCTGCACAACCAGCCCCAAGGGTCACTTAAGGACAGTCGAAGTTCATTGCTTGCATCCATATCACATTGATCCCAGGGGACCATTCAGGAGCTGTGGCTCAGAGCTCAGTTTCCTGAGGAGGCCATTGGAGACTTGTGACATTTCTGCCATATAAGGTTTATTCACACTGAGCCTAAGATGTGACCCCACAGCATTATTGCTAAACAGATCCATGTTGCTCCTTAGTTGTCTAAGGCAGGGGTGAAAAGAAGGATGGAAGATCTTCAGCTTAGGGATGTCAGAGAAAGCTTTAATAGATTCAAGTCAGTTCAAATTCAGCAAATCCAACTGAAAGATTCTGCAATGGACACTTGTTTTGTTTTTTTCTGAGTCACACATATTCTGTGGCTATCAGGGAGGGAGGATTTATATAAATCTAAATTAGTGGGTGATTAGTAGAAGTAGAAGCCACTATTAGTAGAAGCCATTTGCAGAAGTAGAACAAAATTCCCATATATCCACAAAAAACACGATTCTGACAGTAAGCAGAGGATGGAATGGCAAGCACTTGACAATCCACAAACAGTGAAAATACAGTGCCCTCCCGCCCCTTGAGATCAGCAACAGATGCCCTTCTCCAGGAACCCTCTGTGAATGATATTAGGAGGGTGAGTACCTGGAGGAGGGTCTTCTCTGCGGTGACGCCCCACTTATGGAATGCGCTCCCCAGAGAGGTCCGCCTGGTGCCGTCGTTATTTGTTTTTCGGCGCCAGGCTAAGACCTTTTTATTTAAAACTTATTTTAAGTGTTAATTTATTATGTAGGATTTAAAAAATTTTTAAGCCGAGATGCACTGGGTTTTAATATTTTTAGTGTATGACTTTGTTTTTGTATAATTTTGTATGTTTTTGTTTTTGTTGCGATGGGGGTGGCATAGAAATGTTTTAAATAAATAAATAAAATTTTCTTACTCCAGGTATTTTGGACTTCAGCTCCCAGAAATGCTTGCCAACATAGACTATGGCAAGGAATGCTGGGAGCAGAAGTCCAAACTTCTGACAATCTGCCTGCTCCAGAGGTTTTCTGCAGAAATAACCTCTCATCCTTCTTGGACCCATTCCTGGTATCGCTTGATTTCCTGTTATACGTGCAGGCCTCACTCACCCTCTTGACTTGAGCTCTTGGAAGAAAATGTTACCAGCTCCAAAGTTACAGAGTCGAGGGGGAGTTGAGTCTCTATAATCAGAAGCACTGGAGTTGTAAGGGGCATTTAGAAGGAAATAACTGTAAACATATAATAATATAATGGCTACTGAAATTTTGAGGCTTAAAGCATTTGATCAAATTAACTGATATAGTTAAAGTTTTGAGGGTTCATTAAAAATTGTGTTTATTTATCATTATAAGGTACAAGATAGTATGCAGTCTTTGTTTTGTTAAAAACAGTTTAATAAGATCAAATCAGGAAGAGGATTAGCCTAGACTACTCAATTCTATACTGCTAAAGGCAATCCATTACTTTAAAAAGTCATTGATCCAATTAAATATGCTACATACTGCTGGAGGTGATCGATGATTTAGATTTATTAATCTAATTAAATAAGCTAAATTACTGGTTGTTACATTACAAAAGATTCCACTGCTTAACATTGTACCAAATGTTTTTAAAGATAAAATACTGGATCTTCAGGCATTTTCAGTCATGCCATGCAGAGAGATATTGCATCTTGGTCCCGGGAAGACTCAGCTTATTTGATTAACAATGTTATTTAGAATTTTGCAGGCCCATAGGGTTCCTTCCTATCTTTTCTATGCAGTAGTAATCTTTGTGTAGAAAAATAAGTTTATGCCAATTCTAAAATTTGGACTTAGAAGCTAAGTACACATTACCTTTTCGTCTTGTTTTTAATGACAGAATAAAACCTAGTTGTTTCCCTGCACTGCTATATTGTTCTTCTTTTGAAGTTTTAAGTGATGTATTATTTTACAATATCCATCTAACAAAATGAGTTTTCTCAGACCATTGAAATGCATAGGACAAACACTAAAGTCAAACCCTCTGCACTCAGCTTGATTGTCATGGACTAAAAGCTGCTTTTCTTGTTGCTGTTCTTACCATTGGTAAACACTGTAGCTGTTAATATGCCATTCAGATATCAGAGCTCCAGGGCTACTTCATTCGCAGGTACTGAAACAGATTCCAAGAAGTAGCCAAATAGTTGCTGTTGACATCAAACTTTTAAGGGTGGTTAAAGCCAAGAGAGATTGTGAGAAGCTCCAAGGAGATCTCTCCAGGCTGGGAGAATGGCATCCAAAGGACAAATGCCATTCCTTATAAGAAAGTGAAATGCATGCAAAAAAATCCAGTATACACTGATGGAATCTGAACTAGCAGTAACTAGGAATCTTGGGGTGGTGGTGGGCAAAAAAGGAATCTTGGGGTGGTGGTGGGCAGCTGGGCAACGTCATCCCAGTGTCCAGTGCTATGAAAAAGGCAAACACCATCCTAGGCATCATTAGGAATGCAATATAACAGAGAACTGCCAGAAACTGGCTTCCCTTATACACATCTTTTGTGACACCACACTTGGAATATTGTGTTTAGTTCTGGTTGCCTTACCTGAAAAAGGACATTATTGAGTTGGAAAAAGTAAAGAGAAGGGCAACAGATATTACCAGGGGCTGAGCAGTTCCCCTATGAGGAGTGGCTACAACAACTGGGACTATTCAGCTAAGAAAAAAGGCAAGTATGGGGAGACATGATAGAGATGTTTAAAATAATGGATGGTGTGGCGAAAGTAGAGAGGGAGACATTTTCTCCCTCTCCCATAGCACTCAGACCCAGGGTCAGACCACTGGTGGCAGGTTTAGGACAGATAAAAGGAAGTAGTTCTTCACATAGCATGTAGTTTCTTTGGAATTCACTGTCATGGGAAGTGCTGACGGTTGCCAATCTGGATGCCTTTAAAAAGGGATTGGACAGATTCAGGAAGGAGGAGGCTAGCAGTGGCTACAAGCCTTGCTGGCCATGTGCTACCCCCTTTGGTGGAAGTGGCATGCCTGCATAATACCAGATGCTGAGGAGCTGGGCAGAAGGAGGTCTTACAACCATTCTGCTTGAAGAGACCTTGTGGGCAGCTGTTTTGCTACTGTGTATATGGATTGCTAGACTAGATGGACCTTTGTCAGATCCATCATGGCTTTTCTTATGTTTTTAAGAATCCAACTGCACAATTACAAGAAACCAAAACCTACAGTGGAATTCTCAGACCACTAGCTAGAGTATAGCTGGCCACAGGAAAAGTCAGAATTCCAGCTCTGACCTTGGAAACACACTTCAGGGTCAGAGCTGGGACTCCAACCTCAAAGTTCCATCCTTCTTTCTGCACCAGCTGTGGGTCAGAAGGCCAACCTCTTTCATGGATGTTCCATGGGAAAGGGGAGGTCTTTCAGCACTTGCTTGTGATGGAGCATTTTGAACACAGGAAGTTGCCTTACACTGAAACAAATTGCTTTTCATCTGGAGACATCAATTGTTCTTCATCTCTGAAAGTCAGTGTGGTGTAGTAGTTAAAGCATGGGACTGGGACTCAGCCATGGAGCCATCTGGGTGACTTTGGACCAGTCACAGACTCTTAGCCCAACCTAACTCACAGGGTTGTTGTGGGCTTAAGACTGAGCACAGCAGGAGGAAAATGATGTCAGCTACTTAAAGTTCTTTGTCAGAAAAAAGGCAGCATGTAAATCTAATAAATAAGTAAATAATAGAGCGGCCACTTATGCACCAGAAAAAAGAAAAAACTGAGGGGGAGCTGGGAATGATGGGATTTCTGGTCCAAGACATCTGGAGGACACCAGATTGGTGAAGGCTAGTCTCATCTTGTTACTGAAGTGATGGAGGAGGCTGCACCTGATGGAAAAGCCCTTCCATGCAGCTTTAAAAAGGACACACTCTTTTCTTTCTTTTACATATTCTTCCATTGTCTCCTCTTATTCCCCTTTTTAAAATGCTGTTCTCTATCTGCCCCATTTTTCCTGGCATTGAAAATAAGAGACATCTCTGCTGCCATCTAGTGAAATGTGGGGGAAGTTAGTCTTCAGCTGATCTCGGTAACTGCCTACAAAACTGCCCCAGCATCGGCTGTGAATTCAGGCCTCCAGATTGGACTGATAGTGTGTGGACTTATGGTGACATTTGCAGTTAAAGGAGGAGTGGCTGTGTAATTGACAGTGCTTGTCACTTCTGGAGGTTCCTGTTCACTAGCTGTATGCTGAATTGATTCACGCTGCAACCGTCCATTCTATTATTTCTCATTGCACTTAATAGTTCAAAATGTGGGTCCTTACATAAGCAAAACATCACCCTCGTGCACAAGGGAGAAGTATTACCAGCCGTGGCACAACTCTGAGGTTTTTGCAGAAGTACCAAAACGTTTGGAAAAGGTAAGGGGTGAGGAGATCCAAACGGTCTGGTGAGAAATGACCTGGTTCATTAGGGGATTGTTGTCTGGCTGGAGAGGAAGGGCATAAAAAAAAAAAAAAAAAAAGATGATCTCCCAGTTCTTCAGAAGCAAAACCAGATTAAATTTGGAGAGGCATCTCAATGTGACAGGTACCAAATACTAGGGATTGTCCCTAGGAATTGTTGGACGGGGTGCTGTTTCCCTACTCAGAGATGAATCAGGGGTAGGAGCCCTTGTCAGGCCCAAGAGCCAGACATGCATGTTGGGGGAGGCATGCCAAAAGTGTGCAAGGCCAAATCTGCCTCCCCACAACACGATAGCCCAAATCTATACACACACCATCGCATGCACATAATCATGCACACACTTGTACACATATGCAGAAATACAAACCCATTCTGCCAAGCAGCTCATATGTGTTAGAACTGCTTCAGAGGCCACGCAGGGCAGGCTCTTGCCCCCTGAATGAAGCAGGAGAGCAGGAGAGCCTTCCTCAAGAGGGCCGGCCCTACTGTTAGGCCAAGGGAAGCAGTTGTCTCAAGAAGCAGGCACCAAGAGGCGGCAGCAGGGTGGAAGAATGAGCTGTGATCTACATGCTCTGCTCCATGGACTCCTCCTTCCTTCAGGTGTTTTGGAGGATGTGGTTCCACTGCCACCACTGAAGGAAGACTCGGTTCAGTCATGGAGTTCTTTGCCCCAAACTATCTTGGGCCCTCTATGTTGAGCAAGCTCAGCCCACTGATGTGCTGTGTGCAGATGCAAGCTATCCCTGTTTCTCTAATTGCTGAAATTAGAACCAAGAGACTATTGTAATTGTCTGGAAAGCTGTCTAAAAAAGAGCCCTGTAATGATGTGACCTGCATAGCGCAGCTGAACCCCTTCTGATTTCTGAAGGACCAACTCTAGCTGCTTCTCTCTCACAAATGCAATTTGCTCCATTGTACAGCCTTTTGATTATTAAAAAAATCTCAGTAACCATTCTGAGAATAAAACTTCCCTCTGTAAAGGCTCTTATCTTCGCCATCCTCAGATTAAATTATGCCTTCCTCAGAATGTATTGGTGGTGTAGGTCCTTTTCATTCCTCTTCTACTGTGTTCCTTTTAAAGTGATGTATTTGAACATTCATTTCTTTTTCAGAGACTGATTCCAAGGTTAATTCTAAGAGGTTGTTGGCCACCTGCTGTAGCCAGGTACAGCCTAATATAAAAAATGTTACATCTTTTTTTGAGGGCTGTTGTTGTCCAAATAAAATGGAGCTATGTAAGCTGTCCTGGCTTTTTCCCTGAAGGAGGAAAATGGCAGGATATAAATGCAATATAATAATGATAATGAAATCATTGCTACCATGATGTCTTGTCTGGATAAAAGATTATTAGAACCTCCATGCCTCAGAACAAGAAATCTTTGTTTTTGCTTTTTAAAAAAATAAGTTAAACACATCTCCGGGTTTTAGTGCAAAGCTTCTGTGATTCTATTTTGTCTTTTCACTGACAGTACCTAACATCCTGAATGCTGAATTCTAAGGGACCCCTCCACAACCCCAAGCAAGTTACTAGGAACACACACAGCCAAAAAATAAAATAAAATAAATAAAATAAAATAAAATAAACCAATAAAGCAATACACAAACATGTACAAACCACATAAACGTACAACAGAGTAACAACATTATATCCCAACAATAAAACAACACTGACATTGGCATTTCAAAATCTTATATAAGCATGCTTTTTTTGGTGGGGGGGGGTTGTTTTTGCTGCCCCAAAATTAATGGTGACTAGTTGCATTAGGCATGCTTGGGAGACTCTTTTACTGGATACATTGTGGGTTTTGTCTTTCCGCAAGTAGACAAAGAAGCTTTCATTCACACCTATGGCATGGAAACCAGTCGATTGGGTTGGGTGCTGTTTTATTCTGCTGTGATTTTAACTGTTTATAATATATTTGTTCTATTGTGGTTCCAAGCAAGTTGAAATGATGGCTATGATTCTACTGTCTTTTACATCCCAAATGTACCCTTTTCAGAATTCACCCATGGCTCTCATATTTGTCTTCTTCTCCATTTTATCCTCACAACAGCCCTGTGAAGTAGATTAAGCAGAAAGTCAATCACTGGCCCAGAGTCACCCAGCAAGCTTCATGGCTGCATGCAGACCAAATCTCTTGAGTTCCAGTCCAGTTCTCAAACCACCAAACCTTGCTAACTAATGATCGTAAGAATTTGGTTGGTTGGTTTTCTTTTTTAGATTTCTTCAGTCTATAGCTGCCTTCAGAGCCATTTTCTTGGAGGAAAGGCAGAGTGTAGATCAGATCAATAATCACAGTGCTAAGTTTGTGATAAGATCAAGGATTGGCTCCAGATGTGAGGGGAGCATTGAGCAATGACCCCACCTGTAACTAATGCTTCACCCCGCTGCCCCTTTCACACAGGATACTAAATAAGATACCAAACAGCAGCAACCTTAAATCCAAAGAACATAATGCAGTTTCTGTCATCATGACTATGGATGCTATTTTACTTTCTGACAATTATTTCTTTACTTTTTTCAGTAAAAAATTCTGGCTGAGTGTCTTTAGTTTTAGGCAGAGGTCTTTTCCAGCTCTGCTAGCAGATGGCAGAGGCTGCATCTGTGACCTTCCATACGCTCCATCCCTGAACATTGGTGCTTTCCTTTCTCAGTTGCCTAGTAATGTTTTGGGCCCATGACGGTGAAGGTCTCCTGGGATCCCTACATGTCTGCAGGATGCATATTCACACCATCCTTAAATATAAATCAATATGTCCTTGTGTGCTTAATATCTTGGCAAGGGAATGATGGAGACAACAGACCAACTCTCATAGCCAACAAAAGAGAGAGTATGTCTTTGCGTTTTTATAATTTAAACAGAAATGCAGTACCTCTCACCACAATGTGGAAGATTGTGACCAGGAGACCAGTTTGCCTTGCTCAAACTACTGTCCAGGTGTTGTTGATGGTAACTTCAATGCCTCTGGGTTCTTCCTCTTCCTTTTATGATTTGTCATATCAGATGAGGCCTGGGCAGCCCTACAGACAGACACCTTCAGCACAGAGGAAAGTCTGCAAAAGAGGTGGCATGGCCATCCCATTACATACTCCCATTCCAGCATAACCAGAAAATCTTGCCTAATCAGAGTAATAATAACATGAGTACTTGAATAATTATCTCCAAAGCGCTTTTGGAAAGATAAATCTTTTGGCTGTTGAAAATTGCTGCCATCTTGTGGCCAAATTTGTCTTTCTGTTACTTTCAAATTGCCATTGGTACTCTGGAAGAAGCGTGTGATTAGACTGCATTCTCTTATTCCCTGAAGTGGAAACTGACAGGAAGATCCACATTTGCTAAAATCGAAAAGGAAACACTGCATCTCCATGGCAGGTCTATATGGATATCATCAGAAAGAACATTTCTTACATATGTTCTTTCTAAAAGCGCCTTTTGCTCTTCCTGCCCTTGTAGTGCAAATGATGAATATTCACATGGATGGACAAGTGATTTCAACAGAGTTCTTATCCACTTCTTGTCCTTGCTGCCTTCATCAGAAGGGGTTCACCCGTGATGTCATCTTCCATGTAAGGGCACTCACATGCGCAGGAGCAGCAGGAACGCCCAGGCCACTAGCAGTCGAGTAATCTGCAAATGACAAGTGGAAAGCAACATTAAATGTGCATAGCAAAAATTCTAGTTCCACATGTTTGAACAACCCCTGAATTAGATAGATAGTTAGATGATAGATCGATCAATTGATCGATAGATAGATGATAGCTCAACAGATGACAGACAGAAAGATAGACAGATAGATTGGCAGGCAGACAGACAGATAATCAGGCAAGGCTATGGACTCCTGTGTCAATGGGGTACCTTCTCCATAGCATCATTTATTCTTATATTCACGATGCTCTGCAGTGGTTAACTTATTTTGGAGGCAGTGTTTAGCATTATGAATAGTTCCTATTAGGCTCAAAATAAAATCTGTCATGAAGGACATTGACACAGGAGCCAGTGATACAGAAGCCCTTAGGATAAAGGATATAGGCATAGATATAAGGATGTTCAGTCTGCCCTGCATATAGACAGATATTGGCAAAGGCAACTTGACAGTCCAGTGATCTCTGAAATTTAAGATACAACAGAAGCAGTAAAACAAGCAAACATTAAAAGGGAAGCAGTCTCTGATTCAGTAAAACAACTACAGCTAGAAGTAAAAATGAAGACTTTCTTTTCTTTGCAATGCTACAAGATGTTTTTGCTGCAACCATCAGATTCCCCACTGGAAGCAGACTTAGTAAGTGGGGGCATCCAGTGGTGAGTAGGTGTAATTGCAGTTGTGTAAAGACATGGCCCAAAGTATTTAATAGTATTCATAAAGAAATCTAGGTGGCATTCATAGGATATCACTGAGAGAAAGAGAGGCCATCAAGAAATGATTCAAGTTGCTTAGGATGTAGCATATCAAAGGAAACAGCATGCCCATTTTCAAAAACTTTTAAAAGCAAGCACAATTAATAAGTAGATTACAATATGTCTGGAGCAAGGATTGTAATTCATATTATGCTGTCAAACATTAAACCCTTATGTGTTGAATCTGCCTGCCAGATGATTGTCATAGCCTTTGGGAATCAAGGTCCCTCCTAGATTTCCAGCTGTCTGCTTAATGGATCCTAATTAGCAGACAACTGCAGGCAGAAATTCTTTTCAAGCACCCCTCAGTGTCAAGAACTCTACCTGACCAGACCACAAATCACAAATGACACCTGCTGAAGTGGAGGGAGACCTGGGCTGAAATTTCTGTTGATCCATGAAACTCCATGAGAGACTCTTCCAGCCTAAGCTATACCGAAGGGTAATTTTAAAGATAAATGGAAAAATTGCATGTACAATGCTCCATGTGGCAAGGGTAGCAGAGAGAAATGGCATTAATGGGTGGCCCAAGCAGGAGCAATCAGAAGTTCTTTTCAAGGCAAATAGCAGTTGTGTAGCTTTGATTTCAGTTCCTCCCTCTCCTGCTGGAATTATGTGGAAATTTTACATTCAGACATTGCTCAATTGACACAATTTTCTGTTTACACAAACTGATCAGGAGTTGCAAATGCGTACAGGAATCAAGCGCAAGTTGAGCAACGAGAAGACTTTTGGTGAATCCTAGCATCTCAAACATCACTCGTGCCTAAACCAAAGCCAAAGCACCACCTTGTTTTACTACTGTACCACCACCTTTCAATAGCAAATCACTACTTGTATTCCTTGCAAAAGAGAAAAAGTCAACCCCTTTTTAGTTGGAAGTAACATGAGAGGGGCAAGCCAATGGTTGTGGGCTACCCACTCATGGCTTGAATAATTTCAGTCCAGGTTATTTCATGGACAGGTACAAGCCTATACCTGTTTCTACCTGTCCATGTTTGTAGAGCATCTATTGAGGCCCTGCTTGCTGGTCCTCCAGGAAAATCAGTAAGGATGGGAAGGACAGCAGAAATCAATTGCCAAAAGAAGAAGAACTGCATTACTAAAGGAAAGGACACAACTGCACAAAATTTGCACATGCTAATTTATAAATCCATGTAAGTTTAGAAAGATTTGCTGCAATTGAAATAGGCACAGAGTACATTCCAACATAAGCATGCCCAGGTGGGCTGTGAGCTGGGTGTTCAGTCTGTTCTCCAGATGCTAACTTTTAATGCACAACCTCAAGGCTCCTGTTTATCCTGCCCTCTATATTTTTAAACAGTCATCTGAGTGAATGACTCCACAGAGGGCAGCTTCAAATAGATGAACATTCATGGACAGTCCCTCAAACAGAGGACTGTCCTCTGTAAAATAGGACACAGGGCCACCCTAGATAGGACTTACTTGGTGGTGGTTCCTAGCCTATGGAATTCCTTTCAAGAAACAGACCGATGGCTCCATCCATATCTGCTGTTCAGATAGTTTTAAAAACTCATTTGTTCTCCCTGGCTTTAGATGGAAAGCATGTTATTTTCTTCTGCTGAATATTTTTCAGGGTATTTTATTGAGACTGATTTAGCTTAAATTGTTCATATTGAATATATGTTTATTACTATATCTGTAGTGTTTTAATAAAACTGATTTTATTTACATTGTTCCTTTTCAATATGACTTTATTAATATATTTGCACTTTTTTTTTCATTGCAAGATGGTTTTGAAAGATGGTAATCTTGAAAGGCAGCCAAGAAATAGATTTACTCAGATAAATATATAAAATTGAACATCTGAGCATCCCTTCCCAAACACTGGAAGAGTACCAGGTTAGGGAAAGATGGGCTTATTATATTGCATTGTAGGTTTAATCATGGTAGACTGAGAGATACATTTGACAATCAACATTTGAACTAAGTAATGCAACAAAATGTTGCGGTTTGGTCCTCCACAGGATTCCAACCAGCCATATTCTTATTTAAGATACTTCATTACAGCCCAAGTGTTCTGAAGTTTTCCTTATCCCATATAGAACAAGCCCAGTTCTCATTTGTGTGTGTTTGGGCCTTCCTCCTCCTCTTGGGATTGTGTCTCTCACTGTTTGCTCTTATGCGAACCATGGAGTTTCCTCAAGCTTGTTGATAGGTCCTTCTTGTGCATGGGCGGTGCCCCTTAGTGACATCAGCTTCATCACTGGGAGACTGAGATCACAGTTTGTATAGGGTTCAGTCAGATTTTAAGCCATCCTGAGATGCCATGCATAAGGGACGGCATATAAAAGTTTTAAATAAATAAATAAATAAATAAATAAATAAATAAATAAATAAATAAATAAATAAATAAATAGGGTTCAGTCACAAGTGAGCAGATGAAAGAGATGAAATTGCCTAGCTATGTGGAGCTTCTTTTATTTCAGCACATGATTTGGGTATGAAAAAACAGATTCTAGGCTTTCACCATTCCACATTTCTGTACCTTGATGGTTGCAGTGGAGGATTTGGCTTTCTTCATAAACTCACCCCCACTATTGGATTCTCTAAACCCTTGAGAACCTAAGAAAAACTCATGCTCAGTTCAGCTCCATTGCCTACTGAACATATGTGTGTAGTACTGGGCAGTACATGTATGCTTATGTCTGATTTAATTTGAAGAGGAATGTATGTATTCCCTTGCCTGCATTGTGAAGCTGCAGGGCTAAAATTATAGCTTTAGCACCCTCCTTTGCAGAAGAGGAAATAACAGCTAGGCAGAATCTCTGGCAGGTAACCTACTTTTTATTCTGTTTTTGATGGATGTGAAAGCTGCATAAGAATAGAGTCTTTAAATCACCATGTGCTTCGGTATTTCCAAGAAAGAATACTATGCGGCTTCATTTTGTAGGGAGGCAAACATGTCAGTGGAAACTTTAAACGTTAATGCTGCACTTGCCCAAGAACTGTATAAAATGCCTAAAAAGGAAAGGCTCTCTATGAGTGCTCATTACAATCAGTACTCAGCATTAGTGCTTGGGCATCAATAACACTCCTTTAGGCTCCAGCAGATAAAACAATTTATGTGCAGTGCAATCCTAGGTGTACTTCATGGGTCTTATTCCTGTCTATGTAATGGGATCAATATGAACTTGTGAGAAAATTAAGAATATAACTAGAAGCTTGATAAGGGCCATCACTTCCAAGATGAAGTGAGCGACTACGAAAAATGTGGTTGTTTGGATGGTGTTGTCTCAGCTGTGAACTCACCTCCTTTTATTAAGTTCCTGGCTGCCAGGTTTGACATCTACTGAGGGCCAGGTTAAAATACCCTTGTGTTACAAAGATGTTTTCTAAAAATATCCTTTCAAAGTAGAATGGCATATATAAAATGATATGCCATTTTGTGATAAGATCACAATAAGTATAATTCTAGTATTAAGACTAGATATATTACCATTACTAACAGCACAAACTTAGATATGTTTACTCAGAAATAAGTCCTATTTGACGCATATAAATTACTCCAATTTTCTTTTATTTGGTCTCCTGATTTGCTTCCAAAGTTTTTCATTAATGGTTTTTAGATCAATAATTTTCAGTGTAATCCTATATATGTCTACTCAGATGGAAATTCCACTGGGTTCCCAGGGCACTTATTTCTAGTTAAGTCAGTATAGGACTCCAGCTTTAAATTTAAAGGGTCAGATGTAGACTTAGTTGTGCTGTCAATAGAACTCCATGCAATTTAAGTTAACTGAGAGGAAATTAAGTTGCACTGATTTCCAGAAGTCTACTTTCAGCATGGCCAAGTCTGGATCTAAGCCAATTAAAATTAATCAAATGAACATTGGAAAGAGAAGCAGCTAAACAACAAACTGAAAATCTGTAAAGCAGAGGTGTCAAACTTCTCTTAGCTTGGAGGCCAAATTCTTTTTGGAAGCCACATTCTAGTGCTGTGTAGGGTCAAAGTCAAAGGAATCTGGGTGAAAGGCAAATGGGACTGGATTTAAATCCTGCAAGATACCTGAAGAACTTAAGCAAAAGCTATTACTGCCTGCATCTAAGCCTGTACATGTAATTTCAGCCTTTCAGAATGGAAGATAAACTGTGCAGAAGCCAGAAAACCAAACCATCAGTGCTTGGACAAAAAGGGGTAGGCACGGACATTTGATGAACCCCAGAGGGCTAGATAGGTGAGTTCAGGAGAGCCAAATTTGTCCCCCATCCCTAGCCTGACCTTCTGCTATGAAGCTTCTTGATGGTTCTGTAATCCTTATCATTCTTATGCATTGAAATGGTTGTTGTAGGCTTCCACGCATTTATATGTATGCAGCCTTCCATAAATATAGAGCATGTGCTGCTATGCCAAGCACAAATGTTCTCTCCCTTTCTAAATCACCTCTTCCTTTGTTATTAACTAAAGCATCTGCTGATCTTTCAATAACTATAGCAGAGTGTAAATGATGTATGAAATGAGAAATTTCCAACCACTCAGTGCATAATGAGTGAAAGATGGCACATTTCAGATGGTATGGAACTAATCGACATGCATATAAAATATTCAGAGGTTGCATTTCCATAGGTATATGAGCAGCAGCAGCAGCAGCAGCAGTGCAGGACTGCCTGGATAACTGGAAACGTGAGACGTGGATCAGATACTTTCCAAGTAGTATAACTGCAGGTTTAACACAAACAAATTATGTAAATGAGTTCTTTGTTTCACCTTGAAATATATTTTCAGATGCTATAAACCAGAACCTGTGGCTTTCTAGATGCTCTTTGGATGCAAACTTCCATCAGTCCCATCCACATGGCTAACAGTCAGAGATGATGAAAGTTGTAGGCTAGCAACACACAGAGGGACCACAAGGTGTCCCCACCATCAACATTCTGCATTCCTTTCCAAATCAACATTCAGTTTGGAGTGAAATGTTGCACAACAACCTCAAACATGATCAGGCGTGTACCTTTTCTTTAACTATTCTGTGTACCAGGAACTCTTGTCTGTAACAGCATCGGGCCCTGTCTTTGCTGATGCAGTTGCAAATGACTTCCCTGCTTTAGAGTACAAGGAGTAACCATCTGAACCAAGAATCGGGGAGATGGCATGACCATTGTGTGCCATGCATAGTGTAGAACAGATTCATGGCCAGAGCCAGCCCTACTGTGGGAAAAAGTGAGGCAGATGCCCTGGGCGACTGATGGTGGGAGCAGGGCAGCAGTTTCATAGTTCCACCCTGGTCACCGGTCGAGGCAATTTGTCCTCACTAGTGGGGTGGCCAGGTGTCTTTCATTACGGAGAACAGTCCTCCATTTTGGCAGAGCTGGCAGATGAAAAGATGCTTGCTGGATGGAATCTCATAATCTCTTGATCTAAATTTATCCAACTGAGGGTCTGCTACAGAAGTGGGTATTTTTTAATTAATTGTTTTACAAGAAACTTTCTCATTGAGACTTTCAATAGAAATATGAAAGAAAAGTACAGAAACAGGTAAGCACAGAAACAAATAAGCACTATTTCCCACTTCCTTTCTCTAGCAAAACCATTGCATCGACTGGAGGCAAATATTTGCATCTATTATTTATGTTTCTTTGTCAGTGGCTACATTTCGTGAAATTTCAATCATCCACACTCCAGGATTCTTCTAAGGATCATCGTGCAGCACCATCTGTATCTTCTTCATATGCATTGAGCATTACATGGCTGTGCTAATTAACAAACAGGACTAGTTCATTATTGTATCATATGCACACCATGGAGAGAAGGAGTCAGACCATTTACAACAGGACTGTGTTGCTTAATTTATATGGTTGTTTCAAGTCTGGGCACATTAGTGAAAAGCTGTGCTTTTACAAATTCAAAGGCAGAGTAAACACTGTCTGCATAATGGTTCCAGTAGAGGCATTTGCATGTTGTTGTAATTATTGTGAATAGACCAGTTATGGTTCACATGCATAAATGGGGTGGGGTGGGAGCAAAATGCAGCGGTTTCTGGAGTTTCTGAATAAATGCTCTCTAATTTGTTCTCTGTGGTATTTCTGGACTAGTCCTGGTGAGCTGAGAGATAATTAAAATAGTCTGCTGCATTATAATAATAATAATCAAACAATTACCTCTGGGAAAGATGTAACCCTGTAATAATCCCCTTGATTAAGTGGCAGCAGTAAGAGACTTTGGTATGCTTAGACATCAATATTCTCACCCTCATTAGAGATTAGACTTCAGCGACTTTGGGCAGCAAAGGAGAATGCTGGGATGGAATTTGAAAGCAGCCAAAGGATTTAGAGGTCCAACAAATCCTTCCACAGACTTTGATCAGCTTTCCTGAGTTAGCTCACCTCAAGGAAAGTTAAACGCCAGTGTAATCCTTTGTGAAACTAGGATTTTGATCAAGTGGTTAGCTGGTGAATTCCTCAGAGACCCAAACCCACCTGTCTCTGTAACCTTGAGGCTAAGTGATTCTAATGCACTTTTTGATCTGATTCGGTATGTGGTTTATGTACTCATAGAAGAATAAATACTTTTGCTTGTCAGGAGCCAGCATGGCTTAAACCAGGTTACCAGGTGGCAGGGTGGTCATGTGTCCTACTTTTCAGCGGAGAGTCCTGAAGTAGAAGGAATCCCTCATTTGAAGGGTTCTCGAGCCTGACTCTGGATTTGAAATAAAGACCCTAAGAACAGAAAGGCAGAATGACACAGGTGGCACCCGGATAGCAGTCTGAGCCTGGCCCCATCCAGACACTGAGGAGAGAGCGACCCTAGAGGGGGAAACACCGCCTCTGCATTTGCACAGAATGCATTTGTCACCGTTGGGACACATGTCCATGAGGCCAGCAGAGTTGGCACTGTGATCTTGTGTCACACCAAAATTGTGGAAGGACTAGGAGGAGCCAAAAGAGTGATGTGTTCAAGAAAAAGTTCCTTGAAAAAAATCAATTAGCCAGACACAAATTTGTATGGACAGAGATAGAGGAAGGAAGGAAGGAAGGAAGGAAGGAAGGAAGGAAGGAAGGAAGGAAGGAAGGAGGGAAGGAGGGAAACAGTTCCTCCTGTTCTCTCACCATGATGATGATGGTGATGATGATGATGATGATGATGATGATGATATGGAGAAGGAGAAGAGAGAAGTGGAGGGGAGCCATGGAGCTGCTTCCTGCCGTGCTTTGACAAGGTGAAGCCTGCAGGAGCAGCACCCCCTTCCCCTCCCCTGGAAAGCAAGCCAGGGCAACCTCCCTCCCACTGACATCAATGTGATTTACTTGTGAGGAAGATCTCTGAAGTCAAAGTGATTGGTTTCTAGTGGACATGCACTTCAGTTAGTTGTCTCCTGAGGCAAGGGGGCAAAGGACCCAGTAAGGTTGCCTTGGAAAGACAGGGCAAGCTTCATTTTTTCAAAGAACTCAGGGGTGGGTAGGGAAGCAACATTGCATTTGCAAGTCTCAGAGTGAGTAGGAGAGAGGACGAGGGAAGTGATGGATGGTGAGAAAGGCAGGAGGATTATCCTACCGCTCTTTGGCCCAAGTCCCATAGGACACGTCCCCTTCCATGCCAACCCTCTGAAGTTGCTCCGTCTGGCCTCAGAACAGGACCACAAGTTCAGCACGCACTGATTATATGCTGGGTATATTAAAACTGAAAGATATTAAAAAGTTATGATATAACTGGCTGGAAGAAATCCAGGAAATAATGGCAGAAAAAGCACAAGGAGGATAGGTTCAGATTAGTGCTATGTGACATGCCACTGACCAGGACATTACAATGCTGGCAAAAATGCTGGTAGTGTATGTTGTACCTGTGTTCATCATCTAAGGCTCTCCTCCAAGTGAGCCTTGAAAGGCAGCAGCAAGGGACGGGGCCTTTTGGTGGTCGCCCTTCAATTAGGGAACAATCTTCCCAATGAGGCCTGCCTGATGCCAGGTTAAAACCACCCTCTTCTCTCAGGAATTTGGCAGCATGTGATATGGTTTTATTTATTTACATTGCACCTTTTTCCTTTTAAGGAACTCAAGGCAACTTACACAATTCTGCCCCTCTCAGTCTTATTCTCATAATACCAACTGTGTGAGGTAGGCTGGGCTGAAAGTCTGCGCCTGGCCCAAGTCACCCAGCAAGGTCCATGGCTGAGTGGGGACTAGAACCCAGATGTCTTGAGCTGCAGTCCTGCACTCTTAACCAGTACACCACGCTGGCTCAGTTCTTCTCTGGTGAGAGCTCGGCTCGGCTCGGCTCTTCTCTTCTCTTCTCTTCTCTTCTCTTCTCTTCTCTTCTCTTCTCTTCTCTCTACTTCTTTTTAAATTACAGCCATTATTTTCTGAGTCAACATCAATGTCAGTTCATAGTCATATGCACATTTTAGGTAGATCCGTGTCCTCTTTGTCCTCTTTTTAGGTAAAGCATTTCTTCATTTCCAGAGAGGTATGACAGGACAGCCTTCCTGCCAAACAGGCACTGGCTTCCTGCTCACTGGGCCATTGCTGTTTATTGCCCAAGGAGGGAAGAGAGAGACAATCACTGATGCTCAGGAAACATGCTTGACTTGCCCCAACAGCCCTGCACTTCAAAAGTAATGCTGTACTTCGCCTGCCCCAACAGATGTGCACAGAGAGAGAGATTATCGCCCCAGAGGAAAGAGGCGCCGTGCGTGTGAACTGGGTGGCCCTTGCCCTGATGAAGTTCTGAATTTTAAATGAGACAATTAGTAAATGCCTGTCCTGAAAATAGTTTGCCACAAACTCTAAGACTTGCTAATGGGAATGTAGCTCCACATTAAACCAGGGTATAATGAGATATTATTTAGATAAAGGTGAAATGTAATTATAGATTTCTGCTATAAGGAAGATCAATGGGTTCTGTGTGTTTGAAATGCACATGTAAGGAATGAAAAGAAGATTCTTAAAATAACTTTGCTTTGTACAGCTTAAATTAACTTAATGAAATTTATTTGGAGGGTACCTCCCTCCCTCAGCTCTGTAAAATACATCCTGATTCCATTAATGGAACATTTCAGAGTTTTATGTTTATAAATGACCCATGTACCCACAATAAATTGCCAAGGCATGAATTCACACTGTCGCAATTGCAATTTACTTTGTTTCATGTTATTCAAATCTGTGGACTTTAATCTGAGAAATGGAGTGATTCAAATTAATTTCAGCTCTCATACACCAACCTGAAGCATCTGAGAAACAAATATCCCATTAATAAGCATATGGCCAGCATGACTGCACAGATTCAGGGAGCTAAAGTTCTTTGTGAGCACCGTAGAATAAAATATGGCAAAAGAGGTGCATCACCTTTACATTCCTGACAAAGTTTCAGAAGATCTTGGAAGGGTGGCAAATTCCTTCTTTTTCCTTAAAAGGAAAACAATAATCAAAAAGAGATCTGGATAAAATGTGCACATGTGAATGTATAGATGTGGATGCATATTTAGAAATTATTTAGGGTGCAATCCTATGTATGTTTCAACAGAAAAACAACAGCATACCACTCACGGCATTTCTCACTTGGGGAACACTGGGAGCTGTATGACTCGTTCTGTCAAAACATATGTAGGATTGCGCTCTTAGACTGCTTTCCTATGGTTACTGGAATGCTATTCCAACAGCAATAGGACATGAGCTGAGTGGGGGTAATTGATGCCAAATCCCCCCCCCCCCCACGGGCCCCTGCAGAAATATCTGCAGCTCCTACCTCCCTGACATTAGAACACTAATGCTAGAAAGTGGATAGACTCTTATAAACTACCCAGATAGTTTTGGCTATGGGGTGGTATAGAACCTGAATCAATCAATCAATCAATCAATTAATTAATGGTGTATGGGCAGGCAGGTAAGGCTCTGGATATACAGTATTCCTCCAAAGATTTCCCAGCCTTCTTCCATGTTCCTGATGCTGGGGACATTTAGACCAACCCAGGAGTTAGTCCAAATGTTTCCGTACAGTTGTTCACCAGGAGAAAGGGTGGTGGTAGAAGGGAATGGCAAGTACCACTGTCCTGACAAGGATTCAGAAATTTTAGAATGCTATGACTTCGGAGTGCTGCAACATCATGAGTTTCCCTGCCCACTTTAAATGCAATTCTAGTGTGGAAAGATTGTGATCAGGGGAGCTGCAGGCCCACTCAGCGTGCTGTTATCCAGGTGCTCACTGCTGACTGGCAACTTGAAGGCCCTGCTCTCCCCTTCTTATGGCTCTCTTTATTTAAACCAGACTTGGAATGGGCAGCCCTTCAAACAGAGGATGACTCCAAACAGAGGGCTGTTTCTGGAAAGTAGGGCACATGTCCGCCCTGGATTCCTGGCTTTTAATTATTTCACAACACACCATTGCACGTGTTCTGAAAGTAAGATAGAACAATCCATCAGGAGGCTGAAAGAGGTTCTGGGGCAGAGTTCCCAGACTGTGGAAAGCAGCAACCATTCAGGGATGTGAGACGCCTTGGACTAGCTAAACCTGAATAAATGCATTGCAAGTGCCTCTGTGGGCAAGAAGGAGAAAGTTCCCATCATCTCTCCAGTGCCTGAGTTCATGGGAGTTTAACTGTGTGACTCCAAGCCCATACCACAAAATATCTGTTTCCAAGCAAATCTTATTTGCACAGATTAGCCACCGCTGATATCTGGAGGGCCACACAGGGTCCAGGCCTGTGCAATAAACTGTTGCCTTTAACTGCAGCATGCACTAAATGAATGGGAAAGCTAACTGATCCACATCCAACATTCTTGGGAGACTGACATTGTATGGATTTATGCAAAATGCTAGCAGGAAAAGGGAAAAAAGATCGGAAAGCATGCCATGTCATTCTTTCTATGGCAAGAAAAAATTTACCACTAGACCCAGCCATAGAAATGCAGAGGAGCATCGATCCTCTTTCAGCTCAGCACTGAATTCCAGAGATGTACCAAACATGCCAGTACATTTTAGCTCAAAGCTCTCACTGCCAGTAACCGGGCCCCAGGAGAGGCAGTTCCACCTTTTTGATTTGGGTAAGCACCCAAAAAAGTATGTGGGGGCCAAAGGAAGAAGGTGTAACCGTCTAGAGAATCCTGGAGGCTGGAAGGACCATCCATGTTGGCCAGATGTGGTCCCCAGACCTGAATTTCTGCATCCTTGCTGTATCAGCAGTAGGGGTGTTGGAAAAATCCACAACAGATTTAAGTAAGAATTACGTATGACCCCAACCTGTCAATTCTGCAGCAGATTGGCTTTTCCCAAGTTGTGTGGATTCCACAGTCTGTTAGCTATTTTTAATTTGGAGGGTAGGGGGTTGTGTGAATTCCCACTTGCACTAATGTACTTCATTGCAGCTTCACATTCTCTCTTTTATTTCAGTCTAGGTCCTTTCAGAGGGGCTATCACATTAATTCTCTTGGATTTCTGTGCAAGTGTATTCTTTTTTCCCATATAGTGCAACTCCTCCCTCCTTTCTATGACTTCCGCTCTTTTTGAATAAGATACCCTTCAACAGCTATATTTTGCTTGAGGGAGGCATCCTGCCAGCTCTCAGTTATTATGTCATATTTACTTATTTGAATAAAAGCTGAAGCTCAACCTATTTATCTCCTGTTCTCTGAGCATCCCTATAAGAGGCATTGAATGCCATAAACTTTATGCCATCATTATCCTCCCTGCATTTTAATGAAGTTGAACAGGCTCCACTGTAGCTGCTTTCCTAGTGCCTTCTATAGCACACGGACCCTTATATGTAGTCCTTACTTTTGGCCTTTTTTCTCATCCCCCCAGGATTTAGTCCTCCTAGTTGAACTACATCTTTGGGTGAGCACATACTTCCCAATCTTCGTGAGGTGCAGTCCACCTTCCACCAGGAACCCTTCATCCAAAGAGTGCAAAGCATGGTCACAGGGATGAAATATCTCCTGGAAACACCATCCTTGTAGCCAGTTGTTCACCTGAAGAATTTTACAATCCACAGAGTCCACAAGACTCAGAAAAAGTCCATCCACTCTGGAACTTGCAGGTTGCACTCATAGACATCTGACCATTTAAATCTCTTGTGGAATTCTCTAACATCTCCATAGAACAAGGAAGCAGAAATTTAGGCCTGGAGCCCATACCTGTCCAGCCTGATGGACCAATCCAGGTCCCCAGGCTTCTCTAGATGGCCAAAGTTTCTTCCCTTGGTCTTAACTTCGCCTTGTTCCTTGAACCAGAATTGGTTTCCCTGGCTTAGTTACTGCCAGTAAGAGCTATAAGCAAATGTGCTAGTACTTTTGGCATACATTTCTTTTGCATTCAATCCCACTCAGTGCTGGTCCCAGGAACTGCTTCAAAAATAATTTTGGCTCTCAGGCTGAAAGAGGTTCACCCTGGGCTAGATGAATTGCTCAATTTAGCACTCACATAAAACTTAATCATGTAATGAATATTACAAACTCTAGATGAAGCTTAACATGGCCTTTTGCCATTTAATATTATCTCACCCAGACATTGTTATGTACTGGCTTGCATTATAGCCACATACAAACACAATATTTATTTATTTATTTAAAACATTTCTATGCCACTCCCATCACAACAAAGTCTCGGGGTGGCTCACAACATTCAAAAAATTAATAATTTACCTAACTTAATACCTAATGCTCCCTTCCCTTGATGCACATAAGTCTTCAGACTTACTTGGTTCCAGAACAGGGAGTGAGGTGTAGCAAAAGCAATCTTTGCTGCTCCTGTATTTTGTTCCCTGTATTTCATCTAGCAGGTTAATTTTGGCAGCATGGAAGGGGAGCATGGAAGGAGGATAAAAACAGGGAGTAAACAAGGCTAGGGCACTGTCTGGATATGACACTAACCATCAATCCCAGTCTCCTTGTGCCACCCTCCCAGTGTTCCCAGTTTCCTCTTCTCCAAGACCTGGTTATTTTGGACCTCAGAGAGGGAGTCGGTGCTGCAAGGAGGAGGGGGTGAGGGTTATCCTTTGGCGTTCTATCACAGAGTTCACAGGATCTCAAAACCATGCCTCTGAATAATCCTATGGTCCCACAGGTGATGTGAGGGGGCCAGAGGATATTCTTAGCTATGATATCCCAGGAACCTTAGTTATGATTCTTTCCTTTCTCTTGTCCAGGTTGAGAGTAAAGCAAGTGTCCGTATTCCTAGAAGAGGAAGAGGAAAAGCTAGTAGGAGCAAGATGTAAAATTGGGCATGTTGACCCAGCAAAGGTTACACATCTGTGAAAGTAAAGTATTGAAGGCATATGAGCAGAATTAAAATTTCTGAATCTTACCCACCTGCACATTTTTCAGTAGAGCATGTCCCTATTCAGAAAAGTTTCCAATAAAATTTGAGAACTAATGTCAAATATACATGCAAAACATTCTTTAAGCATTTATCTCCAGAAATGTTCAAATGTTGTTTCATCTCAGTCAATAACCATGAATAATAATAATTTTATACACCTACCAAGGGAAGTCTGCAGAATGAAGTGAGTCATTCCACATGGCCTGGATTCTTTGTATGTTCAGGTTGTCGTCTTATTTCTTGATGCCTTTTGTGGAAGGAACATCTGAACGATCACCTTTCTTTGTTTTCAAATGAGAGAAAATGCCTGTATCCCTGAGATTTTGTAAAGGATCAGAGTCAGTTCTGAAAAATGTCATTCTTACAGAAAAGTGTACATGCCTGAGGAGATCAAGGCCAGGAACGACACAGTAGTGAGTTGGAGTCAGACATACTCATACAAAGTAGATATAATGAAATCAATGAGACCTAAATCACAACTAAGTTAAAGTCAATTGGTTTCAATCTATTCTAAATATGACTGTCTGTATTCAACTCTGTGCAACTCAGAAATCTATTTTAGGACACATTTATTGACAGAGAGCATGTTTACCTTGCTTGACACCCAAAAACAGTTTCCAGAGTGGCTTACAAAGATTAATAATAAGAGTCCTCACCTTCAGGCTTACAGTCTGAAATACATAGCATGGAAGGAAAAGGAATCAGAAGGGAGGAGGGAAAAAGCGAAACACAGGCACCTTTCTTAGCTGCAAAGTTCTTTCCAGAAGGGAAAGGCAAAGCAAGCTCCCTTCAGCGGTACTAATCAATGTGTTGTGCCTGAAGCCCCGAGAGAGACAGCACCTCACGAGGAGGTCTTGTGCTTGGGACCCTGTACCCAAATGCCAACCCCGCAACCTTGCCTGGGGGTGGCTGAGCAGACAGCTGCACCTCCTCCTGACTCCCTGCCCATTGAGCAAACACCCGAGCCCACACCAAAGCAAGAAAGCCCCGAGGGGAAAGGCACTACGAGTTCTACTCAGAAGGAGTCAGAGCAGGCTGTCTCTCCTCCCACTGAGGCTGAACTTCCTGAACATGACACAGGAGACGCAGAGGGCGTAATAGACTTTTCCCTAGCAACCAATCGTAGAATTCTGAGGAGGTACGAACAAAGGCAGGCCTTGTTACACCAGAGGGAAGAAAGGCGTGACCAAGAGGAGCTAGTCCCATGGGAGAGACACCACTAGAGGATTAACATCAGCATTCCAAAGACCTCAACAGAAGAGCTTATCTATAGAGTTGTAAATCTTGTAGACAAGTAGCAATAAAGGACTTTAGTTTTATTGCTCCTGAACATGTGGTTTGTTTACATGTTGAGCAGCACCTTGACACAATGGGGAGAGGTTGGTCTGCTCCTAGCCATGATGTTTAGCCTGAAAGGCAGTAGAAGTATCCCCACAGGGGCCTTGTCTTCATGCCCAACGGATGAGGCTAAAGGCTACAGCCTCTGTGAACTGTCAGCTGGAGCTCTGTTGAGATAGTGCAATATTCTATGAAGGTTGAAGATCACTGCCTTAGCACATAGGCCCACAGAATGATGAGCTTGGAATCAATGAAAAGTTAGGGTTACAGGGGGATTGCCCTGTTGTTGTTGTTGTTGTTCCACCTATTTCCCAGTGATTGCTACTCAAGACAGGCTGCAACATTAAAATCCATATAATTAAAACATACAAATATACGAAAGTTAAAATTGTAATTAAATCAATTAGAGATTAAAATAGGACAGATACCCAGATTAAAAAGATGAACCAACAATATAAAGGAATAAAACTAATCCAGAGCAAACTCACAGGCCATGTGCAAGTGCCTGCTAGCACAAGATGGTTTTGCCTGCTTCTGAAAACCCAGCAGGGAGGTGCCAACCTGTCTGCCCTAGGAAGGGAGTTCCAGTGTCTTGGGCTGACTGTGGTGAGCAGCCAACAATTCTGTGCAGAAGAGCTTGACCAGGACGTTTATGAAGCTTTGAGGAACTGAATCATCTCTAGAATCATCCGACCTTGGGCAGCAACAGTGTCAGTATCAAAGCAAGGGATGCTGATGGGGCATCAGTATGGAAACCTGTGCACAAGATGTTAGTCATCCTCTTCGGCTGTAGCACTGCAATGCAGAAGGCAACAGAAAACTGTCATGTTTTATTTTTTGAGTATACTTACCATGGTTACACACGCATTTGAAGGCAGTCTAGCCATGATGATGTTCAACCTCTGGTAACAAAGGAATAAGAAGAGAAGGAGAAATGGGAGAAAATTCAGGGGCTCCTGAGGAACAGTTACGTGGATGGGGGCATAGAGACCTCACCTTGTACTCCCCAAATGAAGCATCTTGACATTTCACAACGGAACCAGTTCCCCGGAAGAGTGCCTGGCCCGCCATCACTAGAAGGCTTTGTCCACTGCTTGGATGGCCTACGCAAGTTTGTGTCATTGTATGTTTGCACAAGAAAGCAGTACTAAAGGCCTGGCAAGATCAAAAGTATGTTTTATATTTCCTTATCTCAAAACTTAAACTCAGTCTTGTAAAAATTTACTCAAGCTATTTCTCAAAACAAACAACATAACAAATAGGAAGCAACACAACCCAAATAGCATATTTTGAAGTTCGTTTTCTTGACTGATAGGAATCTTTCCTTCAAAGCTCTTCTACTTTCCTGCTGCATATTTTATATCATATATCAATACTAATCGCTGCTTCTGTCCCAGAAGCTGTTAGCTCAATAAGAGCAACTTTAAAATCCTGTTAAGAATTGATATGAAGAATATCGAATGTGTAGTAGTCACTTTGCAAAAAGTGCAAAGCAATGCCATAGATAATTTGACATTCCAAACAGAAGACAGTGTAATTATGAGAACAACATTTATTTAGGCAGTTCATTGTGTATATTGTCTTAGGCAAATGTGATTTATATGGCAGCTTTAATAAAATAGGGTTGGTTTAAAAAGCACAAAGAGAGAAACAGAGTCTTTTGGTGAATGTGGGAATAGGGATGTGACCCTTGCCAGGACCAGCTCCCACAAGCAGCCTGGCAGCCCTGCAGCAACTTCGGAAGTTGGGTGGCAGCGCCATGTCCAGAGTTTGGGCGCTTCAGTAAGCTGAGGTCTAATGAAATCCACAGCTGTTTCCAAAGTTAGTCTTACTTAGAGTAGACCCATTGCACAGAATAGTACTTCTGTTAGATTAATATTGGACGTACCCTTCAATGACCACCCTTTTAGTTTTCTTTATTTTTCATTTTCTTTCACTTCTGTACCAACCAATAAACAAAACTCTCTCAGAATGGCTCACAATTCTTAAAATGCAATGCACAAATGTAACAATACAAAATAGCATCAAGTAACATGTTTTTCCAATATGCAAAATTTAGAAACAATTTAACTGCTAGAACAATTTTACTATAGGCAGAGCCATTAAAAGCAGCTGGCATAAAGGCCCCATCATGTCATTAATTAAATGCCTCGAGGAAGCGCACAGTCTAAAACTGGTGCCGAGGGGATGATAGCATTGGTGTCAGGGCCCCCACAGAAGGCCTCAGGCCTTCCTTGAAGGTGGTATTCAGAGGAAAGCCTCAGATGTTCAATGCAGAGTCTGGATAGACTCCAGCTGGGAGAGGAACCCCATCAGCTATTATGGCCCCAAGCCACAATGTCTCTGAAATGGTTGTCCTGTGGCACTGTGGGTAAAACTTAGGCTGTACTGCCACAAGAGCTTGGCAGCTATTGACACACATAAATATTGACAGTGGGCCACATCAAGGGTCCCCAGCCCAAGGAGTCAGTGTGGTTGGATGACCAGCAGTCCTTCTATGCAGAAGACAGTTCTCTGTTTCAGGAGCTGTCAGAGCAAAGTTCCCTATTTGATGGGCTTCCTGCTCCAAGAATGGCCCAGAGGCAACCATCAGGAGTCTTGATGTTGACTGTGCACAGTGAGCACCTGGACAGCAACCTGTGGAGGCTCTCACAGGTCACCGTTCATGGTCTGCCCCACAATGGCAAGATCTATTTCTCTATTTCTCTTACATCATTATAAAGAATTTTAAGTTCGCATATGTTCACACATGTGCATAGACAAATATGATGCAACTGTGTGTCCTCTTTTTTCTTCTTTCTTGGTGATGCATTTCCTCTTTTTCCATGACATCTAAGTGACCACCCTTCAGAGTGCAGAGACCACGCCTGCTGGTTGGTACGGTTATACCCAGGTGAAAGCAATACACAGGATCACATGTGTATTTGTGATTCTTCACTCATGGAAGCTGGAAAGGCCTTTTTGTGATGCAGTCATCTTCCAGGAACTCACCTGTGTTTTCAAGAAAGTTGCACAACTATGAAAATTCAAATTAAAGAAAAGGCTCCAGCAGAGAGACAATTCCACTATTCTGAAGCTGTGCCACAGTGCCACCTTGTGGTTAATGGAATATATAGAAAGACAGAAAAATACAAACTGGGAGAAAAAAACCTGTGTAAAGGACACTTTGTTCCTCTTGTAATGAAAATGGAAACCACAGAAAAGGAGCAGGTTAAACCCAACATGCAGAGAAGCCCCCCACCAGCCCATGCTCAGTCACAAAAGAAAAGGGATACTGAATCCACCCGGCTCCAGCCTTTCCGAATGCAGTGATCATTTCCTTGGCACAGCTGGTTGTTCCCTCCTTGCCGGCTTCTATAAACCAGGAAGGACAAGGATCCAGTATGGAGGACATTGCATGAACCTATCCAATCATCTTGTCAATGTCCTTGAGCTGACCCAACTGAATCATCAAGTGGGATGGTGTAAATTGGTGACCTGCAACAACAGGGGGTTGGATCCAATGGAAGCCTTGCCCCATTCCAACTCTACTATTCCATGATCCTATGAACACAGCCAGTTGCACTGGACCTGGGTTTGCTCCGAACACCTCTCCAAATTTGCTGCTGTGATTCTTCAAGCAAGAGTTTTTATCTTAATACTGTAGTTCAAAACTCAGTAGTGCTTTCTGTCCGGAAGGATAACCCCACCTATTTGGTGATTTCAATCAATAGGAGTATAGGTTCTCCAGGGCAAAGTTTAGCCATTCTTTGTTTCAGACATCTGAGGACAGTGCAGCTCTTTTAGACCCTGCAGCAACATGATCTATCAGTAATTTAACTTTAACTTCCTGAAGGGGCAAAAGGGTCCCCCAATCTCAGCCTCTTTCCCTGATAAGATCTGCACCATCTGTGTTCCTGGTGCCACCTGCGTTCAGGGCAATGCTGGGCTCAGACTTTTACTTACTGAGAATGGCTGGCTGGTAAGAAGGCGCAAGTCTGTCAAGCATGTGTTTCTTCATAAGCACACGCCAACAGTTATAGAAATGTTTATGTTGTGACTCTGCTCAACATGCAAATGCATGCCTTCATGGTGATGCATTTGGAGGTTCCTTTTTCCTTTTATTTGTTTTATTTAAAAGGAATTTAGACTGTCTTTAAAAGTAGAGGCAGTGTACAAGAGAACATTGAAGACTATGCAAAAGCAGTAGAAAAGCAATAAGTGTCCACTGGAGCACTGCGAAGGCCAATAACACCAACAAAACCTGCAATCCACAGAGTATGGAAAGACCAGCAAAAACAGATAGATTTCCAGAGTGTTCAGAAAATGTGCAAATAAAGTGCACAACAAAGATCTCGTAGAAATGGAATCCAGAGGTGCTGGGCCACCACTGAGAAGTATTTACAAACCCAAACGCCCTTGGTAGTGGGCAGCTGGGAATGGTTTCTGTTGATGACCTCAGAATGAGGACAGGCTTCTATGGGAGAAAGCAGACTTTCAAGCAGCTTGGGCTCAAGCCGTTGAAGGCTATAAAGCCAACACTTGGTTTTGGCTTGGAAGGAAATGCACTGGCAACCAATGCAGCTAGCACAGTATCAATGGCACATGCACAGACCATGCAGCCCCTACTAATATTCAGGAGGCTGCCTTCTACACCAGCTGAAGTTCCCAGGTCATCTTCAAAGCCAGCCTTATATAAAATGCATTGCTAGATATTTAGCGAGCCTGGCTATCACAAGGGTATGAATAACTAGGACCATTCACTTGTAGCAGTACTGCAGTGCTCACCTGCTCCAGCTGGTGGCTTAAGTTCTTTTCTCTACAGCTTTATAGTTGAAGCTGTCAAATTGAGTCAGGCCATCTAGCCCAGTAGTGTCTTTTTGACTGGTGATGTTTCTTCCAGATCTCCAGCAGAGGTCTTTCCCATCACTTATTCCTAGACGATTGAACTGCAGATTCCAAGGATGGAACTTGGGACCTTCTGCATGCAGTACACATGCTTGACCACTGAACTGTGAAAAGTCTGAGTGCCCACCATACAATTGCAGGCATGTGTATTGTATATGCATACTTGTCAGAAAGCCAGAACTGGCTGAACTGACAATAGATCTGGTTTTCTCTTATTTGGTTTGCTCACAACGCTAAGCTGGGAATGCTCTGCCTGAACACACCATCATGGCCTGTTGTTAGCTTGCAATGTCTGGTTTGTCTAAATCATGTCTTGTGAAGGTACCTGAACCCAGAAACATGGTTTGTTCATGATGCTGTATTTCCTGAAACAAGAGCAGCCTGAAAATGAAACCACTCTGAATGCTGGCAAAATAGACAAGAGAAGAAACAAATCAGAAATTGGGAGAACAATCCATGGGTTATTTACACATTTGCAAAACAATCTGTGAATAAAGCCCCAAACTACAGTTGACCTAAATTGTGGCTTGTGTGGACACAACCAGTTGCCCAATTCACACTAGGCCCTCTTATTTAAGCCACACTGGGTTATGGTACATGCCAGTGCATGCTAGAAAACTTTTGAACATTGAGCCGCAAGGGTGACCCAGCAAGGCTTTGCATCATTGACAAGCCATCAAGAACCTTGGCCTGTTTTAGGGTTTCAAGTTTGCATGAGACCACAAGCCACAGTTGCAACTTGAATATTCAAAATGGCTGCCTGGCCATGTGGGGCAGCTCGAGGATGGGGGTCAGGAAAGTGCCTTCAAGGCTTAATTGTCACAACCAAGCAGCACCCACCATTCACATACTGTGTTTTTGGCTGGCTTTGATTAGATGTGAAAATGCACAGGCTGTGTAACTATTTGCAGATCCGGTATTATGAAGCTGATTAAAGGTCTGACTCACTGTGAACAAACAAAGCAAATACCAGCATTGCAACCCAGGGGAATGAGAAAATGATTTAAACTGGAAAGAAATTAGAGACCCCTAACACATTGAGTGTGAATCATGCTCCAAATAGAGAACAAGAGCCAGGCCAGCTCCAGTTCTGTGTTCAAATCAGAGACGGGAAAAAAGTCCACTGCATTTTGCATATCTTTGGCTCCATGAAGGAAATAATCTATTCAGTGCAATGGAAGAATGTTTCCTTTTATTTCTGCAAGATGTGCTTTCAGTGTGGAGCAAAAGAACCAGTTGGGCCCAATTTTATCATATATGAATTAAATTTATTTTGTGCACAACTGTCAGATGACATTGTGTGGTTTACAATCATAAAAACTCCAAAAGAATACTAAAATAATTAGGAGCCATTGATAAAGTTAATAATCAGAGCAACAGTTTAAAGACTAACTCTTTAGGGAAAGGAAGAAAGAACAGGAACATCTTAACTGGCATCTAAAAATGTAACCTGGCATCTAAAAGTGAATGCTTTCTGCTGATTTTATCTAGGAAGGGCCTTCCATAGACAAGGCTCTTTCCTTGAGAATTTTCTATTGCACCATTGTAGGCTGCAAGCTTCACAGAAAATTCTGAGGTCAGAATTATAATCTGGGAAATAACTTAGGAAGATCGCAAGTTTATTCAAAAAGAAATGTGCAGAAGAACTCCTGGGTATGAAAATGGAACTCTTGTCTGTCATTCCCATTCTTCTCCTTCCATTTCAATCAGGTGTGGTGGAGCTTACCTCTCTTTGGTGGTGGCGAAGTCCATTTGGCAGCTATTCTTGGTGGTTTTCTTTACCCCCTTTCCTGAAGCCCTAGACATTGGGTCACTCAATGGCATTGTGCAGAATAATGCCAGCAACCACAACATTTGATCTTATCATTCAGTATTTCTTGAGCTTTATGGGGAACTGTTTGGTTTTCTGAGACCAGTACAAGGCCAGGACTGAGGGAGTATGATCTGCTAAAACTTGCAAGTAAATGAATTTGTCTCCTGTGGTTTTATTACAGTGATGGCATACTAACCACCCATGGCCTGTTAATCACGAACAACCCATGAGGAGGATTCATGGTTTGCTGCTGTGTTGGGGCATGTGGGTTGTTCACCATGGTTTGTTAACTCAGCTGGGTTCAGACATGATAGCCCACATTTCAAGAAAAACTTATGGTTCAGTGATAGCCACACCTAAACTATGCTCATCCCTTGAATGTGGGTTGTCATGTTGTCCAAACCCATTAGTCTATGACAGGCTGGTGCATCCTTACTGAGCCCCTTATTTCCCTATTGAATCAAGGCAATTTTTTCCACTAAGAAATTCAGTGGTCATGTCAGGGGACCATGGCAAGTACTGCAAAAGTGGCTAGGGGAACCACATGTCCCATGCAGGCTGTATGCTTCTCACCCCTTATGATATTGCCATACTAGCTAGAAATAATGGGAGTTACCGTCCAACACAGTCTAAAGGGCACCTGGTTGAGGAAAGCCATATTAGGTGTTCCCATGATACTGTGGCATTTCTGATATATAATTAGCATTGCTGCTGTTGGATAACTTGCAAAATGTCACGAGGAATCAAAAGGAAACCTGAAGCACTGATTATAACCATGAAGCTGGAAAATGTTGGAATTGGAATCACTTGGACCTTTACAATGCCAGTGTTCCCATTAACTGTACATTTTAAATATAAATGATTTTTTTTAGAAGTCAGCATGCTGTATCAGACAAGAAAGCAAGTGTAGTTCAGGCAAAGAGATTAATTTAAGAGGTAGAAACACATGGTTGATTAGAAGGCAGACTGGAAATACTTTCCCTTTAACAACCAATTCTTGTGCGAGACCTGCCCATCATAGCAGATGGCAGGATAAATCATAGAAGAACCAAATTTGTAAAATACAAAAGAACCAAGGATCTGTAAATTGTAGGCAAGTCTTTATTCAAGCTATACAAGCAAGGGTGTAGTGCAAGATTCCTCGGGGTAGTACTGTGAACCAGCCCAATAACAGGCACTGAAGAAAAGCCAAGCATTTAGTCAAAGAGCTGGAGCTGTCTCTGCTAGGACTATTTCCCACAACAGGAAATTCTACTTTGTGCAGAGCTCCACCCCTCCCAGTCCTCCTAAAGGTATCTCAGCAGATCCCATAGGACACTAGGGCTACCCTCATCCCAGCTGCTGCAGAAGCCCAAAAGTGAGAGAAGGACAGCCCTCTGACAGGCCTCTTGACAGTCACCTCCAGGAACCACTTGGGCGCTTTCTGGGTGGCTATCAGTGGCACCAACTGGCCAGTGGCAGTGAAGAGGTGGTCATTTCTGATATCAGTGCATAGCCAACTGAAGTGACCCCTGCTCCCAGCAGCAGCACTGGCCTGCAGTGGCTGATGGGGAACCAGAAATCAATCCTTCCCACTGCCACCGGTACAAATGACTGGTTGAGACACAGGGAACAGAGAAAGCCTCTGAAAGCCACCCCCAGCTGCCACTTGCCCATCTGGGAATTGATTGTCAATAGCATTCCCTAGCTAGTCACTTGGCAAAAACATCAATGGGGGTTTGCTCTTCTTGTTAAACCGTTCACTTGTAGCTGGACTTCACCCATGATGGGCTGTGTCATCAAGCTTTGGTGTCAAACAACCCCAGACAACCCCAGCTAAAAGCCATACATTGTCAGGACAGCGTATAAAACAGGAATAAGCCACCCTGACAAACCTATTCCAGGTGCACAGGGCAACCCACCACAACTTATAAGCCATGATGTATTGCAATGTCATGCAAACCCCACCACAACGTTGGAGGAAAGCATACTGCCTTCTGCTCCACTTCTCTTTTCCACTTCTGCTCTTTTGACTTTCTGACCCTTGCATTGCCCAGTCAGCAATCCATGCTCAATCTACATGCTAAACCTTCACTACACTGCTTTTCTTTTCATGGGGTTGAGGGGAGATCCTTTTGGGTCTTTTCTCTAAATAATTTTTGCGGGAGAGAGTACTTTTGTAATTCTGTGTTTCTCTCACCTGCACACAGGTTGGCAAGTCACTGTTGTGATATGTCACTCTTACATACAAAAAGGCTGAGATCACTACTCTCTATAGCTAGAACTATTTTTGTTGTTGTTGTTTTCTTTTTATCTTCATTTTTCTCAAGAAAAAGGCTTACAAAAGAGAAAAATTAGGGGGATCCTTCCCTGGATTACATTTCCCATGGGTTTTTTTGACATGCCATGAACTCTAACATCTTTTACACCTGTGATATCACAACACATGATAGACATAGTTCTAAGTCAATTCTTTGCATGGTGGCTGAGAAAGTACCATTGGTGCAACCAAAACCAAAAGAAAATGATTCCCTGCTTTTCATGGGAACTTGTTTATCAAAAGCTTTTTTATTTTTCTCTGTGTACTAATGGCAGCTTGAAGCAAGGGAAGATGAGCAAGCACTGAGACAGAGAGCACCTTTGCTAAAATGAATCATGTAGGGGAGACAGAAGCATATATTTTCAGTGCTTCTGCAATATTTTCATGTTTACTGATTGTATGTGCAGGACTTTACACCTTTCATATTCTAGTTTTGACAGATTTGGGGCACGAAGGCTTTGGATTTCCTGAACAAGATTGCATCTTAATGGAGCTTGGTGTCAAAGGGTTCCAAATGACTGGGAGGAGAAAGGTTGTGAATCTTCACTTTCCCAACATTTTTGTACAGCGTCCTTTAACCTGAGCAATGGCAGGGCATTGCAAGTGTCTTTTATTTATTATTCCCATTGCAGCTGCAGTGGGGAGCATGTAAAATTGAAAACAATCATGAATACAGTCAGCAGCTTCATGCTTAAGCACCTGAAGCAAAGAAAGCACGAGGGAAAGTCAATGATAACACAGTTTCTCCCTCCCTGTGCCAGTTAAGGGCTGCAATTTTGTTTAATTGAGTTTGAACACATTTTATCTCTGGCATTTAAGTCTCTGTTGCTTGTCCAGAACAAATCTATGTCAGCTTGTGCCAGAAATAAAGATGAACAAGGGAAGAATGCATCACTCATCAGTGTTTGTCAAATGGTTAATCAAGCACCTCTGGCACTCTAAGAGATCAGCATTTTTGCCAACCTGGGTTGCTCCAGCTGCATTGGACTACAAGCCCCATAATTCCTAGACAGAGTGGCCACTGGGGATGATGGTAGTTATAATCCAAAATATCTGAAAGGATGCCAGCTTGAGAAGGCTAGAGAACGGCTTAGAGAAATTTCAACCATGATCAGTGGTGTTTGAGTCTATTAAATTAATAAATAGTAAGTGAGCTCCAGCACTATTCCCAGTGCCCCACTTTTGCTGTCCCTGTTCCCAGCCACTTTAAGAGTGGGATCCAGCTGGGATGCCCAGAAGTCACTGAAATCAGAAGATTACGGGCATCCAATCCAGAGCAGGAGAAGTGGCCAAGGGGATTCACACCCCTGGGTTCCTCTCACTCTGCAACACAAACATCAGCGGGGCACTTTGGAGGGTGAGGGGAGGAGGCTGGAGCCCCAGGAAAGCTGGTATCTTGCACTCCAGTCTCCTTCCCTCCCAGCCCTGCTTTCCCCCTTTCTGAAGCCAATTTCCAACCTTGGAGAGCAGCAAGGATGCTTCTTTCCATGAAGGCTGCAAAGGGGTAGGGTAGGAGAGGGATATAATTCCTCTCCTAGAAATAGCTGAGATCCAAAACACCAAAAGTTGACATCAGCATATAGGAAGTGCATCCATGGATTGACTTTAATGCATTATATCAACATTGAGAGACATTGGTGAGTAATAATCCCCATGTGAGAAGTCTTAGACTATCTTGCTAATTATGTGAAAAGGTACATGGCTGAAGGGGAAGCTGGTGATTCCTGCCCATGATCCATAGCAGCTTTTATTCTGAGCTTCACAGTAGTGAAATGTTTTGAGGGTCAAGTTCAGCACAATGGATGACTCCAATAAAGCTTAAAATAAAAGCTGCAGTGGATAGAGGCCCAGTGACGTAGCAGTTGCCAGGCTGAAACTGGTACTGTTCAGCAGAGATCACATTCCTGTATCTTAAAATATTCAGTCTGGCTGTTTTATGCAGGCCCAGCTGCAAGTCAGACCATTTAATATGATCTGAGTCATGTCAGTTTCCACTATACGGAATTAAGCACACACTTCCGGCTTGGGGGCTTACTGAGGAAAGAAGCCTGAAGAGTCAACATCAGCCACCACAATAAACAAGAAAAAAGTCACACAGGGCTCTGCTATGCATGACTAGTAGAATATTAAGTTTGGCTCTGACCATTTTGCCATTATAGCAACATTTTGTGCTTTCCTCTCCTCTCTTAATCTCTCAATGTATCACATTCACTCCTCTGCTTCCTCTTCCAAGGTTGCGACATGAACTTTGGGGGAAGAAGTTGCTGCAGTGGTTCCTGAGTCGGCTGCGAGGAGAAAACTAGGAGCTGAGCTTTTCAGAGTGGAAAATTCCTAGTATCCTAAACACTGTCTAGGGGGACATAGGATTGCTCTCTAAATTGCTTTAAGAACTATTGTTATTTATAAAAACGCATGCAGAAAAGTTTGTTGCCAGGAGAGAAACAACCACTTTCTTACAGTTGCCCATTTGTTTGCCACATTTGAATGATTTATAAGAAGTCCCTGTAACCCTGTTGCATATTTAAAAATAAAGTCTTTGCTCTGGTTGCAGCCATCTATAGGACAAGAACTTTGCCAGTCCTTTTCACATACTCCAGAATGCACAGGGTCTAAAACTGGCTTGGGGACAAGCACAGAGTCATCCGTGCTGATTCTTATTTATTTAAAGTTTTTTATGCCATCCCCTTGCTATGTAGCCTTTTGATTCTGCCTCCAAAGTCCTGATCCTGCCACATGCAATTCCTGGCCTTGACCAAGTCAGCAGCAGAGACTGGTCTAGCCATTGGAATGCACAGGAAATAGTACCACTTGTGTGGAGAATCCACAGGATATAAAATATCCAAATATAAGACAAAGAATAAGCTCAAACTGACTTGCAAGGAGCAAGGCTCATCAGGGTCACAGAGATTCGAGTGAGGGCTTCATGGCAATGCATAATCTGGGTGGAGGGATGACTCCAATTGCTGCAGTCACACAGTGGCAATTTGATAACCCACAGGCAAGCTTGGCATGAGTGTGAGTTGTTGAACTGTGGGTTGCTGTTTAACCATCACTTGCATTGTCAAAATTCGACTGCACTAAATAGCCATGGCTTGTTAAGCATGAACAACCCATGGGGAGAACACATGGTTTGTTGTTGGGTTGTGAACTGTAGGGTGTTCACCATGGTTTGTTTTCTCAGCTGTGTTTGGGAAGCATAAAATCTCATCTTTCAGCAACAGCACATAATTCAACAACAATCTACTTAATAAATGC